>NC_041390.1:464089538-464132075 GCF_002162155.2 Triticum dicoccoides
CCCCGAGCCAGTGCTCCTCTGAGTGTTGGTCCAACTGAGCGATGTCCGGGGCTACCAGGGGCAACTCTGGGCTGGCCTACCCGACGTCTTGCTCATTTGAGTGTGCCCTGAGAACGAGATATGTGCAGCTCCTATCGGGATTTGTTGGCACATTCGGGTGGTGTTGCTGGTCTGGTTTTAACCTGTCGAAGTGTCTTGAAGAACCGAGATACCGAGTCTGATCGGAACATCTTGGGAGGAGGTCTATTCCTTCGTTGATCGTGAGAGCTTGTCATGGGCTAAGTTGGGACTCCCCTGCAGGGATTTGAACTTTCGAAAGCCGTGCCCGCAGTTATGGGCAGATGGGAATTTGTTAATGTCTGGTTGTAGATAACTTGAACCTTAACTTAATTAAAACGAATCAACTGAGTGTGTTACTATGATGGCCTCTTCTCGGCGGAGTCCGGGAAGCGGACACGGTGTTGGAGTAATGTTTGCGCAGGTTGCTCTCCAGTTTCTCGCTCGCGCTTTGCATCCTCTTCTCGCTCTCTTTTGCGAACAGGATAGCCATCATATATGCTAGTCGCTTGCTGCAGCTCCACATATATTTGTACCTTGCCTTACCTATAAGCTTAAATAGTCTTGATCGCGTGGGTGCGAGATTCCTGAGTCCCTATGGCTCACAGATTACTATTACACCAGATGCAGGGCCTGATGATTCCGCTCCAGGAGACGCGCTTGAGCTCAAGTGGGAGTTCGACGAGGACTCTCAACGTTACTATGTTTCCTTTCCTGATGATCAGTAGTGGTGCCCAGTTGGGGGTGATCGGAACCGTGTCGCATGTTGGGTTATCTTTTATTTTGGCGCCGTAGTCGGACCATGAGTGTTTGGTTGATGTAATGTTATTTATGTACTTGATTGACATGGCGAGTGTAAGCCAACTATGTTATCTCCCCTTTTATTATATATATATTACATGGGATGTTGTGAAGATTGCCTAACTTGCGACATATGCCTTCAATGCGATTATGCCTCTAAGTCGTGCCTCGACACGTGGGAGATATAGTCGCATCGAGGGTGTTACATCATATCTTCAAGAATTTGATTGACTCGCTCGACTTGGCCACTAGTTTGAGGATGAAAAGCTGTGCTGAAGCGAATGTTGGTGCTCATGGCCTTCTGAAAAGAATCCCAGAACTTAGAGGTAAAGATGTTGCCACGATCTGAAGATATCAACTGCAGAATGCCATGCAGAGAGACAATCCTGGAGGTATATAGCTCTGCCAACCGAGCTGGTGTGATAGATTCTTTGCTAGGCAGAAAATGAGCCACTTTAGTGAGCTTGTCGATGACAACGAAGATAGCATCATTGCCACGCTTGGACTTTGGAAATCCAGTCACGAAGTCCATCTCAATGTGGTCAAACTTCCATTCTTGAATGGCAAGAGGTTGGAGGAGACCAGCTGGTCATTGGTGTTCTGCTTTCACTCTTCTGCAGACATCACATTCATTCACGAACTGAGCAATCCCGCACTTCATTCGAGTCCACCAATACGACTGCTTGAGGTCCTGGCACATCTTTGTACTTCTAGGGTGAATAGAGAGGAGTGAATTGTGAGCTTTGTTCATAATGACTTTATGAAGGTCACCTTTAGGAACAACAATGCGATCCTCGAAGAATAGAGTATCCTTGTCATCAAGGCGATAGCACTTGTACTTGGGTTGACTCTTGGCAATCCCAATCTTCACCTTCTTCACCATAGCATCAGGAAGTTGAGCCTCGCGAATCTGATCTTCCAAAGTAGGAGAGACTTGGATGTTGGCAAGGAATCCTTGAGGAACAACTTGGAGATTGAGTTTGTGGAAAGCTTCACAAAGCTCGAGTTGGTAAGGCTTGATAATCAAACTGTTGCAGTAAGCCTTCCTGCTCAATGCGTCAGCAATTACATTGGCCTTGCCTGGAGTATATTCAATACTTGGATTATACTCTTGAATCATCTCGACCCAACGAGTCTGCCTGAGGTTGAGGTTTGGCTGAGTGAAGATGTACTTAAGACTCTTATGATCAGTGAAGATGTCCACTTTTCTTCCCAATAAGAGATGTCCTCATGTTAAAAGAGCATGGACAACTGCCGCCAACTCGAGGTCATGAGTGGGGTAGTTCTTTTTGTTGGGCTTCAACTGGCGAGAGGTATAGGCCACAACTTTGTTCTCTTGCATCAACACTGCACCAAGACCTTGAAGGGAAGCATCACAGAAGACCTCAAACGGTTTGGATTCATCAGGAGGAGTCAGAACTGGAGCAGTAACAAACTCCTCTTTGAGGGTGTTGAAAGCGATGTCACATTCAGGCGACCAGACATACTTCACATGCTTCTGGAGAAGGTTGGAAAGAGGCTTCACAATCTTTGAGAAGTTCTCAATGAACCTTCGACAATAGCTTGCGAGCCCAAGGAAGCTGCGGAGTTGCTTCACATTTTGAGGTGGTTCCCGATTCACAATTGCAGACACCTTCTCAGGATTAACCGCTACGCCCTTGGCGGAGATGATATGCCCAAGGTAGAGAACCTCATCGAGCCAAAACTCGCACTTTGAAAACTTCGCATAGAACTGATGTTCTCTGAGTTTGTCCAGAACCAATATCAAGTGTTTGGCATGATCCTCCTTGTTCTTGGAAAAGACCAAAATGTCATCAAGGTAGACCAAGACGAAGTCATTTGTGTAGGGGTTGAAGATGAAATTCATCATGCGAGAGAATGTTGGAGGAGCGTTGACGAGGCCGAAAGACATGACAGTGTATTCATATGAACCATAGCTTGTTCCGAATGCTGTCTTGGGGATATCTTCTTCACGAATGCGAATCTGATGATAGCCCATACGGAGGTCAAGCTTGGAGAATACTTGAGCACCTTTGATTTGTTCGAAAATCTCGTTGATGTTGGGAAGTGGGTACTTGTTCTTTATGGTCTTCTTGTTCAATGGACGGTCGTCGACACAAAGTCAGCCCGTTCCATCCTTCTTCTTGACGAACAGAACACCACAGCCCCATGGAGAAGAACTTGGTCGGATGAGACCCATACGCTCTTGAATATCGAGTTGCTTCTTCAACTCCTTCAACTCTTCAGGTCCAAGCTTGTAAGGACGTTTGCAAACAGGTTCTGTGCCAGGCTCAAGATCAATGACAAATTCAACTGGCCGGTGCGGAGGCATTCCTGGAACCTCTTCTGGAAAGACGTCTTGATACTCACAAACGACTGGAATCTGAGAGATGGCATCCAGCTCGCCCTTCTCATTGAGAGAAAACAGTCGAATGGTATCATCACGAGCGGCAAAGACGATTATATCCTCAGACGAATGTGTCAATTGAATCTGCCTGGCAGCACAATCAAACGGAGCCTTGTGCTTAGAAAGTCAGTCCATTCCAAGAATAAGATCAATATCCGAGTTACCAAGGACCATTGGAGAAGACAGAAACTTATAGTCGCCCAACGTGATAGAAACATCCAGTACCACGTAGCTTGCGTGCAAGCATTTGCCCGGTGAGACAACTGCTAACGGTGTATGCAAATCTTTGAAAGCCAACTCATGCTTAGATGCAAATGGTCTTGAGATGAAACAATGCGATGCGCCAGTGTCAAAAAGAACTTTTGCAGGAACATCGTTAACATGAAGGTTACGCATAATCACATCTGATGAGTCCTCTGCCTGAGCTGCATTCATCATGTTGACCTTTGCGAACTTGGGATTGTGCTTGACCACTGCGGTGCTGGCAGATCTCACTGGAGGAGGAGGAGGAGGAAGACGCCTATGATTGAAGCATTTGTTGGCATAATGACCCTTCTGTTGGCACTTGTTGCACGTGACCTCCGAGAGCGGACGGTGATACGGAGCACTTGATCTTGGAGCATGAGACGAAGTCTTGTTCTGAAAGCCTGGGTTGGGTGGGTGGGAAGATCCATTGCCACCTTTGCTCTTCTGCTGATAAGGCTGGCGGAATGGAGGAGGAGGAGGCAACCAATACTTTTACTGCTTACTTACCACTTGAGTTGAGGAAGAAGGAGTTGCATCTCTGACTCGCTTCTTGGAAGCATCACACTTGAGCTGAGCAGCCTCTTGTTTCAGTGCCATATTGTAGAACTCATCGTACTTCTGTGGCTCAAACAACACAAGGGCTAGTTGGAGATCTTCTCTGAGGCCACCTCTGAACTGGTAAATCATGCTCTTCTCGTCAGGGACGTCCTGCTTGGCGAAACAAGCGAGCTTCTGAAACACGATGTTATACTGGTAAACAGACAAGCTACCTTGCTTCAGGTTGCAGAATTCCTCATGCTTGCTCTCAACAACACTCTGAGGAATGTGATGAGCTTTGAAGTCTTGACGGAATTCATCCCAGGTAATCACACGACCTCCTCTGGAATCTTTGTATTGCTGATACCACTCTACAGCTTGGTCTTTGAGTTGGAAGGAAGCAAACTTGACAAAGTCCTTAGGCCTGACGTTGCTGCACTCGAAATGCTTGCAGATATCCATGAGCCAATCATCAGCGTCTGTTTCCTCGACACAGTTACTGAAGGTCTTTGGCTGGTTTGTGAGGAACTGGTTGAGTGTAGCAAACTGATTCTGAAAGTTGCCATGGCCTTGATTTCCTTGGTTGCGCTCTTGCAAGAGTTGCATGAGCATCTGCGTGTTTGCATTGGTAGCGGCCATCATAGCTTGCCATGCCTCTGGAGGAGGAGGAGGTGGTGGTGGCGGATCAGGATTCGAACGCGTTGGAGGAGCCATCCTGAAGAGGGTGACAGCCGTTAGCATCTTGACAAACATATATTGAAGCTGAATCAAATGGATCGAAATTGCAACATATAGTCTTAACATCCGAACAAAATGAACGAATGAAATCTAATTGAAATGGTCACACTTCCATAAATTGAGAAGCCACAAAGATAGAGGTAGAAGAATAAAACAACAAGGTACGGACAAGAACAAAAAATTGGTGAGGATTACCCAATCACAAACCAAATATCCGCGGAAGAAATACTAGAGCTACATGAATTCCCACCTATCAAAACTCCCAAAATTCACTCGGTTATGCAATCAGGTGTTGGGGATACAGGGGAAGCATAATATCTCACCCAAAGCTAGCAAATCCTACATCCAGTTGTATCCATCCTTCAACACATAACCAAGAAACCTTCGGAAATCATTTACCTCAACCTTCGAAAAGCATCTGTTATACGAGTTATGGCAATACTCCCGAACTCCCGCCCCAGTACTGGGTGGCATCAAGGTTATCTCACCAACAACTGCATAAAAGAGATTTTCGATGTCGACAAAACTCAGGTATTCCAGAATTGCAACGATAAAATTGTGACGACAACACCTCGGAGCTCAACTCCCCGGGACACTACCACAACCCCTAAATGTTAGGAGGCACCAAGAACAATGTTCTCGTCACAAAACCATCGGAACGATTCCAAGATACCCGCATGATCCTAAAAAAATTAGTGAAATTTGAGAAGAGAAGAGTCAAAACTCTACATCAAGATGCCTCACCAGAGCGACGAAGGGACCGAGGAGTAAAAAGAATCCTACTCTCCGATATATATAATCCTAAAAAGACTCAAAACATTTTTCTAGACTCAACAACGCCAGCGATTCGATCAAGCAGGGGCTCCTAAGTCGGGGAAGGCTCTGATTACCAACTTGTAACACCCACGATGCGGCTATATCTCCCACGTGTCGAAGCACGACTTAGAGGCATAACCGCATTGTAAGCAATGTCGCAAGTGAGGTAATCTTCACAACAACCCATGTAATGAATAAGGAAAAGAGGTACATAGTTGGCTTACACTTGCCACGTCACGCAATAGCATAAATATCATTACATTCATCCAGGTACAATCAAGGTCCGACTACGGAACCAAAATAAAGAACAACCCCAAATGCAACAATGTCCCCGATCGCCCCAACTAGGCACCACTACTGATCGTCTGGAAAGGAAATGTAGTATCGTCCTGAGTCCTCATCGAACTCCCACTTGAGCTCAGTCGAATCTCCTGGAGCGGTATCATCGGTCCCTGCATCTGGTTTTGGAAATAATCTGTGAGTCACGGGGACTCAGCAATCTCACACCCTCGCGATCAAGACTATTTAAGCTTATAGGTAGGTAAAAGGGTATGAGGTGGAGCTGCAGCAAGCACTAGCATATATGGTGGCTAACATACGCAAATGAGAGCGAGAAGAGAAGGCAAAGGCATGGTCGATGAAATATGATCAAGAAGTGATCCTAGAACAACCTACGTTCAAGCATAACACGAGACCGTGTTCTCTTCCCGGACTCCGCCGAAAAGAGACCATCACGGCCACACACTCTGTTGATTCATTTTAATTAAGTTAAGTTTCAGGTTTTCTACAACCGGACATTAACAAATTCCCATCTGCCCATAACCGCGGGCACGGCTTTCGAAAGTTCAAAACCCTGCAGGGGTGTCCTAACTTAGCCCATCACAAGCTCTCACGGCCAACGAAGGATATTCCTTCTCCCAAGACAATTCGATCAGACTCGGAATCCCGGTTACAAGACATCTCGACAATGGTAAAACTAAACCAGCAAAGCCACATGAATGTGCCGACAAATCCCGATAGGAGCTGCACATATCTCGTTCTCAGGGCACACCGGATTGTCCAAACTTCCGGTAGGCCAACCCAGAGTTGCCCCTGGTGGCCACCGGCAGCTGACAGGTTGGACCAACACTCAGAGGAGCACTGGCCCCGGGGGGTGTAAAATAAAGATGACCCTTGAGTCCGCAGAACCCAAGGGAAAAAGAGGCTAGGTGGCAAATGGTAAAACTAAGGTTGGGCATTGCTGGAGGAGTTTTATTCAAGGCGAACTGTCAAGGGGTTCCCATTATAACCCAACCGTGTAAGGAATGCAAAATCAAGGAACATAACACCGGTATGACGGAAACTAGGGCGGCAAGAGTGGAACAAAACACCAGGCATAAGGCCGAGCCTTCCACCCTTTACCAAGTGTATAGGTGCATTAAGGTAAGCAAGATATAATAATGATATCCCAACGATAAACATGTTCCAACAAGGAACAAACTCCAATCTTCACCTGCAACTAGCAACACTATAAGAGGGGTTGAGCAAAGCGGTAACATAGCCAAACAACGGTTTGCTAGGCAAGGTGGGTTAGAGGTATGACATGGCAATATGGGAGGCGTGATAAGCAAGTGGTAGGTATTGTAGCATAGGCATAGCAATAGAGCGAGCATCTAGCAAGCAAAGATAGAAGTGATTTCGAGGGTGTGGTCATCTTGCCTGCAAAGTTCTCCGAGTTGACTTTAGCTTGATCCTCGTAAGCGTACTCAACGGGCTCCTCGATCACGTACTCGTCTCCCGGCTCTACCCAAAGAAATAATACAATTAAAGGGAGACACAATCAACCACGTGCAATGCACAAGCAACATGATGCAAAACATGGCATGATATGCGGGATGCGGTATGCGATGCATATGTATGCTTCGGAAAGGAATGATTGAACCTGGACTCAAGTTGGCAAACCAAGAGTTCCACTGGAAAGATGAGTTGATTTCGGTCGAAATCGATATAAAGATCACCGGAATCGGATGCACGGTTTGCAAATGACAAGCAAAACAAATATGGCACCGATCTGCGATTAACAGCACGAGGCCATCTAAATGCATCAAGAACAACAAGCTACTGCACTCTAACATAACAACAAAATACATGGCAGGTATCCACTCAAGATGCTTGACAAAATATGAACACTGAGCTACGGCTAAATCACTCAATAGCAGGTTCAAACAAGCATGGCAAAAGTGCAAAAGATATCAGGTTACAGACTTAGTGAAAATAACATCATGTCAGGAATTTAACATCAGGAAGCAATGTTTAGAGCAAGATAACAACATGTTACAGGAACCTAATATGGCAAGGCAAGGCATGGCATGAAGCTACTCAAAGCATACAACAAAAGTCCCTTACTAACCATAAGCCAAAAGGGATCAGAAAATACAATGACAACCATGTGAACATAGCAATTATCGTTAACAGATTCAGACTTAGCAGAAAACTGGAACATGGCAAAACAGATATTAAGTAGGCATATTTACGAGCTCGATGCACTCACCACAAAGCATTGCATGATAAACTAAGCATATACCCAGCAAGTAGACATGGCATAGAAGCTAAACATGGCAAGAACAACAACATAGCATGCATGGATCAACCGCAACAAGCTCGACAAAAATGCTTAACATGTAAACATTCTGCCAGGAACATTTTATAGCAACAGTAGAGCTTGATTGAGTCAAGCTAGGGTGCTCCATAATTGCAAACAAAGACATGGATGGATAGAGCACCACAATATCTACAAAACATCCTTACTGATCATGCTCAAAAGAGGCATGGATCACACTGTAGCAATATGAATACATGACATAAAAATAATGACACGGCAAAGACTTAGAATATTTCTAAGTCCCTGAAATCAGCAACATTGAGAGGGCTACTTTGCATGCTTGTGCTAGTCACCACAAAGATCACAAAAATACATGGCATACACCCCTGTAAAGATGGCATGGCATACTTCAAATCACATGTAGGGCTCAAGATCATAGGAGGCACACAACAATCATGGCAAAAATGACAAAAGTCCAATTACTGATATGAATCTGAAACTAACAGAAACTAGCACTCTTCCAACAGCATTTAGGGCATCAAGATGAACTCAAATGAACATGGTGCAATGAGATGTAATGAAGTACTCATCGAGACGAACAATTTGATATGCTACACGCCCGAAACGGAGCCACGGATGATGATATGTGACATGATGAAAAATGCAAGAAAATACTGATATTAGGGCAAAAGTCAACCCTAGTTTGGATTTGGATCTGGATCGGGTCGGGTTACTGTAGCGGCGCGGAACCCGAGGATCATCGGCGCCGGAGTTCACCGTTCACCAGAGTCGGGGAAGCCGGTCGGCGAGGGAGAAGACGGAGGGGCCGGCGAGGTGGGAACGGCGGCGAGGTGGTGGCGACGGAGGCGGCGCCGGAGCGGCGGACGCCGGCGTCGAGGAGGCGCGGTGGTCGGCGAAGAAGACGCCGGGTGGCGGCCGACGAACGCAGGGCGGCGGCGCGGCGACTGGAGCGGCTCAGGACGGCGCGGGTCAAGGAGGAAGACGGCGGGGCGCGCAGGCGCGAGGGGCGGCGAGGAGGTGGGCCTAGGGGGTCGGTTCTGGGCTTCAGCAGGCCGCGGTGGTGGGCGGCGCCGAGAAGACACGTGTCGCGACGGGAGTGGCGGTGGTGCGGTTGTCCGGCGCGGCCCGGACGTTGTCCGGTGAAAGCACAAGTGCTCCCTAGGTGGTTTTGATAATTGATGACAACATATCTCTTGTTGGACTAACATTTCTATCTAGCATGTTTCAGATAAGTTCAACAATGGAGTGGCATGGACTAAAGGTTGTGGGAACTCCTTCAAGATGCTAAGGACAAAGGATTGGCTAAAGCTTCAAGCTCAAGACTCTTCATTTTACATTTTAGTGATCCAAGATCACATTGAGTCCATAGGAAAAGGCAATACTATCAAGGAGGGATGAGGTGTTGCTTAATGAGCCTCTTGCTTCATGTGCTTAATGATATGCTCCAAAATCCTCAAACTACTTTCCCATATCCACATATGACCTAAACCCTAAGCCAAACTCGGTCCTACCGATTCTTTCTATCCGGCGCCACCGAGTTTCACTTGTCATAAGCCACTGCCAAACCCTAGCAATTCGGTTCTACCGATAGGGATCTCGGTCTCACCGAGATGGGATTGCAAACTCTCTGTTTCCCTTTCGTAACTTTTCGGTCTCACCAAAAGAGCGAATCGGTCCCACCGAGATTGCAGTGTAAACTCTTTGTTTCCTTTTTGTAACGTTTCGATCTCACCGAAAGAGCAAATCGGTCCCATCGAGTTTACCTGACCAACTCTCTGGTTAGCTTATTACCAAACTCGGTCTCACCGAGTTTGTGTAATCGGTCTCACCGAGATTACGTTATGCCCAAACCCTAACCATATCGGTCCTACCGAGTTGCATGTCAGTCCCACCGAAAATCTCTAACGGTCACTAGGTTTACCTTTTCGGTCCGTCCGAGTTTGTTGATTCGGTCCCACCGAGATTGGAAAACTGTGTGTAATGGTTGGATTTTGTGTGGAGGCTATATATACCCCTCCACCTCCTCTTCATTCGTGGAGAGAGCCATCAGAACACATACACAATTCCAACTCATATGTTCTGAGAGAGAACCACCTACTCATGTGTTGAGACCAAGATATTCCATTCCTACCACATGAATCTTGATCTCTAGCCTTCCCCAAGTTGCTTTCCACTCAAATCTTCTTTCCACAAAATCCAAATCCTATGAGAGAGAGTTGAGTGTTGGGGAGACTATCATTTGAAGCACAAGAGCAAGGAGTTCATTACCTACACACCATTTGTTACTTCTTGGAGAGTGGTGTCTCCTAGATTGGCTAGGTGTCACTTGGGAGCCTCCGACAAGATTGTGGAGTTGAACCAAGGAGTTTGTAAGGGCAAGGAGATCGCCTACTTCGTGAAGATCTACCGCTAGTGAGGCAAGTCCTTCGTGGGCGATGGCCATGGTGGGATAGACAAGGTTGCTACTTCGTGGACCCTTTGTGGGTGGTTGCTTCTTCGTGGACCCTTTGTGGGTGGTTGCTTCTTCGTGGACCCTTCTTGGGTGGAGCCCTCCGTGGACTCGCGCAACCGTTACCCTTCGTGGGTGGAGCCCTCCGTGGACTCGCGCAACCGTTACCCTTCGTGGGTTGAAGTCTCCATCAACATGGATGTAGGATAGCACCACCTATCTGAACCACGGGAAAAACATCCGTGTCTCCAACTGCGTTTGAATTCTCCAAACCCTTCCCCTTACATTCTTGCAAGTTGCATGCTTTACATTCCGTTGCTCATATACTCTTTGCATGCTTGCTTGATATGTATTGTGTATGTTGAAATTGTGCCTAAAACTCCACTCAAACCAAAAAGGCCTAAAAATTGCAACTTTAGCACTAAGTGTCTAATCACCCCCCCCCCTCTAGACACATCTACTTCTAGATACTACAAGTGGTATCAGAGCTTTGGTCTCCATTGCCTTGGTTTAATCACCATTGGAAGAAGATGGATGTGTCTACCTTAGGGAGTCTTAGACATAGAGTGCCTATTCTTGATGGAGAGTATTTTCATGAGTGGAAAATGAGATGCTTGTAATTTTCAATCAATATCATTTGAACAAGTATATTGCTAGCCCTTGTGCACCTCATATTGATCCTTTGCATCCTACCCTAGATGAAGATATTGACATGATTCGCAATCTTAGAACTATTGAGCTCATCATTAGAGGATTGCCCAAAAATTTGATTGCTAGTTTGCCTACTCTTAGTTGTGCCTATACTATATGGAAATTTCTTGAGGAACGATTTCCCGATCATTCCTTGAAAACTTTGGATGAAATTCTCCATAAATCTATTGCCTTGAGTAAGATGAACTCTAGTGATCCTAGTTTTGGTAATTGTCTATTTGAACTTACCAATCTTAAGCATGCTAAAGGAGATGTTGGAATCATTAGTGATATCATATTCGAAGCTATAAGAATTCATAAAAGTGACCACTTTGATGATCATTTTTCTAATGAATTACCCTCTCTAGGAAATGATGAGTCACAAGATCATGATGAACATGGATACTATGATGATGATGATGATGATGATAGTGACTTTGATCTTGATGATGCAATGAGACATTTTGGTCTTATGGCAAATCTTCGGGGATATGAATCAGGAGGAAAGGAATGGGTTCTTGATAGTGGATGTACTGATCATATGACCGGAGATGAAGAGATGTTTCGTGAGCTTGCTGAAAATGACGGCCCTCGAAAATATGTCACCTTTGGTGATAATTCAAAGGGTAAAGTGGTTGGCCTTGGTAAGGTGGCCATCTCACATGATAGTTCCATTCAAAATGTCATGCTCATTGAATCTCTCGGCTACAACTTACTTTCAGTATCTAGACTTGCTGATTTCGGTTTGAATGTCCTATTTACTGAGGTAGATTGCCAAGTATTTCGTCGAGACAATCATAAAATGGTCTTTACCGATATGCGTAGAGGTGAGGTGATCTTTACATTGTCGATTTCTCTAAAAAGGCACAACCTAAAACTTGCTTTGTTGCTAAATCCTCAAAAGGTTGGTTGTGGCATAGACGACTAGGTCACGTTGGCATGAGAAACCTTGACAAGCTTATTAAAGGAAATAATATCCTTGGAGTTAACGATGTCACATTTGATAAGGATAGACTTTGCAGTGCTTGTCAAGCAGGTAAACAGGTTGGAGGAAGACATCCCGTGAAGAACATCATGACCACAAGGAGGCCACTCGAGCTACTTCATATGAATCAGGAGGAAAGGAATGGGTTCTTGATAGTGGATGTACTGATCATATGACCGGAGATGAAGAGATGTTTCGTGAGCTTGCTGAAAATGACGGCCCTCGAAAATATGTCACCTTTGGTGATAATTCAAAGGGTAAAGTGGTTGGCCTTGGTAAGGTGGCCATCTCACATGATAGTTCCATTCAAAATGTCATGCTCGTTGAATCTCTCGGCTACAACTTACTTTCAGTATCTAGACTTGCTGATTTCGGTTTGAATGTCCTATTTACTGAGGTAGATTGCCAAGTATTTCGTCGAGACAATCATAAAATGGTCTTTACCGATATGCGTAGAGGTGATCTTTACATTGTCGATTTCTCTAAAAAGGCACAACCTAAAACTTGCTTTGTTGCTAAATCCTCAAAAGGTTGGTTGTGGCATAGACGACTAGGTCACGTTGGCATGAGAAACCTTGACAAGCTTATTAAAGGAAATCATATCCTTGGAGTTAACGATGTCACATTTGATAAGGATAGACTTTGCAGTGCTTGTCAAGCAGGTAAACAGGTTGGAGGAAGACATCCCGTGAAGAACATCATGACCACAAGGAGGCCACTCGAGCTACTTCATATGGATCTTTTTGGTCCCAACGCCTACAAGAGTCTCGGTGGAAATTCTTTTGGTCTAGTTATAGTTGATGATTTTTCAAGATTTACGTGGGTGTTCTTTCTTAATGACAAGTCGCAGGTCCAGAAGATCTTCAAAAACTTCGCTAGGAAGGCCCAAAATCAGTTTGACGTGAAGATCAAGAAGGTTCGGAGTGACAACGGAACGTAGTTCAAGAACGCAAATGTGGACACCTTTCTTGACGAAGAAGGGATTTCACACGAGTTCTCGGCTACGTACACACCTCAACAAAATGGAGTCGTTGAGAGGAAGAACCGGACGCTCATCGAAATGGCAAGAATGATGCTTGATGAATACAAGACGCCGAAGCACTTTTGGGTAGAAGCGGTTGAGACAGCTTGTCACGCAACAAATTGCTTATATCTTCACAAGCTACTCGGCAAGACGACATACGAGCTTCTCACCGGTAACAAACCCCAAGTTGGATACTTTCGAGTATTCGGCTCAAAGTGCTACATTCTTGATAAGCATCGTCGTTCAAAGTTTTCTCCTAAATCTCATGAAGGTTTTCTACTTGGTTATGGCTCAAACTCTCACACTTACCGTGTCTACAACAATTTCACCCGAAAGGTTGAAGAGACGGTAGATGTGAAGTTTGATGAATCTAATGGCTCGCAAGTAGAGCAATTGCCAATTGATGTAGGAGTCAAAGACCCTTCAGAAGCAATCCAAGACTTGTCCATTGGCAAAATTCGTCCAACGGAGGTGAAGGAGAGTACTTCATCCGTCCAAGTGGAAGCTTCTACTTCACGACAAGGTGAACCAAGAATTGACATGGAAGCATCCATAAGTGGGACACACCAAGATGAAGAAAACGAGGAAATGCATCAAGACGAACATCAACAACCTCCTTCTCCACCACGACAAGAGAACGATGACGTCAACAATGAAGAAGGCCAAGAAGAAGAACAAGATGAAGAAGATGTTCAACAAAGACCCAAGCAAAAGCTCTCACGAGTTCGAGCAAGAATTGCCAAAGATCATCCCGTCGAGCAAATCCTCAATGATACACAAACCGGGAGAATCACTCGCTCAAAAACTCGTTTAGCTAACTTTTGTGAAAACTATTCATTCATCTCTAGCATTGAACCTATGAAGGTTGAAGAAGCATTGGAAGATCCGGATTGGATAAACGCTATGCATGAAGAGCTACACAACTTTGAGAGAAACCAAGTTTGACATTGGTTGAGAAGCCCGACAACAACCACAACATCGTTGGTACAAAATGGGTGTTTCGCAACAAGCAAGATGAAGATGGACAAGTGGTTCGCAGCAAAGCACGTCTCGTCGCCCAAGAGTACACACAAGTCGAAGGTATGGACTATGGTGAGACATATGCTCCCGTTGCTAGACCTGAGTCCATTCGCATCTTACTTGCCTATGCTAATCACCATAATATCACCTTGTACCAAATGGACATTAAAAGTGCTTTTCTAAATGGTGAAATAGAGGAGGAAGTTTATGTGAAACAACCTCCCGGTTTTATCAATCCTAAGAAACCAAATCATGTTTACAAACTTCACAAAGCTCTTTATGGTCTTAAACAAGCTCCTAGAGCATTGTATAAATGCTTGACCAAGTTCCTTACTACAAGTGGTTTTGAAATTGGTAAAATTGATTCTACTCTTTTTTACTAAAAGGGTTAATGGAGAACTATTTGTATGCCAAATTTATGTTGATGAATCATATTTGGTTCAACTAACCCTCTCTTTAGTGAAAAGTTTGGAAAGCTAATGTCAGAGAAGTTTGAGATGTCTATGATGAGTGAACTCAAATTCTTTCTTGGTTTGCAAATCAAGCAAACTAAGGAAGGTACATTTGTCTCTCAAACAAAATACACCAAGGACTTATTCAAGAAGTTCAATATGCAAGAATGCAAAGGTATGTCTACACCCATGCCTACTAGCGGACATAATGATTTGACCAAAGATGGTGAACCAGTTGATCAAAAGGTTTATCGCTCTATGATTGGTTCATTGTTATACCTATGTGCTTCATGTCCCGATATTATGATAAGTGTGTTCATGTGTGCACGATATCAAGCTGCTCCTAAAGAATGTCATCTTAAGGCTGTGAAAAGGATAGTGAGATATTTAATCCATACACCAAATTTTGGCATTTGGTATCCTAAGAGGTCTTCTTTTGATCTTGTTGGCTATTCCGACTCGGATTATGCCGGAGATAAGGTTGATAGAAAGTCCACTTCGGGTACTTGTCAATTTCTTGGTAGATCTCTTGTGTCTTGGTCTTCCAAGAAACAAAACTCGGTATCCTTATCCACCGCCGAAGCGGAATACATTGCCGCTGGTTCATGTTGTGCTCAATTACTTTGGATGACCCAAACTCTTAAAGATTATGGGATCTATGTGAAACATGTTCCACTACTTTGTGACAATGAAAGTTCTATCAAAATTGGTCATAATCATGTACAACATTCTCGAACTAAGCATATTTAAGTTCGTCATCATTTCATTCGAGATCATGTTGCTAAGGGTGACATTGATCTTAAGCATGTTCGCACCAATAAGCAATTAGCGGATATATTTACTAAACCTCTTGATGAGAAAGTGTTTTGCAGGTTGAGAGGAGAATTGAACATCATTGATGCTTCGAACTTGGAGTAGAAACTCCATTGGATACATGCAAGACATGAGCTTATGACTAATCCATGATATATCTCTTATGATAACCATCTTATGTCTTGGATATATTTGCACCTTGCATGTTGTCTAACCCATGTAGGTGCTTGGTTGAATCTAATTCCATGAGATTGCGACTCACTCACTTCTTGAGCAATCTCTACATCACCAAGACCCTACACAATGGTGGTTGAAGACAAGGAAGCACAAAACCATTCAAACATATCCTTTGACAAATTCTATGTTGAGCTACATGATTGTCATTTTTGGATACACAAGTGCTCTTCCTTGCAAGAACTAACCCATGTAGGTAGATGAACTCAAACTCCAAGTGGTGCTCCCAACTCTTGATGAGCTACATCAACCTTGAGCACCCACACAAGTTCAACTACATGAGAAAGAACCACACCACCACCCAAGGTATGTTATTCCATCTTAGAGAAGCTTTACTCCAAGACATGAGTCAAAGCAACTCAACAAGATGTGAATACATCAAGATGCTTAAACGAAAAATGATAACCCCATTTTGAGCTTAAACGATGAGTATGACATATGATCAAGTGTTCTCACTTGACTCCTAAGTCAATATACTCTAACATAGGTGACTATGTCACCGCCCAACTCTAGATGAAGGTCTCTTGTGTTCTTTTTGTGTGTATCTCATGCATGTTTAGTTTCTTTCTCTTTTTCAAAAACAAAAAAAAAACTCCATCTAGATTTTTCAGTCTCTTCTCTTTTCTTTCTATTTATGTTCTGCATTTTTTGCATTTAATTCCTTGCAAATCCTTCAGGTAATTCATTGCAAATCTTTGTGAGATCCTACATGTCTAGTGAGCTGAGGTGACAAGTGTTTTTCTCTGTGTGAACTCGGTTTCACCGACTTGTAATTTTTGGTCCAACCGAATCTTTTCGGTGCCACCAAAACATACCACTCGGTGCCACCGACTTCACAACAGGAAAAACAGTTTGCCACTTGTTCTACATTTCTTCTGATCCAGCTCCACTCAATGAATCTTGTCCTCTACAAGCATCACAATTTTATCCTTTGCTTTGTGCTGAGTCTCAAGGACCAAACCTATATGACGGATTCCAGAAAGCCCTTCTTGGAAATTGATGTCAAAGGGGGAGAGAGAGATCACATCAAAGCTTGCAGGAGAAAGAGATCACATCAAAGCACATCAAAGCTCAAGGGGGAGAGAGAGTCTCAAGGATCCCAGATGTTGTTAAGGGGGAGAGAGAGATTTCCCAGATGTTATTAAGGGGGAGAGAGAGATTTCCAGGGAGAGAAAATACTCAAGGATCCCAGATGCTTGATGTTCAAGAGGAGAGATGTCACATGTCTTTGTGGCGGAAAGACATGTTCATATACGCTTATTTGCATTAAGTTCTATCCATTTGTATCTTTCAGCTCTGATTTTCTGTTCCCCATCTTCTCCCAATATCCCATGTAAGATTCAAGGGGAGCAAGACACCTAAGGGAAAGAAATCAGTCAAATTCATTGCATATCTTTATTCTTGGGGACATGTTGAATCCAATGTGGTACCTTGTACTCACTCTCTACATGTCATCCCAGTCTTGGTATTCTTGTGGTTTCTTTTGTTTGCTCTGGCTAGTGGATGTACCTGTGTTATCTAACTTTGTTTGTGCAGGTTCATTCCATCCTAAGCCAACTCAAGACCACAAGGTAAGTATATGCATCAAAATCATGAGTATGAGGAGTTCTTGCTTATGTGCATACTGTTTACAAGAAGGACTCATGAGCATGAAGGTATTTTCCTTGATAATCTTTTCTCTGATGCATATGGCCAAGATACATGTAACACATTGCCTACTCTGTCATGGTTATGCTCTCACATGCCTCTATATTTCATATTTACATGAGTGCATACATGTAGGGGGAGCCTATGCTTGTTACATGTCCTTCCAAAGCTTTACTTGCTGTTCTTTATATCTTTATCTAAAGTTTTGATGTATGTTGCCATCAATTACCAAAAAGGGGGAGATTGAAAGCACAAGTGCTCCCTAGGTGGTTTTGATAATTGATGACAACATATCTCTTGTTGGACTAACATTTCTATCTAGCATGTTTCAGATAAGTTCAACAATGGAGTGGCATGGACTAAAGGTTGTGGGAACTCCTTCAAGATGCTAAGGACAAAGGATTGGCTAAAGCTTCAAGCTCAAGACTCTTCATTTTACATTTTAGTGATCCAAGATCACATTGAGTCCATAGGAAAAGCCAATACTATCAAGGAGGGATGAGGTGTTGCTTAATGAGCCTCTTGCTTCATGTGCTTAATGATATGCTCCAAAATCCTCAAACTACTTTCCCATATCCACATATGACCTAAACCCTAAGCCAAACTCGGTCCTACCGATTCTTTCTATCCGGCGCCACCGAGTTTCACTTGTCATAAGCCACTGCCAAACCCTAGCAATTCGGTTCTACCGATAGGGATCTCGGTCTCACCGAGATGGGATTGCAAACTCTCTATTTCCCTTTCGTAACTTTTCGGTCTCACCAAAAGAGCGAATCGGTCCCACCGAGATTGCAGTGTAAACTCTTTGTTTCCTTTTTGTAATGTTTCGGTCTCACCGAAAGAGCAAATCGGTCCCATCGAGTTTACCTGACCAACTCTCTGGTTAGCTTATTACCAAACTCGGTCTCACCGAGTTTGTGTAATCGGTCTCACAGAGATTACATTATGCCCAAACCCTAACCATATCGGTCCTACCGAGTTGCATGTCAGTCCCACCGAAAATCTCTAACGGTCACTAGGTTTACCTTTTCGGTCCGACCGAGTTTGTTGATTCGGTCCCACCGAGATTGGAAAACTGTGTGTAATGGTTGGATTTTGTGTGGAGGCTATATATACCCCTCCACCTCCTCTTCATTCGTGGAGAGAGCCATCAGAACACATACACAATTCCAACTCATATGTTCTGAGAGAGAACCACCTACTCATGTGTTGAGACCAAGATATTCCATTCCTACCACATGAATCTTGATCTCTAGCCTTACCCAAGTTGCTTTCCACTCAAATCTTCTTTCCACAAAATCCAAATCCTATGAGAGAGAGTTGAGTGTTGGGGAGACTATCATTTGAAGCACAAGATCAAGGAGTTCATTACCTACACACCATTTGTTACTTCTTGGAGAGTGGTGTCTCCTAGATTGGCTAGGTGTCACTTGGGAGCCTCCGACAAGATTGTGGAGTTGAACCAAGGAGTTTGTAAGGGCAAGGAGATCGCCTACTTCGTGAAGATCTACCGCTAGTGAGGCAAGTCCTTCGTGGGCGATGGCCATGGTGGGATAGACAAGGTTGCTACTTCGTGGACCCTTTGTGGGTGGTTGCTTCTTCGTGGACCCTTTGTGGGTGGTTGCTTCTTCGTGGACCCTTCGTGGGTGGAGCCCTCCGTGGACTCGCGCAACCGTTACCCTTCGTGGGTGGAGCCCTCCGTGGACTCGCGCAACCGTTACCCTTCGTGGGTTGAAGTCTCCATCAACATGGATGTAGGATAGCACCACCTATCTGAACCACGGGAAAAACATCCGTGTCTCCAACTGCGTTTGAATTCTCCAAACCCTTCCCCTTACATTCTTGCAAGTTGCATGCTTTACATTCCGCTGCTCATATACTCTTTGCATGCTTGCTTGATATGTATTGTGGATGTTGAAATTGTGCCTAAAACTCCACTCAAACCAAAAAGGCCTAAAAATTGCAACTTTAGCACTAAGTGTCTAATCACCCCCCCCCCCTCTAGACACATCTACTTCTAGATACTACAAGTGGTATCAGAGCTTTGGTCTCCATTGCCTTGGTTTAATCACCATTGGAAGAAGATGGATGTGTCTACCTTAGGGAGTCTTAGACATAGAGTGCATATTCTTGATGGAGAGTATTTTCATGAGTGGAAAAATGAGATGCTTGTAATTTTCAATCAATATCATTTGAACAGGTATATTGCTAGCCCTTGTGCACCTCATATTGATCCTTTGCATCCTACCCTAGATGAAGATATTGACATGATTCACAATCTTAGAACTATTGAGCTCATCATTAGAGGATTGCCCAAAAATTTGATTGCTAGTTTGCCTACTCTTAATTGTGCCTATACTATATGGAAATTTCTTGAGGAACGATTTCCCGATCATTCCTTGAAAACTTTGGATGAAATTCTCCATAAATCTATTGCCTTGAGTAAGATGAACTCTAGTGATCCTAGTTTTGGTAATTGTCTATTTGAACTTACCAATCTTAAGCATGCTAAAGGAGATGTTGGAATCATTAGTGATATCATATTCGAAGCTATAAGAATTCATAAAAGTGACCACTTTGATGATCATTTTTCTAATGAATTACCCTCTCTAGGAAATGATGAGTCACAAGATCATGATGAACATGGATACTATGATGATGATGATGATGATAGTGACTTTGATCTTGATGATGCAATGAGACATTTTGGTCTTATGGAAAATCTTCGGGGATATGAATCAGGAGGAAAGGAATGGGTTCTTGATAGTGGATGTACTGATCATATGACCGGAGATGAAGAGATGTTTCGTGAGCTTGCTGAAAATGACGGCCCTCGAAAATATGTCACCTTTGGTGATAATTCAAAGGGTAAAGTGGTTGGCCTTGGTAAGGTGGCCATCTCACATGATAGTTCCATTCAAAATGTCATGCTCATTGAATCTCTCGGCTACAACTTACTTTCAGTATCTAGACTTGCTGATTTCGGTTTGAATGTCCTATTTACTGAGGTAGATTGCCAAGTATTTCGTCGAG
Source organism: Triticum dicoccoides (assembly GCF_002162155.2). NCBI lineage: Eukaryota > Viridiplantae > Streptophyta > Magnoliopsida > Poales > Poaceae > Triticum > Triticum dicoccoides. Next base: position 464,110,090 of record NC_041390.1, read on the forward strand.
ACAATCATAAAATGGTCTTTACCGATATGCGTAGAGGTGATCTTTACATTGTCGATTTCTCTAAAAAGGCACAACCTAAAACTTGCTTTGTTGCTAAATCCTCAAAAGGTTGGTTGTGGCATAGACGACTAGGTCACGTTGGCATGAGAAACCTTGACAAGCTTATTAAAGGAAATAATATCCTTGGACTTAACGATGTCACATTTGATAAGGATAGACTTTGCAGTGCTTGTCAAGCAGGTAAACAGGTTGGAGGAAGACATCCCGTGAAGAACATCATGACCACAAGGAGGCCACTCGAGCTACTTCATATGAATCAGGAGGAAAGGAATGGGTTCTTGATAGTGGATGTACTGATCATATGACCGGAGATGAAGAGATGTTTCGTGAGCTTGCTGAAAATGACGGCCCTCAAAAATATGTCACCTTTGGTGATAATTCAAAGGGTAAAGTGGTTGGCCTTGGTAAGGTGGCCATCTCACATGATAGTTCCATTCAAAATGTCATGCTCGTTGAATCTCTCGGCTACAACTTACTTTCAGTATCTAGACTTGCTGATTTCGGTTTGAATGTCCTATTTACTGAGGTAGATTGCCAAGTATTTCGTCGAGACAATCATAAAATGGTCTTTACCGATATGCATAGAGGTGATCTTTACATTGTCGATTTCTCTAAAAAGGCACAACCTAAAACTTGCTTTGTTGCTAAATCCTCAAAAGGTTGGTTGTGGCATAGACGACTAGGTCACGTTGGCATGAGAAACCTTGACAAGCTTATTAAAGGAAATCATATCCTTGGAGTTAACGATGTCACATTTGATAAGGATAGACTTTGCAGTGCTTGTCAAGCAGGTAAACAGGTTGGAGGAAGACATCCCGTGAAGAACATCATGACCACAAGGAGGCCACTCGAGCTACTTCATATGAATCAGGAGGAAAGGAATGGGTTCTTGATAGTGGATGTACTGATCATATGACCGGAGATGAAGAGATGTTTCGTGAGCTTGCTGAAAATGACGGCCCTCGAAAATATGTCACCTTTGGTGATAATTCAAAGGGTAAAGTGGTTGGCCTTGGTAAGGTGGCCATCTCACATGATAGTTGGCCTACCGAGTTGCATGTCAGTCCCACCGAAAATCTCTAACGGTCTCTAGGTTTACCTTTTTGGTCCGACCGAGTTTGTTGATTCGGTCCCACCGAGATTGGAAAACTGTGTGTAACGGTTGGATTTTGTGTGGAGGCTATATATACCCCTCCACCTCCTCTTCATTCATGGAGAGAGCCATCAGAACACATACACAATTCCAACTCATATGTTCTGAGAGAGAACCACCTACTCATGTGTTGAGACCAAGATATTCCATTCCTACCACATGAATCTTGATCTCTAGCCTTCCCCAAGTTGCTTTCCACTCAAATCTTCTTTCCACAAAATCCAAATCCTATGAGAGAGAGTTGAGTGTTGGGGAGACTATCATTTGAAGCACAAGAGCAAGGAGTTCATTACCTACACACCATTTGTTACTTCTTGGAGAGTGGTGTCTCCTAGATTGGCTAGGTGTCACTTGGGAGCCTCCGACAAGATTGTGGAGTTGAACCAAGGAGTTTGTAAGGGCAAGGAGATCACCTACTTCGTGAAGATCTACCGCTAGTGAGGCAAGTCCTTCGTGGGCGATGGCCATGGTGAGATAGACAAGGTTGCTACTTCGTGGACCCTTTGTGGGTGGTTACTTCTTCGTGGACCCTTTGTGGGTGGTTGCTTCTTCGTGGACCCTTCATGGGTGGAGCCCTCCGTGGACTCGCGCAACCGTTACCCTTCGTGGGTGGAGCCCTCCGTGGACTCGCGCAACCGTTACCCTTCGTGGGTGGAGCCCTCCGTGGACTCGCGCAACCGTTACCCTTCGTGGGTTCAAGTCTCTATCAACGTGGATGTAGGATAGCACCACCTATCCGAACCACGGGAAAAACATCCATGTATCCAATTGCGTTTGAATTCTCCAAACCCTTCCCCTTACATTCTTGCAAGTTGCATGCTTTACATTCCGCTGCTCATATACTCTTTGCATGCTTGCTTGATATGTATTGTGTATGTTGAAATTGTGCCTAAAACTCCACTCAAACCAAAAAGGCCTAAAAATTGCAACTTTAGCACTAAGTGTCTAATCACCCTGCCCCCCCCCCCTCTGGACACATCTACTTCTAGATCCTACATCCGGCGCGCGGAGAGGAAGGGGGCTAGGTTAGGGGTGAAATGGATCCGGAATTTCTGGGGGGGGAGGCCTTTTTATAGGTAGGAGGAGCTAGGAGGATCCAAATTGAGCACGATTTTCGGCCACGTGATCGTGATCGAACGACCTAGATGATGGAAGGGGTTTAGGTGGGTTTTCGGCCACTTTGGAGAGGTGTTGGGCTGAAACAAACATGAGGCCTTCTCGGTTCCTCGGTTAACCGTTGGAGTATCAAACGAAGTCCAAATGGCACGAAACTTGACAGGCGGTCTACCGGTAGTAAACCAAGGCCGCTTGGCAAGTCTCGGTCCAATGCGAGAACGTTTAATACCCACACACGAAAAGAGGTAGAAAGGGACACCGGAGGACATAGGAGCGCCGGAATGCAAAACGGACAACGGGGAAAATGCTCGGATGCATGAGACGAACACGTATGAAAATGCAATGCACATGATGACATGATATGAGATGCATGACAAAGACAAAAGCACACGAAGACAAAAACCCAACAACGAGGAATCTCATAACTTAGTGCCGGAAATGGCAAGAGTTGGAATACAATTATGGCATGTTACATACGGGGTGTTATACTCCTGTTTGGCAAAATGCCTGGCTAGCACAGTTGGATTACCCGCCACAACAAATCTGCTGCCAGTGATCAGAACGTCATGATCAGAGGACGTTGGTGGGTTAGCTGAACCGGATGGTCTGACGGTAGAGGGATTAACAATGGTATCATCAGCTGACGGCTCAGGAGGATCCGATTGAGCATGGACAGCCGGATCTTCTGGCACTACAGATTGAGCGGGAGGAGTTGATGTTGCCGGTTCAGGTGCAAGATTTCTCGGGTCTTCTGCCGGTTTGATAACTTTAGCTTTCTTGGACTTCGCTTGATCGCTGAGAAAGATTTTTTATGAGACAGTTAGCATAATAATGCAGTTTTAAAGTTGCAGAGGAAAGACGATTTTCCTTACCCAGGGGCAGTCTTGAAAGCCGGAAATTGAGTCTAAGATGAGTCGCCAGACGAGCAAGAAACCTCCTGTAAAAGGTAAAGTGAGGCAAGGGAATAGATTCATTAATGAAACCAACAGATGAAGATGAAAGAAACATCATTATGGCGCTTTCGAGGAGTTTGTTGTAAAATAGAAGGCGGTTCATCGTCGTCATTATTCCGGGCCTAACGGCAGCTGTCATGTTGCTGTTTTTTCAAAAGAAAATGAGGGTCCAAATAAGCCAAAGGGTGCGAAAACCTTACTTTCCGGGTTACCAGTCGAAGTTTCTGTCTTGGCAAATGGGTTGAGTCAGAGGAAATAGTTACCTCTTCTTCTACGGCATGACTGGCCCCCGTGTCGTCCTGGCAATAGTCAGTGTCAATAAGGTTATTAAAAAATTGGCCAAGGGAGTCAAGGGCTACCTCCGACTCAGTATCATCGTCAAGCTTTAACAGGTCCGAAGCAGTGCTCCTTTTCTTCTTGGACCTCCGGGTCGTCTTCCTGGAGGCTATGGCGGTGGCTCTAGCCTTCTTGGCAGCTTCATGGTCATACTTGGCTTTCCAGAAGTCAGATTTGGCCTGTAAAAATAAACATGATAAAAGGTCATGCAAGTATTTAAAACTACTGAGGAAAACACAAAAAGAGAAAGAGGTAAGGGGTTTCTCACCTCTGGTGCCGGGTTAAGTTTACAGAAGGGGTTTAACCCAACCTTACTGCAGTCTTCATACTTGTCGTTCACATTGATGGTTGACATTGAAACAATGTCTTCTTCAGTTAGTTGTATAGAGTTGTAACATAGAGAGTCATCTGGGCCTCCGCCATATTCATACATCAATTTGGATCGGCGGCTTAGAGGAATGACCCGCCACGAGATCCAGCAACGGATCAAATCAACTCCGGTTAAGCCATTCTGCAGTAAGGCATTGATCCTTTTAATAGATGGAATAAGCTTCTTGCGTTCGGCAACAGTAAGCTTATCAGGGAGCACAAACTTGGAATCTAGACGCTCTGCGCAATAACCCAACAGTGGTTTTTCATTGGCTGGAGACGTATCTTGGCAATAGAACCAGGTCTGATTCCAATCTTTGGGATGACTCGGTAAGACTATTAAGGGAAAGACGGCCCCCTGTCGGCGCTAAATTGAGATTCCACCAAGTTCCAAGCTAGGGCCATTGGTACACTCATTCTGGCGGTTCAGATAAAAGTACTCTCTGAAGAGTTCCACAGTCGGCTCTTCTTGAAGATACACCTCACAGAGAACTTGGAAATTGCAGATGTTGGATATGGAATTGTGTCCAAGACCTTGAGAGTGGAGTTTGAAAAAATGAAGAACGTCTCTGAAGAACTTTGAGTCGGGTGGTGAAAAACCCCGATTCATGTTGTTAGAGAAGACAATAACTTCACCGTCTTTGGGATTAGGCCGTTCCTCGTCCGGGTCAGGTGCATGATAAGACATAACATTTGTCCCTGGCAAAAATCTATGGTGAAGAATTCCTTCAAGGTATCTTCAGTGACTGTGGAAGGGACCTAGTTGCAGACAGACAGTGCTTTTAACGGCATGATGATCAAAGGACAAACTGAAAAGAAAGTAACGTGCCGGTTCAATTCAATGGTGAAGTTAAATGATGATGGTGCAAATGAGTAATGGCGGCTTAAGTAAGGGCTAATGTCATGTAAGGGAAAAGTGAGCCGGCGTAATAAGCCGCCATGACTAAAGACATTTGAAGGAAGCCAAAAATAGAATTGGCTAAGTGTTGAGACAAACAGATTTCCCAAAGCTATCACTAGTATTCTGGATTAAAAAGGGTCAGAAAAGAAAAATAAATCTAGACCTAAAGAATGAGCATGGAGAAGTTCATCAGCTCTAAGAAGGTATCTGTGCAAAGGAAAGGGATCTACTAACATATAAAATGGGCGTAAAACCACTACCGCATGAGTTAGGTGTTCCTTTTTTATCAGAAGAGGCTGCGGAGGAAGAACTACTAGAAGATCCATGATGAATAGCGAAGAACACCGATGAACTCGCAAACCCTAATGCAGATCTAAAGGTGTAGAAGGCAAGAACTTACAGATGCGGATCTGTTGCGGAGGGTCGTCGTTGTTTCTCTGGACAGTTTAGGGTGATGCAGCGGCCGAGCTTGAGGACGGCGATGAGCGCTGCGGCTGCGGCGGAGCTCGAGCGACGGAAGGGTCGCAAGAGAGGAAGAAGACGATGGAAAAGGGGAAGAACGAAGAAAGGCCAGTTGTGCCTATTTATAAGGAGAAGACTGATAAGTGGGCACGAAAAACGAGGAGACCAAAACATGGTTATCCAGCTACCCAGGCGCCTCGATTTTCGGGAAGGCATTAAAGATAACGATCCGTTAAAAAGATGACGTGGTGGCGGGTTTCCGAAAAATCCGGAGGTAACGTCATGGCGGGTTACAAGGCTTTCGCAAAACAGTAATAGATGGATTTTTTCTAAGTATTGAAGATTGACAAGAACAAATTTCAAATCAACCTGGGGCCTAATGTTGTGGATATAGCTACCAGGTATGACCCGCCCAAGAGGGGCCGGGTCAATCCCAATGGCGGGTTACAAAAGAAGCCCTGTAATATTCAAGGTGATGGTTTATTAAATACTTGTAGAAGGCCTAAGCCCAGAGGCGGCTTAAGGCCCAATATTGTAAACCGCCGTATGTAAAGAAAGACTTGTAAAGAAAGGCATATAAAGAAGTCACCGAGCCGGACATGTTTTATGAGCCGGCCGGGACTCTGTAGGCTGCCAGGCATCAACCCGTGTATATAAGGGGACGACCCGGCGGCGGCTTAGGGCAAGAAACAACAACTCGAAGCCAGGCAAAGCAGATTCGCTCCCTGGTCATCGAAATCCCAGCAAGTCCAACACAACTAGATGTAGGCTTTTACCTTCATCATAAGGGGCCAAACTAGTATAAACCTCTCGTGTCCCCTGTCCCGATTAACCCCTTTAAGCTTCCTAGTTGCGATGGCCCTACGACTAAGTCCTTTTGCCAGGACATCTGCCGTGACAATTCCACGACACATAGGGTACGCACGCTTAACATTCGATGATGATTTGTACTATGAGTTATGTGATTTGATGTACCGAAGATTGTTCGAAGTCCCAGATGAGATCACGGACATGACGAGGAGTCTCGAAATGGTCAAGACATAAAGATCGATATATTGGAAGGCTATATTCAGACATCGGAAAGGTTCCGAGTGATTCGGGTATTTTTCGGAGTACCATAGAGTTACGGGAATTCGCTGGGGAAGTAATGGGCCTTAATGGGCCATACGGGAAAGGAGAGAAGGGCCTCAAGGGGTGGCTGCGCGCCCCCCATGGGCTGGTCCGAATTGGACTAGGGAGGGGGCGGCGCCCCCTCTTTCCTTCTCTCCCTCTTCCCCTTCCTTCTTCTCCTACTCCAACTAAGGAAGGGGGGAAACCTACTCCTACTAGCTAGGAGTAGGAATCCCCCTTGGGGCGCGCCATAGAGAGGGCCGGCCCTCCCCTCCTCCACTCCTTTACATACGGGGGAGCGGGGCACCCCATAAACACACAAGTTGATCATTGATCTCTTAGCCGTGTGCAGTGCCCCCTCCACCATAATCCACCTTGGTCATATCGTCGTAGTGCTTAGACGAAGCCCTGCGCCGGTAGCTTCATCATCACCGTCATCACGCCGTCGTGCTGACGAAGCTCTCCCTCGACACTCAGCTGGATCGAGAGTTCGTGGGACGTCACCGAGCCGAACGTGTGCAGATCGCGAGGGTGCCATACTTTCGGTACTAGGATCGGTCGGATCATGAAGACGTATGACTACATCAACCACGTTGTCATAACGCTTCCGCTTACGGTCTACGAGGGTACGTGGACAACACTCTTCCCCTCTCTTTGCTATGCATCACCATGATAGATCTTGCGTGTGCGCAGGATTTTTTTTTTGAAATTATTGCGTTCCCCAACAGTTTCATCGTAGTCAACTCCTTGAACTTGTCGAAAACCTTTCGCAACAAGTCGTGCTTTGTAGACAGTAACATTATCCCGCAATTAACTTATCAGGAGAAAAATCATCTAATCTCATTTATTACGTATCTTGAGAATTACAATATCTATTATCAAACTCCTCCACATTATGGTCAATACGTTCCACTAGTGCATGTGTTGAACCACGGTAACATCCATGGAGATGTCATGGTAAGATTTTTTACTATTACGACATTCGTGCATATTTTGCATAAATTCTTCTAAAACTCAACTACATTGCTAACTACAAAGTTATTACTATGTTTTTCAACAGAAAAACCCGAAGGATTGTGTGGCTCATCTGATGTTTCTGGATGGTCGCCTTGATGTTATGAACTTACGGCCAGGTCATCCTACGCATCACCACTATTCATACCGGATTTCTAAAACCTGCGAAGACATGACAATCAAAGATTGGAAAAAATGTATGGTCAATCGTAGGGAGCTACTTGGAAGCAACATTGTGCGAAGGGCAAGAATTTGAGACAGGATAATCTCCATTCTTCATAATGGAGAGTCAGGGCCTATCTTGTTTTATGCTATTTTATCTTAGAGAGGGTATTTAGGTCCTAACTAATACGCATGATCATGTGCTAAGAACAATTAAGTAAGGTTGTGTAACATCCCAAATTTCCTATTTGGAATGTTATACATAGATCATTCTTGCATATCATATTTTATTGCTTTTCGTCTCGCGATCCTCAAAATCCTAAGCAACTCAAGGACCCTCGGAGAGAGTTGGGGATTTCCCCGGTTTTCAAGTTTGAATTTGTCAAATTTTGAAACGAGGATTTTGGTTTTAATTATTTTTCTCTCTTAAAATATTTCATATTAAAATATATGAGAGGAGATAATATGACTTCTCCAAAATAATTGAAATATTGGAGGAAAAATATTAAAATCAATATTTGTTTTTATTTGGTTTTTATTTGCAATTTTGTTTGCATTAGAAAAATTGCATGTTTTCAAAATTGCATTTTAGGGCCAAGAAAATGTTCATCTCGTTCTAAATATTTCATTTAGACGACGAAAATTTATTTTGGCATTTTTAGATTTTTATTTTATTTTCTAAGTTTTTTTAGTTTCACGGAATTATTTTTAAAAAAAGTGCGCAGGCTAACTGGGCCGAAGCCCAGCCGCCGGCCCGTCCCCTCCCGCGCACTGTCTCCAACCAGGAGACCGGCCGCGCCGCCGCCGCCCAAGGCCAGGAGTCCGGCTCGGACTCCCCCGCCGCCCTTGCCCCCTCCCCAAGGCACACCCCCTCCTTATATACTCCCCTCCCCCGCCGCCACCACCACCCACCACCGCCGCCTCGCCTAGCCCCGCAGCCCAAGCCGCCGCGCCGTGCCGACGTCGCCACCTCGCCCGCTGCCGCGCCTCGCCTCGCCGAACCGATGAGGTAGTCATCAGTTTTTTTAAAGAAAACCAATCCGGTTTTTTAAGAAAATCCTAACTTGTTTTTTCGGTTCACCGGTTTTTCCCGGTTTTTCTTCTTAGCGGACGTTCGTCCAGACGTTCATTTTAACAAACGGTTTTCGCCCGTTAGTTACATATAATGAACGCTCGTTCGTTAGCCTGTTCGTCAGTTTTCTTTTATCGGATTATTTCGCGATTATTCCCGATCGTGATTTCTGATCAGATTTTCGTTCTAGTTTATCTTTTCGCTCGTTAGTCAGAATAAGGCGATTCAAGCGCCTAGATCTTCATCTCGAGACCCTTTTTCCGCTTAACCAACTTGAACAAGCTTTTACTACTGTAAAATTTGACCTAGGTCCAGATTAGTAAACGGATCTTGTTTCTTTCGCCGTTTGAGTTTTGTTGCTCCGTTTGATTTGATTCTTTTTGCAAAGCGGAGTTCTTAAGTTGAACTTTCTGGTTAAATCTTCTTATTTGAGATTTACCCGTGCTTCTTTGCTTGATTTCTTATGTATGCTATTGTTTGTTTGCGATATAATTTCCGGAGTGCGAAGCGTGTTATTTGGAGTCTCTAGGTTTCGCGGGTCTTCAGCAAGGCAAGTAACACTTTGATCATACCCCTTTATCACCCAGTTTTTATGCATTAGTTTCGAATCCTCAAACATTGCATGGTTAGGATGTCATAAACATGTGGGTTGGGAAGTAGTTGATGAGGTAGAACCTATTTCCCTATTACATTCAAACCCTTGGGAGTTACTTCTGCGCATTGCTTATATTGCTATGCTATGCTCATAGACGTGGTTTGGGAGAGTGAAATCCATGATAGATGTGAGATTGTTAATTAATGGTTCAACTTAAGGTGGCAACTTAAATACACATCTGGGTGGATTGAGGCACCTGGAGTACCAAGTGTTCCCTGTATTTTTTGGAAATCCCTGAGTACACGTGTGATCTTCCTATGGACCGCCACCCAGGCTCAAAGGGAACTGAGATTATTCATGCTAGAAACTTCCGTGTGCAGCCACAAGCTATTATGGGCTCTAGCATAGTTGAGTAAGTTATGTGAAGCTCTTGAAGAGGTGGATCAGCAGGTAGTGGGTTGTAGGTTTGGTATGGTCTGCCCGGAGTAGAGAGTTAATGTTTCCGAAAGACTGTGTCTCGGTCATCCGTTTCTCAAACATCATGTAGTGCGAGAAATTCAATGGAGGCGACCGAGTCTTGTGGGGGAAAGTGTGCAAACCTCTGCAGAGTATACAAACTAATCATGATTAGCCATGTCCCCGGTTATGGACATCTTGAGTATCTCGTACTTGGAGTATCTTAAGTATCTCAGCACTCTAAATTAATATTGTTGGGTTGATAATTACCTTAATTGGGATTGAGTTGGAGGAACCTTCTCAATGATGTTTCAACTACCATGATAGTTAATTTAAAATCTATTCCTTTGTTGTAGGGAAAAAATGGCTTTTCGCAAAACTATAACCATAGAGCTTTCCACCAGCCTAAAATGCATGTAGTGATAGCATTATTTTGTTCTTGCTCTACTGTGTTACTTTGCCAGCATATTCCATGTGCTGACCCGTTTTCGGGCTGCAACATATTATGTTGCAGACTGTTCGGGCGAGGAGTAAGGTTCATTAGGTCATTGTCGTGTAGCTCAGCTATGCCGTTGGAGTTGATGGACTCACTTTATCTTCCAAGCCTTCTGCTGTTATCGTATTAGATGGCCCTAAGCCATATTTATTGTAATAAGTTCTCTTTGGAGACATTCGATGTAATAAGTGTGTGATTGCTACTCTGTTATAAATCCTCGAGTATTATGTGTGTCAGCATTACCGATCCAGGGATGACACTAAAGCACAGAGACTTGACCGTTTGAGGTCGGGTCGCTACAAGATGGTATCAAAGCCCACGCTGAGTGTAGGACACGACCACTAAGCTAAAAGCCCTAGATCACTATTCTCTCCTCATTTCTGACTACTCTCCATTTTCTACTCTTTAGGATGGCGGACGCAAGGAACAAGTTTGGACAACCGAATGAAGAAGCACCTTTTGGACAGCACCTGAAGGAAGTCACTAGGTACCTGAACATATGAATACCAAGCTTCACCAGGACCTACAACGCCACTTTACCAGAAGAGGAGCGATGGATGATTCAAGTTCAAGTTCCAGGAAGAACCTTCACGCCAGTCACTAAACCCATAGAGTTTTCCTTCGATGCACTAACCTAGAGTCTAGGAAAGAGTTTGGAAGCTCACATCACCATGGGACGCATTGGAGAAGTTTATCACAAGGAGCTTAAGGATACTATCTAGTAGATCTGTGGGCGCCGAGATGAGCAATGGAAGATGATCAGCACCAGGAAGGATAGATCAATTGCAGCTTTCATCCAGGAACTAAACCAGCACATTCGACGCCAGGAGAATCAGATGTGCGCAGACATGATAGATCTGAAGAAGGCAATGACTAGGATCGTGGAACTGGAGGAAGAACTCAAGGCTACACATGAAGATTATGAGGAGGAAATCGTTGTAGTAGTGGAGAAGAATGATGACTTGATTAAGAAGATCGGAATATTCATGGGAGACCCCACACCAGTAGAAGAAGACGAAGAACCCAAGGAGATTCGCCCAGAGGACTACATCATCATCGACGACACCGACTCCGACCATAGCGATGATGACCTTGAAGACGAAGCTGGAGCAGATATCATGGAGTCTGCAACCGAGGAATATTTTTAGTAGACCACCACATCAGTAGTAGTATTCTGATACGTCTCCAACGTATCTATAATTTTTGATTGCTCCATGCTATATTATCTACTGTTTTGGACATTATTGGGCTTTATTATCCACTTTTATATTATTTTTGGGACTAACCTATTAACCGGAAGCCCAGCCCAGAATTGTTGTTTTTTGCCTGTTTTAGGGTTTCGAAGAATAGGAATATCAAGCGGAGTCCAAACGGAATGAAACCTTCGGTAACGTGATTTTCTCATCGAATACAACTCAGGAGACTTGGACCCTATGTCAAGCCACGTAACAGGAGGCCACGAGGTAGGGGGGCGCGCCTACCCCCCCCCCCCAGGCGCGCCCTCCACCCTCGTGGGCCCCCTGTTGCTCCACCGACGTACTTCTTCCTCCTATATATACCCACGTACCCCCAAACGATCAGATACGGAGCCTAAACCCTAATTCCACCGCCGTAACTTTTTGTATCCACGAGATCCCATCTTGGGGCCTGTTCTGGAGCTCCGCCGGAGGGGGCATCGATCACGAAGGGCTTCTACATCAACACCATAGCCTCTCCGATGAAGTGTGAGTAGTTTACTTCAGACCTACGGGTCCATAGTTAGTAGCTAGATGGCTTCTTCTCTCTTTTTGGATCTCAATACAATGTTCTCCCCCTCTCTTATGGAGATCTATTCGATGTAATCTTCTTTTTGCGGTGTGTTTGTTGAGGCCGATGAATTGTGGGTTTATGATCAAGTCTATCTATGAATAATATTAGAATCTTCTCTGAATTCTTTTATGTATGATTGGTTATCTTTGCAGGTCTCTTCGAATTATTAGTTTGGTTTGGCCTACTAGATTGATCTTTCTTGAAATGGGAGAAGTGCTTAGCTTTGGGTTCAATCTTGCGGTTTCCTTTCCCGGTGACAGTAAGGGCAGCAAGGCATGTATTGTATTGTCGCCATCGAGGATAACAAGATGGGGTTTTCTTCATATTGCATGAGTCTATCCCTATACATCATGTCATCTTGCTTAAGGCTTTACTCTGTTTTTAATTTAATACTCTAGATGCATGCTGGATAGCGGTCGATGAGTGGAGTAATAGTAGTAGATGCAGGAAGGAGTCGGTCTACTTGTCTCGGACATGATGCCTATATACATGATCATACCTAGATATTCTCATAACTATGCTCAATTCTGTCAATTGCTCAACAGTAATTTGTTCACCCACCGTAGAATACCTATGCTCTCGAGACAAGCCACCAGTGAAACCTATGGCCCCGGGTCTATCTTTATCATATCAATCTCCTACTAGTTAGTTATTTACTTTGCTATTTACTTTTCCTTTATTTTACTTTGCATCTTTATCATAAAAATACCAAAAATATTATCTTATCATATCTCACTCTCATAAGTGGCCCTATAGGGATTGACAACCCCTATTTGCGTTGGTTGCAAGGATTTATTTGTTTTGTGTAGGTGCGAGGGACTCGCGCGTAGCCTCCTACTGGATTGATACCTTGGTTCTCAAAAACTAAGGGAAATACTTACGCTACTTTGTTGCATCATCCCTTCCTCTTCGGGGAAAACCAACGCAGTGCTAAAAGAGGTAGCAAGAAGGATTTCTGGCGCCGTTGGCGAGGAGGTCTACGCAAAAGTCAACATACCAAGTACCCATCACATACCCTTATCTCCCGCATTACATTATTTGCCATTTGCCTCTCGTTTTCCTCTCCCCCCACTTCACCCTTGCCGTTTTATTCGCCCTCTCTCTCTATCCTTCCTCCCTCTATTTGCCTCTTTTTGTATTCTTGCTTTTTGTTTGCTTGTGTGTTAGTTTGCTTGCTTGTCATTATGGCTAGTCCCTTATCTTCTCCGTTGTCTCCCGAGAATGAAATTCTAAATTTTAAGTAAAGGGAGGGTGAAAATCTAAAAGATGCTTGGTATAGAATTTGCAATGCTCAAAATAAATCTACTAGGAAGCAATCTACTACCATTCTCCTTCGCAATTTTTATGTAGACATTACTCCTTGGCGCCATTATGTTCTTGATACTATTACCGGAGGGAACTTTTTGGGTAGCCATACTTTCGATTCTTATAATGCTATGTTAGATTTATTTGGCTCACCCCCTCTCTTGGTTAATGGAACTATATTGACTTTGGAGCATGTAATCCAAAGGCTTGAGATTATTGAAAATAATGTTGCTACCGTAGAGTTAATTGAAAATTTGGATAAAAAGATCCACAGCCGAATCTCTCAATATGGATCTAAAGTAGGAGTTACTTTGAAAGATATTAAAGAAAAGGAACCCATAGTTAATGAGAAAATAAATCACGATTCCGTTAGGATCGATAAACTTGAGAATATTATTACCAACTTAGAACCCGCTTTTTCTTCCGTAAAGAATACTCCGAGTCCCTCCACTAAAGTTGCCAAACTTATGTACGTTCCTAAAAATAAGGGTGAATCATCTAGTAAGGAAAATGCGGATCTCAAATCTATTAGTGTTCATCCCAATCTTTTTGATATCATTAAGGAACTATTTGTTACAAATGAATTTTTCGATCTTGTGCCTAAAAGTTTGATAATTGATAAAAAGAAAGAAATTCCTAAATATGGTAGATGCCTCATTGAAGAATTGCCTAGCAAAGATGGCAATACCTAGATCTATTCTTGCTTGTTATGCCTAGCTAGGGGCGTTAAACGATAGCGCTTGTTGGGAGGCAACCCAATTTTATTTTTATTCCTTGATTTTTGCTCATGTTTAGTAATAAATAAATTATATAGCCTCTGTTTTGGTTGTGTTTTTTGTGTTTAATTAGTGTTTGTGCCAAGTAGAACCGTTGGGAAGACTTGGGGAAAGTATTGTTGAACTTGCCATAAAAAAACAGAAACTTTAGCGCTCACGAGAACTGCTGTCATTTTTATTTGAAAAGTGATATTTAGTTAATTATTTTTGCAGATAATTAATAGATAAATTCCTCACGTCCAGCAATTTATTTTAGAATGTTTGGGGTTCCAGATCTTGCGCTAGCTACAGATTACTACAGACTGTTCTGTTTTTGACAGATTCTGTTTTTCGTGTGTTGTTTGCTTATTTTGATGAATCTATGGCTAGTAAAATAGTTTATAAACCATAGAGAAGTTGGAATACAGTAGTTATAACACCCATATAAATAAATAATGAGTTCATTACAGTACCTTGAAATGGTATTTTGCTTTTTTTTCCTAACGGAGCTCACGAGATTTTCTACTTTAAGTTTTGTGTTGTGAAGTTTTCAAGTTTTGGGTAAAGATTTGATGGATTATGGAACAAGGAGTGGAAAGAGCCTAAGCTTGGGGATGCCCATGGCACCCCCAATATGATCTAAGGACACCTAAAGTCCAAAGCTTGGGGATGCCCCGGAAGGCATCCCCTCTTTCGTCTACTTCTATCGGTAACTTTACTTGGAGCTATATTTTTATTTACCACATGATATGTGTTTTGCTTGGAGCGCCTTGTATGATTTGAGTCTTTGCTTGTTAGTTTACCACAATCATCCTTGCTTTACACACCTTTTTAGAGAGCCATATATGATTTGGAATTTGTTAGAATACTCTATGTGCTTCGCTTATATCTTTTAAGTTATATAATTTTGCTCTAGCGCTTCACTTATATCTTTTAGAGCACGGTGGTGGATTTGTTTTATAGAAACTATTGATCTCTCATGCTTCACTTAGATTATTTTGAGAGTCTTAATAGCATGGTAATTTTCTTAAAATCCTAATATGCTTGGTATGCAAGATTAATAATAAAATTTTCTTATGAGTGTGTTGAATACTATGATAAGTTTGATACTTGGTAATTGTTTTGAGATATGGAGATGGTGATATTAAAGTCATGCTAGTTGAGTAGTTGTGAATTCGAGAAATACTTGTGTTGAAGTTTGTGATTCCCGTAGCATACACATATGGTGAACCGTTATGTGATGAAGTCGGAGCATGATTTATTTATTGATTGTCTTCCTTATGAGTGGCGGTCGGGGACGAGCGATGGTCTTTTCCTACCAATCTATCCCCCTAGGAGCATGCGCGTAATACTTTGCTTTGATAACTTGTAGATTTTTGCAATAAGTATATGAGTTCTTTATGACTAATGTTGATTCCATGGATTATACGCACTCTCACCCTTCCACCTTTGCTAGCCTCTCTAATACCGCGCACCTTTCGCTGGTATCATACACCCACCATATACCTTCCTCAAAACAGCCACCATACCTACCTATTATGGCCTTTCCATAGCCATTCCGAGATATATTGCCATGCAACTTTCCACTGTTCCGTTTATTATGACACACTCCATCATTGTCATATTGCTTAGCATGATCATGTAGTTGACATCGTATTTGTGGCAAAGCCACCATTCATAATTCTTTCATACATGTCACTCATGCATCATTGCATATCCCGGTACACCGCCGGAGGCATTCACATAGAGTCATATTTTGTTCTAAGTATCGAGTTGTAATTGTTGAGTTGTAAGAAAAATAAAAGTGTGATGATCATCATTATTAGAGCATTGTCCCAGTGAGGAAAGGATGATGGAGACTATGATTCCCCCACAAGTCGGGATGAGACTCCGGACGAAAAATAAATAAAAGAGGCCAAAGAAGCCCAGATAAAAAAAGATAAAGAAAAGAGGCCATAAAAAAGGAGAAAAGGCCCAAATAAAAAATGAGAGAAAAAGAGAGAAGGGACAATGTTACTATCCTTTTACCACACTTGTGCTTCAAAGTAGCATCATGATCTTCATAGTAGAGAGTGTCTCATGTTATCACTTTCATATACTAGTGGGAATCTTTCATTATAGAACATGGCTTGTATATTCCAATGACGGGCTTCCTCAAATTGCCCTAGGTCTTCATGAGCAAGCATGTTGGATGCACACCCACTTAGTTTATTTTTGAGCTTTCATATACTTATAGCTCTAGTGCATCCGTTGCATGGCAATCCCTACTCACTCACATTGATATCTATTGATGGGCATCTCCATAGCCCGTTGATACGCCTAGTTGATGTGAGACTATCTTCTCCCTTTTTGTCTTCTCCACAACCACCACTCTATTCCACCTATAGTTCTATATCCATGGCTCTCGCTCATGTATTGCGTGAAAATTGAAAAGGTTTTGAGAATGTCAAAAGTATGAAACAATTGCTTGGCTTGTCATCGGGGTTGTGCATGATTTAAATATTTTGTGTGGTGAAGATAGAGCATAGCCAGACTATATGATTTTGTAGGGATAACTTTCTTCAGCCATGTTATTTTGAGCAGACATAATTTCTTTGTTAGTATGCTTGAAGTATTATTGTTTTTATGTCAATATGAACTTTTTTCTTGAATCTTTCGGATCTGAATATTCATACCACAATTAAGAAGAATTACATTAAAATTATGCCAAATAGCACTCCGCATCAAAAATTCTGTTTTTATCATTTACCTACTCGAGGACGAGCGGGAATTAAGCTTGGGGATGCTTGATACGTCTCCAACGTATCTATGATTTTTGATTGCTCCATGCTATATTATCTACTGTTTTGGACATTATTGGGCTTTATTATCCACTTTTATATTATTTTTGGGACTAACCTATTAACCGGAGGCCCAGCCCAGAATTGTTGTTTTTTTGCCTATTTTAGGGTTTCGAAGAAAATGAATATCAAATGGAGTCCAAACGGAATGAAACCTCCGGGAACGTGATTTTCTCATCGAATACAACTCAGGAGACTTGGACCCTACGTCAAGCCACGTAATAGGAGGCCATGAGGTAGGGGCGCGCCTTCCCCCCCAGGCACGCCCTCCACCCTCGTGGGCCCCCTGTTGCTCCACCGACGTACTTCTTCCTCCTATATATACCCACGTACCCCCAAACGATCAGATACGGAGCCAAAACCCTAATTCCACCGCCGTAACTTTATGTATCCACGAGATCCCATCTTGGGGCCTGTTCCGGAGCTCCGCCACAGGGGGCATCGATCACGGTGGGCTTCTACATCAACACCATAGCCTCTCCGATGAAGTGTGAGTAGTTTACTTCAGACCTACGGGTCCATAGTTAGTAGCTAGATGGCTTCTTCTCTCTTTTTTGATCTCAATACAATGTTCTCCCCCTCTCTTATGGAGATCTATTTGATGTAATATTCTTTTTGCGGTGTGTTTGTTGAGATCGATGAATTGTGGGTTTATGATCAAGTCTATCTATGAATAGTATTTGAATCTTCTCTGAATTCTTTTATGTATGATTGGTTATCTTTGCAGGTCTCTTCGAATTATCAGTTTGGTTTGGCCTACTAGATTGATCTTTCTTGTAATGGGAGAAGTGCTTAACTTTGGGTTCAATCTTGCGGTGTCCTTTCCCGGTGATAGTAAGGGCAGTAAGGCATGTATTGTATTGTTGCCATCGAGGATAACAAGATGGGGTTTTCTTCATATTGCATGAGTCTATCCCTCTACATCATGTCATCTTGCTTAAGGCGTTACTCTGTTTTTAACTTAATACTCTAGATGCATGCTGGATAGCGGTCGATGAGTGGAGTAATAGTAGTAGATGCAGGCAGGAGTCGGTCTACTTGTCTCGGACGTGATGCCTATATACATGATCATACCTAGATATTCTCATAACTATGCTCAATTCTGTCAATTGCTCAACAGTAATTTATTCGCCCACCGTAGAATACTTATGCTCTCGAGAGAAGCCACTAGTGAAACCTATGGCCCCCGGGTCTATCTTTATCATATCAATCTCCTACTAGTTAGTTATTTACTTTGCTATTTACTTTGCCTTTATTTTACTTTGCATCTTTATCATAAAAATACCAAAAATATTATCTTATCATATCTATCAGATCTCACTCTCGTAAGTGGCCCTATAGGGATTGACAACCCCTATTTGCATTGGTTGCAAGGATTTATTTGTTTTGTGTAGGTGCGAGGGACTCGCGTGTAGCCTCCTACTAGATTGATTCCTTGGTTCTCAAAAACTGAGGGAAATACTTATGCTACTTTGCTGCATCATCTGTTCCTCTTTGGGGAAAACCAACGCAGTGCTAACAGAGGTAGCATGTTCCACCATGTAAATAGTATAGTCCGAGCACTTTTATGATAGTTAAACCGATTGTATGCCTTGCTTGATTGATTGAGTGAAATGATTGTGTTTGTCTCATGTGCATATGGGTAGTGCTTTCTCATTAGACCTCATTCTATTCTAATCTCTCCCCTCTAAACCATCAGATGCCTCCGAGATGTGACCCTGGATTTGCTTACCCACCGGAGCTCACTCAGTTGATCCAGCAACAGAATACTCTCATGCAGCTATTAGTTCAGAACCAAGGCAACAACAACAACAACAACAATCCACCACCACCACTAGTGGACAACTTAGCCCGTTTTCTGAGGTTGCAGCCGCCGGTGTTTTCCAGTAGCACCGAGCCTATAGTAGCAGATGATTGGCTCCGCAGGATTGGAAGGGAGTTAACCACTGCAGGATGTACTGATACTAAGAAGGTGCGTTTTGCCACACATTAGTTGGATGGACCAGCAGCATCATGGTGGGAGAATTACACTGTCACCTACCCTATAGCCACGGTGACATGGGACCAGTTTCAGCAAGCCTTCCGTACAACTCATGTCTCAACTGGAGCAATGAGTATGAAGAAGCGTGAGTTTCGCAACCTACGCCAGGGGAACTGTACTGTGGCTCAGTACGCGGATGAGTTTAGCAAGTTATCTCGCTATGCCCCTGATGATGTGGCCACAGATGCCGCAAAGCAGGAGAAGTTTGTGGAAGGGCTTAATGATGAGATGAGTATGCAGTTGATGGTGGCAACATTCACCAACTACCAGGAGTAAGGCTCTTATGATTGAAGGGAAGCAGCAGCAGATTGAGATCCGTAAGAGGAAGTATGGGCAAGGGAGGTATAATTCGGGAGCTCAACAGAAGCCTCGTCTAACCCCGAACTCGGGAGGACTTGTTCATAACCATGGAGGCCACACCCATAATGGAGGAAGTAACCATAATCATACTGGACCTAGGAATGGGAATGGGAATGGAGCGAGCAACAATCACAACCGCCCAAATCCAGCCACACCCACCAAGAGAGACCTAAGCCACGTTACTTGTTTCAAGTGCGGGAAGACTGGACACTATGCCACGGAGTGCCCTGAAGGGAAGAATGGAAACGGAAATGGGAGCGCTGGGAAGAAGCCCAATCCATTCAACAAAGGACAGGTGAACCACGTTAACGTGGAGGAGGTTGAAGAGCAGCCAGACGCGGTTATAGGTAAGTTTTTGTTTAAGTCATATACCGCTCTTGTTCTTTTTGATACTAGTGCATCGCATTCATACATATCAAGGGAATTCATGGATAAGTTTAAACTACCGACCCAAACCCTTAGGACCCCTCTGTTAGTAAGCTCACCTGGAGCAGAGTAATGGCTAGTCGATGGTGCGACCAGCTACCCTTAACCATTGGCAACCATGTTTTCCCGTCTGACCTAATTATCTTGGAGTCATAAGGATTGGATGTGATATTAGGAATGGACTGGATGTCAAAGTATGGAGGAAGCATTGACTGTGTTAGTAAGTCAATTTGTCTCACCACCCATGAGGGAAAAAGGATCAAGTATACATCTAGGCATGCACCCAGAAGTAGCCAAGTAAATACCCTCACGTGAGTTGTTCAGGAAGAAGTGCCTGTAGTAAAGGATTACCCGGATGTTTTCCTAGAGGAGTTACCAGGCATGCCACCGGACCGAGATATTGAGTTTTTGATAGAGCTATTGCCAGGCACAGGGCCAATATCCAAGAGACCCCATAGGATGCCCGCGAATGATCTGGAGGAGATTAAGAAACAGATCAAGGAGTTATTGGAGAAAGGTTACATTCGACGGAGTTCATCACCATGGGGAGCCCTAGTGCTTTTGGTTGAGAAGAAGGATAAGTCCCTAAGAATGGTTGTTGATTATCGAGCCTTAAATGAAGTGACGATTAAGAACAAGTACCCATTGCCGATGGTCAATGATCTGTTTGACCAGCTGCAAGGAGCTAAGGTGTTTTTGAAGATCGATATGCGATCAGGATATCATCAGTTGAAGATACGAGAGAAGGATATACCAAAGACAACCTTCACCACACGGTAGGGGCTATACGAATATACAGTCATGTCATTTGGACTGACTAACGCCCCTGCCTATTTCATGAGCATGATGAACAAAGTATTCATGGAATATTTGGATAAGTTTGTTGTGGTGTTCATTGATGATATAATGGTATATTCGAAGAATGAAGAGGAACACAAGGAGCATTTGCGTTTAGTTCTCGAGAAACTCAGGGAACATCAGTTGTATGCCAAGTTCAGCAAATGCAAGTTTTGGTTGAAGGAAGATTCCTTGGACATGTTATATGAAGGAAATATTCCCTAGAGGCAATAATAAAGTTATTATTTATTTCCTTATATCATTATAAATGTTTATTATTCATGCTAGAATTATATTAACCAGAAACATAATACATGTGTGAATACATAGACAAACAGATTGTCACTAGTATGCCTCTACTTGACTAGCTCGTTGATCAAAGATGGTTATGTTTCCTAACCATAGACATGAGTTGTCATTTGATTAACGGGGTCACATCATTAGGAGAATGATGTGATTGACATGACCCATTCCGTTAGCTTAGCACCCGATCGTTTGGTATGTTGCTATTGCTTTCTTCATAACTTATACATGTTCCTATGACTATGAGATTATCCAACTCCCGTTTACCGGAGGAACACTTTGTGTGCTACCAAACGTCACAACGTAACTGGGTGATTATAAAGGTGCTCTACAGGTGTCTCCAAAGGTACTTGTTGGGTTGGCGTATTTCGAGATTAGGATTTGTCACTCCGATTGTTGGAGAGGTATCTATGGGCCCTCTCGGTAATGCACATCACTTAAGCCTTGCAAGCATTGCAACTAATGAGTTAGTTGCGGGATGATGTATTATAGAACGAGTAAAGAGACTTGCCGGTAACGAGACTCAATTAGGTATTGAGATACTGACGATCGAATCTCGGGCAAGTAACATACCGATGACAAAGGGAACAACGTATGTTGTTATGCGGTCTGACCGATAAAGATCTTCATAGAATATGTGGTAGCCAATATGAACATCCAGGTTCCGCTATTGGTTATTGACCGGAGACATGTCTCGGTTATGTCTACATAGTTCTCAAACCCGTAGGGTCCGCACGCTTAAAGTTTCGATGACGGTTATATTATGAGTTTATATGTTTTGATGTACCGAAGGTTGTTCGGAGTCCCGGATGTGATCCCGGACATGACGAGGAGTATCAAAATGGTCAAGACATGAAGATTGATATATTGGAAGCCTATGTTTGGATATCAGAAGTGTTCCGGGTGAAATCGGGATTTTACCAGAGTACTGGGAGGTTACCAGAACCCCCCGGGGACTTAATGGGCCTTAGTGGGCCTAGGTGGAAGAGAGGAGAGGCGGCTAGGGCTGGGCCACGCGCCCCTCCCCCCCCCCCAGTCCGAATAGGACAAGGAGA
>NC_041390.1:464132464-464135981 GCF_002162155.2 Triticum dicoccoides
CCAAGTCTTAATCCAACTAGGAAAGGGGGATTCCTACTCCCGGTGGGAGTAGGACTCCTCTTGGCGCGCCTCCTCCCTGGCCGGCCGCACCCCCCTTGCTCCTTTATATACAGGGCCAGGGGGCACCCAGAGACACAACAATTGATTGTTTGATCTTTTAGCCGTGTGCGGTGCCCCCTCCACCATAATCCACCACGATATTACTGTAGCGGTGCTTAGACGAAGCCCTGCGTCGGTAGAACATCAACATCATCACCACGCCGTCGTGCTGACGAAACTCTCCCTCAACACTCGGCTGGATCGAAGTTCGAGGGACGTCATCGGGCTGAACATGTGCTGAACTCGGAGGTGTCGTACTTTGGTACTTGATCGGTCGGATCGTGAAGACATACGACTACATCAACCGTGTTGTGCTAACGCTTCCGCTTTCGGTCTACGAGGGTACGTGGACAACACTCTCCCCTCTCGTTGCTATGCATCACCATGATCTTGCGTGTGCGTAGGAAAATTTTGGAAATTACTACGTTCCCCAACATTATATCGGGAGAAGGTATAGCAGTAGATCCCTCCAAGATTCAGACAGTCACTGAATGGTTGGCACCCACTTCAGTTAGAGAGATCCGTAGTTTTCTTGGACTCGCAGGATACTACCGTAGATTCATTGAGAATTTTTCCAAGATCGCGAAGCCCATGACAGAATTATTGAAGAAGGATACCAAGTTTAAATGGACGGAAGATTGCGAGGCAAGTTTCCAGGAGCTACAGAAACGTTTGACTACAGTCCCAGTGCTGACACTGCCAGATATACGTAAGGATTTTCAAGTGTATTGCGACGCCTCTCGCTTAGGACTTGGAAATGTGCTTATGCAGGACGGAAGAGTTGTTTCGTATGCCTCACGACAACTAAAGCCACACGAGTTAAATTATGCCACTCATGATTTGGAGCTAGCAGCCGTAGTGCATGCGATGAAGACTTGGAGACATTGCCTTATTGGAAACCATTGTGGTGTGTACACGGATCATAAGAGTTTGAAGTACATTTTCACCCAGAAGGAAGACGAACTGAACCTTAGGCAGAGAAGATGGTTGGAGCTCATAAAGGATTATGACATGAAGCTTCACTATCATCCAGGAAAGGCCAACGTCGTAGCGGACGCTTTGAGCCGAAAGAGTTATGCTAATACCCTAGTGAGCACGGGAATGCCGAAGGAGTTAGCAGAGGATCTCCGGGAACTTCGATTGGAGATTGTTCCTAGAGGTTTTGTTGTAACAATGGAGCTGCAGTCTACATTGTTGGGAAAAATTTGAGAAGCTCAGAAGGATGACAAAGAGATTGCCGAGATAAAGGAGAAAATGAGCGAAGGAAAGGCCAAAGTTTTCGTGCGGATGAACACGACACCTTATGGTTTGAGGACCGTGTTTACGTGCCCAATAACACAGAGATCATGAAGTTAATACTTCAGGAGGCTCATGACTCAGCATACTCGATACACCCTGGAAACACCAAGATGTATTTGGATTTGAAAGAATGTTTCTGGTGGACAGGGATGAAGAAGGATATCGCCAAGTATGTGGCCGTATGTGATGTATGTCAGAGAGTGAAGGCAGAGCATCAAAAGCCAGCATGATTGTTATAGCCTATGCCGATACCCGAATGGAAGTGGGATAAACTTGGCATGGATTTTATCACCGGATTGCCCAGGACCAAATCAGGATACGATTCTATATGGGTAGTGGTTGACCGTTTAACCAAAGTGGCACACTTTATCCCAGTGAAAACAACTTATACCAGTGCCAAGTTGGCCAAGATATATATGACCAGGATCGTATGTCTGCATGGAGTTCCGAGGACCATCGTATCGGATAGAGGAACACAGTTTACTTCAAAGTTTTTGCATCAGCTGCACCAGACTTTGGGAACGAGATTGGAGTTCAGTACATCATTTCACCCGCAAATGGATGGAAAGACCGAGAGAGTCAACCAGATTCTGGAAGACATGTTGAGAGCCTGTGCGCTAGATTATGGATCTAGTTGGGTTGACAATCTGCCTTACGTAGAGTTCTCATACAACAATAGTTACCAAGCAAGTTTGAAGATGGCACCGTTCGAAGCCCTGTATGGACGAAGGTGCAAAACACCATTGAGATGTGGGATGAAGTTGGAGACCGACAGTTGTTTGGACCAGACTTGATCAAAGAGTCTGAGGAGAAGGTTAAACTGATTTGAGATAGACTGAAGATAGCTCAGTCCAGACAGAAGAGTTATGCGGACTCAAAATGCAAGGAGGTAACCTACGAAATTGGAGACAGAGCATATCTGCGAGTATCACCTTTGCGAGGAGTGAAACATTTTGGAGTTAAGGGAAAGTTAGCCCCGAGATTTGTAGGACTGTATCGTGTTTCAGAACGGATGGGAGAAGTGGCCTACAAGTTGGAGTTACCTGGAGGACTGTCAGGAGTTCACGATGTGTTTCACGTTTCCCAGTTAAAGAAGTGACATGCTGAGATGGCCGACATACCGCTAAGAGATACCGTACCGTTGGAGGCGATTCAGTTGGACAATGACTTGACTTATGAGGAGAAGCCAGTCAAGATTTTGGAATTTGCCAACCGAGTCACCGACAACAAGGTTATTAAGTTTTGCAAAGTTCAGTGGAGCCATCATACCGAGGACGAAGCCACATGTGAATGAGATGATGATCTTCGCAAAGACCACCCACACCTATTTTCTAGCCAACCCGAATCTCGAGGGCGAGATTCATCTTAAGGGGGGGTAGGTTTGTAACATCCCAAATTTCCAATTTGGAATGTTATACATAGATCATTCTTGCATATCATATGTTATTGCTTTTCGTCTCGCGATCCTCGAAATCCTAAGCAACTCAAGGACCCTCGGAGAGAGTTGGGGATTTCCCCGGTTTTCAAATTTGAATTTGTCAAATTTTGAAACGAGGATTTTGGTTTTAATTATTTTTCTCTCCGAAAATATTTCATATTAAAATATATGAGAGGAGATAATATGACTTCTCCAAAATAATTGAAATATTGGAGAAAAATATTAAAATCAATATTTGTTTTTATTTGGTTTTTATTTGCAATTTTGTTTGCATTAGAAAAATTGCATGTTTTCAAAATTGCATTTTAGGGCCAAGAAAATGTTCATCTCGTTCTAAATATTTCATTTAGACGGTGAAAATTTGTTTTGGCATTTTTAGATTTTTATTTTATTTTCTACGTTTTTTTAGTTTTGGCGGAATTATTTTAAAAAAAAGTGTGCACGCTAACTGGGTCGAAGCCCAGCCGCCGGCCCGTCCCCTCCCGCGCGCCGTCTCCAACAGGAGACCGGCCGCGCCGCCGCCGCCCGACGCGAGGAGTCCGGCTCGGACTCCCCCGCTGCCCTTGCCCCCTCCCCAAGGCACACACCCCCTCCTTATATACTCCCCCCACCGCCACCACCACCCACCACCGCCGCCTCGCCTCGCCCCGCAGCCCAAGCCGCCGCGCCACCGCTTGCGGC
>NC_041390.1:464136642-464142961 GCF_002162155.2 Triticum dicoccoides
CTGCCGCGCCGTGCCGACGCCGCCGCCTCGCCCGCTGCCGCGCCTCACCTCGCCGTGGCCGCCGTGCCTCGCCGGACCGACGAGGTAGTCACCGGTTTTTTTAAAAGAAAACCTATCCGTTTTTTTTAAGAAAACCCTAACTCGTTTTTTTCGGTTCGTCGGTTTTTCCCGGTTTTCTTTTTAGCGGATGTTCGTCCAGACATTCGTTTTAACGAACGGTTTTCACCCGTTAGTCACAGATAATGAACGCTCGTTCGTTAGCCTGTTCGTCAGTTTTCTTTTATCGGATTATTCCGCGATTATTCCTGATCACGATTTCTGATCAGATTTTCATTCTAGTTTATCTTTTCACTCGTTAGTCAGAATCAAGCGATTCAAGCGCCTGGATCTTCGTCTTGAGACCCTTTTTCCGCTTAACCAACTTGAACAAGCTTTTACTATTGTAAAATTTGACCTAGGTCCAGATTAGTAAATGGATCGTGTTTCTTTCGCCGTTTGAGTTTCGTTGCTCCATTTGATTTGATTCTTTTTGCAAACCGGAGTTCTTAAGTTGAACTTTCTGGTTAAATCTTCTTATTTGAGATTTACCCGTGCTTCTTTGCTTGATTGCTTATGTATGCTATTGTTTGTTTGCGATAGAATTTTCGGAGTGCGAAGCGTGTTATTTGGAGTCTCTAGGTTTCACGGATCGTCAGCAAGGCAAGTAACACTTTGATCATACCCCTTTATCACCCAGTTTTTATGCATTAGTTTCAAATCCTCAAACATTGCATGGTTAGGATGTCATAAACATGTGGGTTGGGAAGTAGTTGATGAGGTAGAACCTATTGCCCTATTACATTCAAACCCTTGGGAGTTACTTCTGCGCGTTGCTTATATTGCTATGCTATGCTCGTAGACGTGGTTTGGGAGAGTGAAATCCATGACAGATGTGAGATTGTTAATTAATGGTTCAACTTAAGGTGGCAACTTAAATACACATCTGGGTGGATTGGGGCACCTGGAGTACCCAGTGTTGCATGTATTTTTTGGAAATCCCGGAGTACCCGTGTGATCTTCCTATGGACCGCCACCCAGGCTCAAAGGGAACTGAGATTATTCATGCTAGAAACTTCTGTGTGTAGCCACAAACTATTATGGGCTCTAGCATAGTTGAGTAAGTTACGTGAATCTCTTGAAGAGGTGGATCAGCAGGTAGTGGGTTGTAGGTTTGGTATGGTCTGTCCGGAGTAGAGAGTTAATGTTTTCGAAAGACTGTGTCTCGGTCATCCGTTTCTCAAACATCATGTAGTGCGAGAAATTCAATGGAGGCGGTCGAGTCTTGTGGGGAAAAGTGCGCAAACCTCTGCAGAGTGTACAAACTAATCATGATTAGCCATGTCCCCGGTTATGAACATCTTGAGTATCTAGTACTTGGAGTATCTTAAGTATCTCATCACTCTAAATTAATATTGTTGGGTTGATAATTACCTTAATTGGGATTGAGTTGGAGGAACCTTCTCAATGATGTTTCAACTACCATGATAGTTAATTTAAAATCTATTCCTTTGTTGTAGGGAAAAATTGGCTTTTCGCAAAACTATAACCATAGAGCTTTCCACCAGCAAAAAATGCATGTAGTGATAGCATTATTCTATTCTTGCTCTACCGTGTTACTTTGCCAGCATATTCCATGTGCTGACCCATTTTCGGGCTGCAACGTATTATGTTGCAGACTTTTCAGACGAGGAGTAAGGTTCGTTTGGTCGTTGCCGTGCAGCTCAGCTATGCCGTTGGAGTTGATAGACTCACATTATCTTCCAAGCCTTCCACTGTTATAGTATTAGATGGCCTTAAGCCATATTTATTGTAATAAGTTCTCTTTGGAGACATTCGATGTAATAAGTGTGTGATTGCTACTCTGTTATAAATCCTCGAGTACTGTGTGTGTCAGCATTACCGATCCAGGGATGACACTGAAGCACAGAGACTTGACCGTTTGAGGTCGAGTCGCTACAGGTTGGTTAGATGACTATGATGATGATGAGTATGACTTGTTATTATGATAACGAGTAGAAGTTGTATGATGATGATGAGTATGACTTGTTATCATGATACCGATGATGAGTTATTTATTATTATGATCGATGATGCATGATGCTAAGTTGTTATATGAGCATGATGAGTTATTATATATATATCAGTAGGTGAAATGAATATGGATTAAATTCAAGTGGAGGTAACATGTGGTGCATGTCGAAAGTACTACTAATTCAAACTAGGTCATGGTCATCTAATCAACGTTCATTTCACCCACTGTATATATAATAATTAATCATGGTCATAAAATCATATGATGAAAGTACTCTATATAAAACCTATAACGAAAATAAGCCGCATTTTCAAAAATACAAGAAAAGTTAGCCGCGACGCTTTTCAAAAGAAACGCTACTGCTACTTACTATTATGAGTAGCACTTTCCCAAGAAAAGCGCTACTGCTAACTAGGTATAGCAGTAGCGCTCGCTTTCCAGCGCTACTGCTACCAGTTAGCTATAGCGCCTTAGTGGTAGCGCTTGTAGAAACACTACTGCTACACATTTGGGGTACAAAGCGCTACTGTTAACTAGGTATAGTGTCAACTTACAATCGATTATTTGTTCATTTTCATTCTACCAAGTAACACTGGGGATTCAATAAGTAGAAAAAATGCATCCTTGACAACGTCAAGTTATGGACTACTTTGTTTTCTTCATCTTTTGCTTGAGTTTGCCAAGTTGGCCACACCTTCACAACGTCACACATCATCTTCTCTTATTCCAGCGTATGTATGTTTACACGATTGCAGCGCTTCGTAAAAATTAGTCATGCATTAATCCCTCGGTGTAGATGCTATTTTCTCTTCCGCGTAGTTCTGCCTCACCTCGTGTAACGCCCTCGATGCGGCTATATCTCCCACGTGTTGAAGCACGACTTAGAGGCATAACCGCATTGAAAGCAATGTCGCAAATGAGGTAATCTTCACACAACCCATGTAATACATAAGGGAAAGAGATACATAGTTGGCTTACAATCGCCACTTCACACAATTACATGAATAAAGCCTTACATCATCCAGATACAATCAAGGTCCGACTATGGAACCAAAATGAAAGAAGACTACCCCAAATGCTACATAGATCCCCGGTCGACCCCAACTGGGCTCCACTACTGATCAACTAGAATGAAACAACACAAAGGACAAGATCTTCATCGAGCTCCTCCTTGAGCTTGGTTGCATCATCTGCACGATATCATCGGCACCTGCAAGATGGTTTTGGAAGTATCTGTGAGTCACGGAGACTCAGCAATCTCGTACCCTCGCGATCAAGACTATTTAAGCTTATATGGGTAAAGGTAAAGGTACGAGGTGGAGCGGCAGCAAGCGACTAGCATATATGGTGGCTAACATACGCAAAAGAGAGCGAGAAGAGAAAGCAAAAGCACGGTCGAACAACTATGATCAAGAAGTGATCCTAGAACAACCTACGTCAAGCATAACTCCAACACCGTGTTCACTTCTCGGACTCCGCCGAGAAGAGACCATCACGGTTACACACGCGGTTGGTGCATTTTAATTAAATTAAGTTTCATGTTATCTACAACCGGACATTAACAAATTCCCATCTGCCCATAACCGTGGGCACGACTTTCGAAAGTTCAAATCCCTGCAGGGGTGTCCCAACTTAGCCCATCTCAAGCTCTCACGGTCAATGAAGGATATTCCTTCTCCTAAGACTATCCGATCAGACTCGGCATCCAGGTTACAAGACATCTCGACAATGGTAAAACAAGTCCAGCAACACCGCCCGAATGTGCCGACAAATCCCGATAGGAGCTGCACATATCTCGTTCTCAGGGCACACTCAGATGATACTAGCTATGAGTAAAACCAACCCTCAAGTTTCCCTGAGGTGGCCCCGCAGGCAGCTCAGTTTGGACCAACACTCAGAGGAGCACTGGCCCAGGGAGGGTTAAAATAAACATGACCCTTGAGTCTGCAGAACCCAAGGGAAAGAAAAGGCCAGGTGGCGAATGGTAAAACCAAGGTTGGGCATTGCTGGAGGAGTTTTATTCAAGGCGAACTGTCAAGGGCTTCCCATTATAACCCAACCGCGTAAGGAACGCAAAATCCGGGAACATAACACCGATATGACGGAAACTAGGGCGGCAAGAGTGGAACAAAACACCAGGCATAAGGCCGAGCCTTCCACCCTTTACCAAGTATATAGATGCATTAATTAAATAAGAGATATTGTGATATCCCCACATATAAATATGTTCCAACAAGGAACAACATATCCATGTTCCAACAAGGAACAAACTTCATCTTCACCTGCAACTAACAACGCTATAAGAGGGGCTGAGCAAAGCGGTAACATAGCCAAACAACGATTTGCTAGGACAAGGTGGGTTAGAGGCTTGGCTTAACAATATGGGGGGCATGATAAGCAAGTGGTAGGTATCACGGCATAGGCATAGCAAAAGAGCGAGCATCTAGCAAGCAAAGATAGAAGTGATTTCGAGGATATGGTCATCTTGCCTGAAATCCCGTAAGGAAGAAGAATGAGTCCATGAAGAAGACAAACAGACGTAGTCGAACAGGTCCTCACAAACGCGACGTTATCGGAACCAACCCGAAGAAGCAACACCGGAAAGAAGCACACAACATAGTAAACAAACAACACATGAACATGGTATGATATGCGGGATGCGGTATGCGGTGCATATGCATGATTTGAAAAGGAATGATTGAACCTGGCCTCAACATGGAAATCCAAGAGTGCCACTGGAAAGGTGAGGTGATTTCGGTTGAAATCGATATAAAGATCACCGGAATCGGATGCACGGTTTGGAAATGGCAAGCAAAACAAATATAGCACCGGTCTGCGATAAACAACAAGTAGCCATCTAAATGCATCAAGTAAAATATACTACAACACTCAAACATGGCAACAAAATACATGGCAGTGATCCACTCATGATGCTTGACAAAAGATGAACACTGAGCTATGGCTAAATCATCCATTAGCAGGTTCAAACAAGCATGGCAAAAGTGCAAATGATATCAGGTTTCAGACTTAATGAAATTAACACAAGTCTGGAATTTATCATCAGGAAGCACATTTTAGAGCATGAAAACTACATGCTACAGGAACTTAACATGGCAAGGCAAGGCATGGCATGAAGCTACTCAAAGCACTTAACAAAAGTCCCTTAGTGACCTTGAGCCAAAAGGGATCGGAAAATACAACTGCAAGCATGTGAACATGGCAAAAATATAAACAGATTCAGACTTAGTGAAAAACTGGAGCATGCAAATCAGTTAACGAGTAGGCATGTTTACGAGCTCGATGCACTCACTACAGAGCATGGCATGACAAACCAAACATTCACCCATCAATAAGACATGTCATAGAAGCTAGAAATGGCAAGAATAACAACATAGCATGCATGGATCAATAGTAACATCCTCAGCAAAATCGCTAAACATGTCAACAATCTGCCAGGATCATTTTATAGCAAAAGTAGAGCTCGATTGACTCAAGCTAGGTGCTTCATAAATGCAAACAAAGACATGCATGGATAGAGCACCACAATATTAACAAAACATCCTTACTGATCATCCTCAAAAGAGGCACGAATCACTAGGAAACAACATGAACATATGGCATAACAACAAAATCAGGATAAGGACTTAGTGAAAAACTAAGTCCCTGAAATCAGCATTACCAATTACGCTACTTTGCAAGCTTGTGCTAGTCACCACAAATATCACAAAAAAACATGGCAAGCACCCCTGTAAAGATGGCATGACATATAACAAAACGCATGTAGAGCTCAGGATCATAGCATGCACACATTAATCATGGCAAAAATGACAAAATGCCATTTGCTGAAACAGATCTGACATATTCCTCACATAGCCCTCTTCCAACAGCATTTCGGGCATCAAGATGAGCTCAAATGAAAATGATACAATGAGATAAAATGATGTACTCGTCGAGACGAACATTTTGATATGCTACACGCACGAATCGAAGCTACGGATGCAGAGTTATGACGTGATGAAAAATGCAAAATAATTAGGGCTACGGGAAGAAAGTCAACCGTCGAAGTGGATCCAGATCTGGATCGGTGCGGATTACGAGGATGGCTGGAGTTCCTGTTCACCGGAGGAGCTCGGGTCGCCGGAGTCGAAGGAGAGGCGGGGAGGCGAGGCGGCGCCGGCCGGTGAGTAGCTCCGGCGAGGCGGCGCGGTGGTGCGGCGGCCTCGGGTGAGCTCAAGGCGGCGGGGCGGC
>NC_041390.1:464143471-464198100 GCF_002162155.2 Triticum dicoccoides
AGGCGGCGGTGAAGTCGTGGCGCCTCACGATTGGCTGGAGTGATATGGCCGGCGAGATGGACGCGTCCGCCGGCGAGCGGACATGTCCGACGGCGCGGAGGGAGGTGAGATCTAGGGTTTCGTCCGCGAATTTTGACGGGGTGCACATATTTATAGGTAGAGGGAGCTAGGAGAGTCCAAATGAGGTGCGGTTTTCGGCCACGCGTGATCGAACGTCCGAGATGATGGAGGAGGTTTAGGTGGGTTTTGGGCCAAATTGGAAGGGTGTTGGGCTGCAACACACACGAGGCCTTTTCGGTCCCTCGGTTAACCGTTGGGATATCAAACGAAGTCCAAATGCTATGAAACTTGACAGGCGGTCTACCGGTAGTAAACCAAGGCCGCATGACAAGTCTCGGTCCAATCCGAAAACGTTTAACACCCGCACACGAAAAGAGGTAGAAAGGGACATCGGGTGACATAGGAGCGCCGGATTGCAAAACGGACAACGGGGAAAATGCTCGGATGCATGAGACGAACATGTATGCAAATGAAATGCACATGATGACATGATATGAGATGCATGACACGCAAGCAATGACAAGGCAACAACAACGAATAACTGGAGGACACCTGGCACATCGGTCTCGGGGCGTCACACCTCGGCTCGTCTTCCTCACCTCTTTAGGGCAAATGACTGAATTCCGAGCAAGGAATTTCTAAATTTGAGAGTATTCTTTGTTGCATGTTTTTATTTTTTTCTAACGTGTTTTTATCAGGCAAACATTCAGCTAACAGTAGAGAAAACTTCCTGAAAATGGATGCAAATTAGAGGAAACATGCCAGATTATAGGCCAGCCTTGACAATGGCTAGATAAACATTGCAAGAAGTTGCTCATGCTGTGTGGACTTGTAGTAATTTTGTGATACATATTCAACATATTATATTGTTTTTTTTGAGGATTTATATTGGTTTTGTTGACGGAAAGGAAATTGAGTTAGGCTCTCAAGAGTCAAGACATATGGCATGGGGCATTCAACCATATACCATACACATATATTTATTTAAAAAAATACATGCATTGCCCATGTATGATGCTTAACAAAATTAGGATTAAGCCCAATAAAGTTTTAGGTTGAGTTGATTTTTTATAGAATGATCTGCATATATGACCCATGCATATATAACGCTCTCCTGTTGCAACACACTGACACTTACCTAGTACTAAGCCTAAAACAACTATTACGAGTACATATTAGTCACGGTTACTATTTGCACATGTTTGCAGAGTCCTACAATTTTGCTTACTATTTATACTTGCTTGCAGGGCAGCGTCTTACAAATTTGATCATCTACCCTTCCACTGTAGTAGCTCAGTGACAAAGAAGGTGCACGTTTGTTCAGAAATCCACACAAAATTAGCAAATCCATTGTTTTTCTTTCTCTGCAGTGGAAGATAGATATGCTCCCAAATTCGGAAGTCGTTCATCGTTTCTGTGGACATGGGCAGCGCGCCGCCCTGCACCATCCGACTTGCCAAATATCTCGAGCGACCCCACCTTCTGACTCACGCCCCTGCTCTCACTGACAACGAGGAGCTCGTCCCCACCAATCCCGTTAACCCCCCTCCCTCTCCGCCGGCTCCGTGCCATATCTCCACGGAACGGATAAGCCACTGAAATCCAAGAAACGTCGCAGCTTTCTACTGAGAATGGGCCCACAAACACGCGGCCCACGAATGGGACCCTTGCATCAGTGAAATAATACGTGCACCTCTCGGTGACCGCAGGTTATTCACCCGAACAGGATTTAACAGCCCGGCGTGACGGCGAGACACGCAGGCAACGGCGACACCCTTCGCTCCCCGTCTCGGTTCGTCTCGTCCTCTGCCTTCCTCTGTTCCTCATCTCCCCACCTCACTCCGCCCGCCCTCCCCACCGATTCCTCCACGCGAGGTCCTCGAGCTGCCCCCATCCTCCCGGTCGCGAATCTAGGGTTCGGGGCCCGCCCCCCTGCCTCTCCCATGGCCTCCGCCGCCGCCGCCGAAACCCTCGTCTCGCTCCCCATCGTGCCCCCCTCCCGGTCGCTCCTGCGCCCCCTCTGCAGGCGACCTGCTTACAGAGGCAGCGCCGCGTCGGTCCGCCTGTCCGCCGTGCCGCCCCGGGGCCTCGGGTTCGCCCTCATCCATCGCCGCATTCGCTGCCCGCCGGCGGCGCGCGCCAACGTCGAGCGCGACGGCGACGGCGCCTCCGGGTCAGGGGAGGCCTCGTCCACCGGGGACGGCGACCGCGACGCGGCGGCGGAGCAAGGAGGTGATAGCGCGGGCACGAGCACCACCAGCGCGGCCGCGACGCCGCCGTCGTCACCGCCCTCTTCGTCCAAGAGGGGGGAAAACAAGTGGCGCCGGCGGGTGGCTAAGGGCGGCGGTGTTGGCCGATGGTTTTGGGAGCCCATAGTGCAGGGCCGGGAGATGGGGTTCCTCCTGCTACAGCTCGGGTTTGCCATATTCGCCCTCCGCATGCTGCGGCCGGAGATCACGTTGCCTGGCTCAGAGCCCCGGCCGCAGACCACTTACATCAGCGTCCCCTACAGCGACTTCCTGGCGAGCATTGATAAGGACCAAGTGAAAAAGGTTGAGGTGGATGGGGTGCACGTTATGTTCCGGCTCCGTCCAGAGGTTGAGGCCAGCGTGGTGGAGCAGCCACAAACACAAGCAGATGGCGTTGCTGATGCTGCCATTTCGAGGAGAATCGTCTTCACAACCACACGACCAGTGGACATTAAGACTCCATATGAGAAGATGGTGGAGAATAGTGTTGAGTTTGGGTCGCCAGATAGGAGGTCCGGCGGCATGCTCAATTCAGCTTTGGTAAGGCATTTCAGCTGAAAGTTATCTGTGTTACACCTTACACGTTTGATTATTGTGGCTTGAAAATTGTTGCAAGCATAGCATTTTAGGCCATTAGTGACATGTCAATAGGAAACAGGGGAAATATGATTTACTACATATGGTGACGGAGATTGTAGAATTAGAGATGGCGTTTAGTTTAAATAAGGAGGAATAATTTGTAATGTTATTTCCTTTAGTATGGTTTGTTTCAGCAATCTAGATTTTATATATGTTAACTAGTTAGATGTGACGTACTGGCAATGAAGGAGAAAAAGAAAACCAGTGTTTTGTTATGTGTCAATACTTAGAGATGCTCGCAAGAGATTAGAATCCAATATTTTTTTTGTTCTGCTTGAAACAAAAGCATAACATTTGTTCAATTCTCCCAGCGGCTGCTTTTTATAGCAAGCAAACAGGAGTACTTGTTGCTAAATTTTGTTAGTATGTACTCCATAACTACATATTTAATCAACCCCACAATCGTTGTGTATGCTCTTTGCGGATGATGTGGTGCTAGTTGACGATAGTCGGACGGGGGTAAATAGGAAGTTAGAGTTATGGAGACAAACCTTGGAATCAAAAGGGTTTAGGCTTAGTAGAACTAAAACTGAGTACCTGATTTGCGGTTTCAGTACTACTAGGTGTGAGGAGGAGGAGGTTAGCCTTGATGGGCAGGTGGTGCCTCAGAAGGACACCTTTTGATATTTGGGGTCAATGCTGCAGGAGGATGGGGGTATTGATGAAGATGTGAACCATCGAATCAAAGCCGGATGGATGAAGTGGCGCCAAGCTTCTGGCATTCTTTGTGATAAGAGAGTGCCACAAAAGTTAAAAGGCAAGTTCTATAGGACGACGGTTCGACCCGCAATGTTGTATGGCGCTGAGTGTTGGCCGACTAAAAGGCGACATGTTCAACAGCTAGGTGTGGCAGAGATGCGTATGTTGAGATGGATGTGTGGCCACACAAGGAAGGATCGAGTCCGGAATGATGATATACGAGATAGAGTTGTGGTAGCACCAATTGAAGAGAAGCTTGTCCAACATCGTCTGAGATGGTTTGGGCATATTCAGCGCAGGCCTCTAGAAGCTCCAGTGCATAGCGGACGGCTAAAGCGCACGGAGAATGTCAAGAGAGGTCGGGATAGACCGAATTTGACATGGGAGGAGTCCGTTAAGAGAGACCTGAAGGATTGGAGTATCACCAAAGAACTAGCTATGGACAGGGGTGCGTGGAAGCTTGTTATCCATGTGCCAGAGCCATGAGTTGGTCGCGAGATCTTATGGGTTTCACCTCTAGCCTACCCCAACTTGTTTGGGACTAAAGGCTTTGTTGTTGTTGTTGTTGTGTATGGAACTGGTGATGGATTTCTTCACATGAAAAAAAGATAAATTGAACCCCAGTTTTATATGTGAACTTATGTACCTAGCCTAATACAGGAATATGCAATCCTTAATTTGATCCACAAAATAGAAATTTCGCAGACTCCAAACAATGTACCGATGCGTGTTGATAGGCGCAAGGGGTAATCTTGTAAGATGTTTGTGTATGTTTACATTGCTCAGTGTTCATGTCCACGTGTACAAGTCTCTCTTCAACCTGTGCTTTTGGCCCTAATTACACTCTTATATTGTGCAGGTGGCTCTTATTTATGTTGTATTAATTGCAGTAGTTCTTCAGCGACTGCCAATAAGCTTTTCTCAGGTACTGACATGTGTTTATATTTTTCTACCCCAGTCAACTGGTGAATATGGTCTTTAAATTCGATTTTTTTATAGACATTATTATTTCTTGTGTATTACCAGCAATCAACAGGCCAGCTGAGGAATCGAAAGAATTTGAACTCTGGTGGGGCAAAAGTTTCAGAAACTGCCGATATAGTTACATTCGCTGATG
Organism: Triticum dicoccoides; assembly: GCF_002162155.2. Lineage (NCBI taxonomy): Eukaryota > Viridiplantae > Streptophyta > Magnoliopsida > Poales > Poaceae > Triticum > Triticum dicoccoides. The sequence goes on from NC_041390.1 coordinate 464,148,236, forward strand.
TGGCTGGAGTTGACGAGGCCAAAGAAGAGTTGGAAGAAATTGTGGTATGGGTTTTATGATGACTTGTTACTGGTAATCTTGTATTCTAGTATGTGCAGTGATGTTCTGGTCTATCTATTGATTGGAGGAAAATAACCTGGTTTTATCTTTTCATTATGTTCAGGAGTTCCTAAGGAACCCAGAAAAATATAGTCGTCTTGGTGCACGTCCTCCTCGAGGTGTCTTGTTGGTTAGTTCTGCATTTATTTATAGTAGTGAGTGTTGCTTGGTTATTGCGTTTGTTACTTACAGTGCAATCCTTTTTACAGGTGGGCCTTCCAGGAACTGGAAAGACACTCCTTGCTAAAGCTGTAGCAGGGGAAGCGGAAGTTCCTTTCATAAGTTGTTCTGCAAGTGAATTTGTGGAGCTATATGTAGGCATGGGAGCAGCTCGAGTACGTGAACTATTTGCTAGGGCCAAAAAGGAATCACCGTCAATTATTTTTATTGATGAGGTAATCTAGCATTTGTGGATATAATTACTTGTTTTCTATTCAGATGCATGCTAACCCTTTGCATTCGGCTGCTCTTTGTAGATTGATGCCGTGGCAAAAAGTCGTGATGGCCGGTACCGTATCGTCAGCAACGATGAGCGTGAGCAGACACTAAATCAACTGCTCACGGTAGGATAATAACAATAGTTTCTTACTTTTCAGTCTTTACTTCCATGGCACCCTATTCTTTGTTTGGCCATTGTTAATTTTCTCTTTTTTTAGGAAATGGATGGTTTTGATACCAACTCAGCTGTCATTGTACTTGGAGCAACAAACAGGGCAGATGTTTTGGATCCTGCCCTTCGGCGCCCAGGGAGATTTGACCGTGTAGTCACGGTTAGCTTTTATTCTCAAACAAGTGTATCACTTGCTTCTTAGTTTTCAGATGTGACAGACATTTTCATGACAGGTTGAAGCTCCCGATAAATTTGGAAGAGAATCTATCCTGAAAGTTCATGCGAACAGAAAAGAGCTTCCCCTTGGTAAAGATGTAGATCTCAGCGGCATTGCTGCAATGACAACTGGTTTTACAGGGTAACAATTTCTCTTCTAGTTAATCTTTTTAACCATGTACCACTTTCCATTTGACTTGTGTGTACCCTATGCAGGGCAGACCTTGCTAATTTAGTGAATGAAGCTGCTTTGTTGGCTGGAAGATCAAATAAAGAAATAGTGGAAAAGATCGATTTCATCAGCGCGGTTGAGCGCTCTATAGCTGTATGTTTTTCTGTTATCTCAAATCTCGTTCTATTACTTTCTTTATTGAAGTAGAATATGATGTGTATGCAGTCCCAACTATATTGTATTCAGCTTCAAGTTATATCTATCTTAGTCCTTAACTGTGCAATGCGCAGAGGATTACATAAAGTGCAATTGCCCAACATACATAGTATGGATATCTAAACAGCACCATCTGTAAAACTGTGTTTGTTATGTGGGGTGTTCCGTACAAATGTCGGACTAAACCAAAATCTGATTAGAATCAACTTAGGACCAAGTTGTATTTGTGCAGGATTGAATCCCTGGTGGAGGTGTGTTCCTGTTTGTTTCTGATTGAGTCTTTACTTTCCTTGTGTTAAAATTGGTCATCTCCTATATAAGGAGCAGGAGTGTGTACTAGGACTTCAGGAAATAATTCAGTAGTTCTGGAATCCCTAATCTCCTTCCCTCCTCCTGAATCCCCCCTACCCTTCTCTGCCAGCGCCGGCCACGGGGCCAAAGCAGCAGCCGGTAGGGCCGCGCTCCCCCTGGCCATGGAATTGCACTAAGGACCAGAGGCTCTTCCAGTCCTGCGGGTCTTTTTGGGTTCTGTTTTGGTTAAAAACGGCAGTTAACGATAACACACAAAGAATATTCAAAATTGTGTCCAGAAGTGATTTTTATATGCAAACTGCCCCCTTAGAGTATGCAATCAAGCAAACAGTGCATTTTGTCTGTTAAATGCTTAACTCATGTATGGTGAATTTTACCTATTCACATCCATGCTGGTTTTGTGGTAGATTTCTTTGGGAGAAAAATACATTTGGTGGCACTCAAATATCACTTTGGTGGGGGAGTGGATGTTTAATCCCACCACCTGGGTTCAAGTCTCCGTGGACTCAGTTTAAGGGTCTCTGCAGTTTCCTTAAAGGAAAACATTAGTTTAGTTCTTGGCACTAAACTTCTCCAGTACACTTTTTAGCATAAAATTCTAACCCCCCATGCATTCTGAACTATGCATTTAGCGTGTTTTCAATAATTTTTCCTAGCCAAAACATGTACGACATACGGGTCCTTTATGTAGCACAACCAACTTGATCCACAAGTCAGATCTGAATACAAACTCAGCATGTACCAAAGGTAATTAAGATTTAAGACCTTTCCTAATCTAGCAGGTTCCCTGTCCACGCACGTCACATGCACATATCATGCTGCAACTACTGCTAGTCGTATCCTTATTCCTTAAGGGATACTAGCTGCACAATACTAATCATCTCTATTGTATGAGTTGTGCCCTCAGGGCATGGCCTTATTGTTGTTCTTTGCTCTATTTTGATGTTGCCGTGAGAGATAGATGTTCCTGTTATTAGTCATTATAGTTCTCTATGCTACTGTGAAGTTAACTGTGAAGTCTATTTCTTAGGGCATAGAGAAAAAACATGTAAAGCTGAAGGGCAATGAAAAGGCTGTTGTTGCACGGCATGAAGTTGGTCATGCAGTTGTGGGAACTGCTGTAGCAAATCTGTTGCCAGGCCAGCCACGTGTGGAGGTTTGAATTGAAACAACTATTGATAAGAACAGTCGGTATAATTCTAAATTGGTCTTACTTTCTTTCGCTGTTTATTTTCCTAGAAATTGAGTATACTGCCGAGGTCAGGAGGTGCATTAGGCTTTACATACACTCCTCCCACGACAGAAGATAGATATTTGCTCTTTGTTGATGAACTGCGTGGACGTCTGGTAACGCTTCTGGGTGGGCGGGCAGCAGAGGAAATAGTTCTAGCAGGACGGGTTTCTACTGGGGCACTTGATGACATCAGGCGTGCAACTGACATGGCTTACAAAGCCGTGGCAGAGTATGGTCTTAATCAGCGCATAGGTCCAATATCACTAGCTACATTGTCAAATGGTGGGCTAGATGATTCCGGAGGCTCCCCATTTGGAAGGGACCAGGTCTGTCTCAAAGTTCCATACAATTGCAGATCAAACTATTAAGCTGCCTACTAAGCTCACATTGGAAAACTAATGACAGGGTCATCTGGTTGATCTTGTCCAAGGGGAAGTAAAAGCACTTCTACAATCAGCACTTGAAGTTGCTCTTTCAGTTATCCGTGCTAATCCAGCAGTTTTGGAAGGACTTGGAGCATATTTAGAAGGTAATTTGACATATTATCTGCCTATGTTTTTTATGGTGCGCTTTTCTTCATGAGCTATGCATCACAAAGGCTGTATGTCTAACTGCTCATCTCTATGATCCTTCCAGAGAATGAAAAGGTTGAAGGGGAGGAACTACAAGAGTGGCTTAAGTCTGTCGTTGCCCCAGAAGAATTGACCTCTTTTATCACAGGAAAGCAAGAACATGTTCTTCAGCTGGAAGTAGGCCTCTAGCATCAGGAGTATAAATTGGAGTCTTAGACTTGATTAATTTAACCTAGCGCCAACCGCTAAAACTCTGTAAATCCAGAGGGATTCAGTGAAAAAAAAAGTCCTCATGCCCAAGATGCTGTATATATATACGGTCGCGGTTGCCCTTGACTCGAGGAATTCCAGAAGTGATTATCGAGTTCTAACCTCCACAATATTGTAAGTCCATCTGTTTGCTCCTCTACAATGTTGTTATAGGGATTAGGCAGGTGGTGCACATGTAAAAGAACATTCTTTTTTCTTCATACATTCTTTTTTTTCAGCCCTCCCAGTGAAAGATTCATGTTACATTATCATGTCATCAAATATTAATAGAAAATAATTCATATACGGTTTGCATACAATATTCCTTGCCTTGGTATACTCGACTGTCCATCTGCATTACTTTGTTCATCTACCTGCGTCGGCTGTTATTTTGCTGAGCAGAATCGTTCACTTCTCATCATTTACGAGGTGCACTAATGCGAAATGATATTCCACTGGTGCTTTTTGAACTTTGAAGTGTTTTGTTTCTTCTCTGGAAAGAAGTCCTTTGGTTGTAAAGCAAGATGTGCATCTGAGGTTTTCTGATAGGAGATTCTCCGGTTTCTGTCTAGCCAGTCCATGCTGAATCGGTCATGAAACCTGAAGACATATATACTACGAAAACAAATTGCAATTGCTGTGTGGAACTCCTATAGTTTTTAACTGGAGTGTTCTTAAAAAACACTGATAACATGTCAAAACACTTGCATTTATTTCATTAGATGCAGCTTCCAAAAGGCCAAGGGTAGTGAAAACAGATTAGCAAACGACCAACATGTCATTCATTTTGTACTGCTGGCATCTGCTGCTATTCTCACACTTCCCTTTCGTTTGGCGTCTTCTAGATAGTTCTCGACTTTTGAGAAGCCCCAGCTAAAAGGTTATGGCTGAGCAGAGACATTAAGGGGTTTGGATTATTTTTTTTAAACTAGGCAAAAGATTTGCCATTTTCATTGATTAAGAGAGAAGGTTAACAATGTATGGCCAAATACAGTACATCATTCTCATGACATAATGTTACACAAATGTTTTGCTCCCGCGAGGCTCCAAAGCGAGCATTCCTCTTTAATCTTGGCGACCAACACTCCCACTGGAACGGCCATGTTGTGGAAAACTCTAGCGTTTCGCTCCTTTCATATTTCCCAGGAGATAAGCATCATCAGGGAGACAAGCGGCCTTCTCGATGGAGTTTGGTTGGTGGCATTTTGACTCCACCAATCCTTAACCGAATCCAGTTTGCTTAGTGGCATTTTGACTCCACCAATCCTTAACTGAATCCATATCAATCCAATCGTTGGGCTGGACATTGTGGAGCGCAAGCCAAGATTTAAATTTAGGACTGAACTTCACGTGCACAATCTAGCGCAAAAGAGCAATCCAAATGGTCAGAAGACAGAAGTGTAAGGATTTGCCAACTTTCCACCATCGGACTGAGTGCATCCAGCGGCTCAAGTTTTGAGTTATTCCCACACTATATAGGATTATAGATATAGATATTTTTTTTCTGAAACTTGGCGATTATAGATAATATGAATTCCACCAATAATTACGTCGGTGAGATGGAACTACAACGATTGCAGCGGTAGAGACGTCGACAGCAACTGGTTGGACGTGCAGATACTTCCAAGAGACCGCAGCCGGTATCCGCGACGGCATCTGTCCTTCTCGTCTACTCTGTTTTGGTTTTGGCGAAGTTCTGAAGCGCGAAGGCCATGGCCACCAGCAGGAGAGGCAGGGCGAGCTGCAGCACCGTGAGCCAGACGCCCTGGCCCGTGCTCGCGCGTGGCGCAGGAGCCGCCGCCCCCTTGGCGGGGAGGACGGCGCGGGCGAGCTTGGCCGGGACGGTGGCGGCGTCGACCTCCCCGATGCAGTACTGCGGCATCAGCTCCTTGGCGGAGTCCGAGTGGCCGATGTCCTCGAAGTCGGCCGTCGCGTCCTTGCCTGCACGCCCGTAAGACATGCCAAATCATTCCCGGCCACAACCAAGAGAAAACGATCCGTGAAAGCACGCGAGAGAAGACGAAAGGAGGGCTCACCGGTGCACGCCAGCAGGACCTCGTCGCCGCCCGGGTGCTCCTCCATGAAGGGCGTCACGTCGTACACCTGAGGCAGCGAGCAGAGGTAAATCATATGGCCAGATAACCCAGATCATGTGCGTCTACAAAAAATTCATCTGAAGGCAAGTGAAGTGGTGGTAGATGCAACGAGGGTTTATGACATGACGAACCGACCTTGCCGGAGATGATGAGCCAGCAATCCTTGCGTTGGCTGTGCTTGCGCACCTCTTGGAACGAGTACACCTTCCCTCCTCCCGCCATCGCAAGCAGCCTGCTTCCTTGCCTCGGAGTCGGAAATTCAAAGGGGACGAACAGAACCAGATCGAGGGAACCGGACGGAGTACTTTGGTTTGGGAACTTCTGAATGGCGAGCGGTTCAGGCACCTGCGGCAGTGTATTTATACGCGAGCCGTGCGTGGTATCTGCTTGAGCTGCCCACCGTTTTGGGCCGGCTGCTGGCTGCTGTAGACGAGCGGGCGATGTGGACTGGACGCCGTAGAGCAGTTTGTTCTACGGTCTCTTCGGGTCAAAATAAAATATATGGATGGGCTGGACGGACGCAGTGCGGTCTCGTCACGTGTGGATGACCTGCGGTTCATCAGCGCTGTGATGGGAAGATCTCTCAGTAATTTCATGGCTCGTCAACGGTAACTCCACCGCGCTCGCACGGTCAAACTTTTTCGTTATGTTAATAATCTCTTAGGCTAGTCATAGTGAAGAGTAACTTAGATTAGTAACATGCATATGTTACTAATCTATGTTACTATCTTCATAGTGGAAAGTAACATATATGTGGTATCATGCAAGACATCATTTATTAAGATGCAGACTCATTTTGCCTTGAGATGCGTTATACAGTAACATATTATGTTACTCCAAACACCTCTCTCCTTATTAAGTACATGTCACATAAGTAAACTTTTTTTGAGATATGTTATATTAATTGCTAAGTTACTTCCACTATGACCAACCTTAAGGACTAACAGAAATCGCCCATGGGTTACGCGGCAAGAGCACATCGGATCAACCCACGCTTCTCAAAAGCCAAGGAGAAGACCGATCGATCTCGGTCTACTTTGATGTATATGGTCAGGGGTGTTTTCACGGGCGATCGAACAAAGTAGCACTGTATGATGGTGCGGGCACCCGTCAAAAAAGAAGTGCGACGCAGGCAGCAGATGGGCGCGTAGACGCAATGTTTGGATGTAAACGTGCCAAAAGTACTAGTATCTGGCAAGAAGATGGCTGCAACTACCGCGGGCCTGGCGGCCTGCAGCTCCGCAAACGACACAGCCGCACACAGTCGCATTCCAACGCGATGGCTCGGAGCAGGGCAACGCAAAAAACATGCGGCGTTTCCGTGCAGTGCAGGAATCCAACTGCGCTGCTGCCAGCTGAAGTCCTGCTTCGAGAGTTCTGTGCGCTTCGGACTCTTGCCACTCGCCAGTATTTCCTTTTGAAACAGAGGAAGGCGCAGACGCAGTAAGAAGCACACCGCTGAGGTGAAGGAACACGAACGGCAAGTCTCTCCTCGGCTCTCAAGAAAAGGCTTAACACTGTGAGTCCTCTCTCTTCCACTCATCAAAACACTACTACTTACTCCCTCCGTAAACTTTTATAAGAGCGTTTACAATTTTCAGACACAGCCGACAAATGGGGAAATGGACAGTTTTACCCTCGATTTGAAATTTCAGTCGTCTTCCTCCTCCAGAGCTCGCGTCGTCTTCTTCCTACAGGAGCTGGCCCGTCTTCCTTCTCCAGCGTGTCGTCTTCCTCTTGCAGGAGCTCGCGTCATCCCCTTCGTCCAAACGCTCGGGCCCCGCCTGCAGGCACTCGCCCCCTTCGTCCAGGCGCTCGGTCCCGATCTCAGGTGCCCAGTTCGGCCTCCGTTGCGCCCGCTTGGTTGCTGCCGCGCCCGCCCAGCTTGGCCGCCGCTGTGCCCGCTTGGTAGCCACCCCCGCCCAGCTTGGTCGTCGCCGCCCCAGATTGGTCCTCGCCGCGCCCAGCCCACCTAGCTCGTCCCCGCCGCCGCGGCACGTTGCTTCCAGGCAGGTTCTCCTCGCCTCTCCCCTTGCACAACAGCAGAACTCAGATAAATTCTTGTGTGCAATCTTACAAATCAATTCTTCTGTACAGTAGAGTCAGACTAATTTCAAAATTTTCTGCACAGTATCACTTGTGGGCAATCTTACAAATCAATTCTTCTGTAATCCATAGAGTGCTCCTGCATTTGAAAAAAAACAGATCGATGTGTTCTCACAGAAGATTCTTTTCATGAAATTTGCTCATGTAAGAATGAGAAAGCTGATGTGCACTGAATTGATCTTAGCTTCAAACAGACTGAACTGAACTGATAGGGGAGACAAGGAGTGCCTGGGATTTGAGGAGGGGGCGATGCCCAACCTATGACTCCTCTGTCTCCATAGCAACGATCTAGCTGAGTTGGAAATTAATCTGGTCGATTCCCATAACTAGGCATCTAGCTAAGTTGGAAATTAATCTGGTCGGAGCATGTGATGTTTTCCTTTGTTCCAATTTCTGCTTCTGAACATATTCGACAGTATTTGCCAGTCCAGTTGCAGGATGAATGGTGGATAATCTGATAAAATCTTCAGGCCATTAACACCACATCTAGTGAAATGCCAAGGAAATTTGTCTTAGCTTCAAATAGACTGAACTGAATTAGTCTTAACTTCAAACAATGCATCACATGATCATTCCAGTGCCCACTTGATTGTAATGTTCCCACCCGAATCAAGCGAATCGTACGCGTCTGCAAAATGCCAAGGATTACTAGATTCAGCAGATTGACACAAAATTTACAAATGGATCAGTTGAATGATCCTAGAGTACTCCTGCATTTCTATATAAATAAAAGGAGGAGTACCATGAAGGAGCATTTTGTCTTTACAGCAGCATTACTATGAATCTGTACAACAGCATCTAATGATACTCCATATAATTTTTTTCTCTAACGGAGTATTACAAAGAGTTCAAATTTGTTTGGTCAATCTGGGCAAATGTATATGAATCTCTACAGCTGAATAAGCTAATGCATATAAATTCACACTATTCTGCATTACTACTCTTATTCAGAAACTAATCCATATAAATTCAACGGGTAATTCTTCAAACAGGAACCATACTCACATTATCATGAGATGTTGCACTTGTTTGTCTATGCATTATTTACAGAATTTACAGGAGAATTCACTATGGGATGCCGCACTTGTCTGTCAAACTACAGACTATTGTACTCCTACTGCACAATACTCCTTGTCTAAATGGATCAACTATGACTGTCACAACATGAATCTCTACAACAGTATGAGTACAACATTCACAAGTTTAATTTCTACAGTATGCAAAATTTGTAAGAGCATTGTACTCCCACTGATTGTGGGCCAGGAACATCATATATAGCACTTGTCTGTATTAAAATTATCAGTTAGCAGAATTTACAGAGAGCAGAATCTTTGCAGCAGCATCTAATGATACCCCATATAAATTTATTACAGAGAGTTCAAACATCTGCATATCTAATGTTTTAACTTATGAACTTAACCAGTTCTGAACCATATAAACTGAAGATTGTGTCATTTGATGGACTTGTTCATGCAAATATAAGCAAGAGAAGCAGCAACACAATGGCAGCAGCTGTCGCTCAATCAAGTACTCCATCAACAAATTAGCAGAAGTAGCTCAAGCAAGTACTCCAGCAACAAACACAGCAGCAGCAGCAGTAGCTCAAGCAACAACAAAAGCAGCAAATTAGTAGCAGCATCAGGAGTAAATTAGCACCACACATCAACAACATCAAGAGCAATAGCAACAACAACAGCAACACAAAGATGTTGAACCTTGACCTGAATTGTTCTCCACCAGAAGAGGATGAACCTGGACCTCAAGCAAGTACTCCACCTGCAGGAGAAGAAGTTGACATGGAACTCCAAGAAGACATTGCCATGGAACTCCAAGAAGAAGTTGACATGGAACTCCAAGAAGAAGAAGAAGCAGTGCATGGTCATGATACGTCTCCAATGTATCTACTTTTCCAAACACTTTTGCCCTTGTTTTGGACTCTAACTTGCATGATTTGAATGAAACTAACCCAGACTGACGCTGTTTTCAACAGAACTGCCATGATGTTGTTTTATGTGTAGAAAAGAAAAGTTCTCGGAATGTCCTGAAAATCCACGGAGGCACTTTTTGGAAAATATAAAAAATATTGGTGAAAGAATCAAGACCAGGGGGCCCACACCCTGTCCACGAGACAGGGGGGCGCGCCCCTCCCCCTGGGCGCGCTCCCCCTATCTCGTGGGCCCCCTAGACCTCCACCGACCTCAACTCCAACTTCATATATTCACGTTCGGGGAGAAAAAAATCAGAGAGAAAGTTTCATCGCGTTTTACGACACGGAGCCGCCGCCAAGCCTTAATCTCTCTCGGGAGGGCTGATCTGGAGTCCGTTCGGGGCTCCAGAGAGGGGGATTCGTCGCCGTCGTCATCATCAACCATCCTCCATCACCAATTTCATGATGCTCACCGCCGTGCGTGAGTAATTCACCGCCGTCAGCCATACTACACTCTACAAGAATCTCAAGTTTCGCAAGATTAGAAGGCACTCCAATCGTTTGAAGCCATCCTTGAAAGAAAAGAATAAAAGAGAAAGGATCAAGTTTTGTTTGTCAATGCTTGACGAGACCACCTCAGCAGCTCCAAGACCTAAATTCATCAGTATGCACAACATTGTGCATATTGACGAAAAGTGGTTCTATATGACAAAAATGAACAGATGCTACTATCTCCTCCCCGAGGAAGATGACCCGGTCAGAACTGTTCGAAACAAAAACTGTATTGAGAAAGTGATGTTTCTGACCGCTGTCGTTCGACCTAGATATGACGCTGAAGGCAATATGACATTCTCAGGTAAAATTGGTGTCTGGCCCTTTGTGCAAGAGATTCCTGCTGCTAGAAGAAGTGAGTATAGAGCAAGAGGGACCATTGAAATCAAGTCCGTCAATGTGAACCGATGGGTAATGAGGAGGTATATGATAGAAAAAGTGGTTCCTGGAATAAAGGAAGTCTGGCCCGCAGATGATACTAATCCAATATTGATCCAGCAAGATAACGCAGGAACGCACATTCTTCCTGATGATGCAGAGTTTGCAGAAGCTGTGGCTACAACTGGTCTGGACATTAAAATAATGAACCAGCCTCCAAATTCTCCTGATCTAAACGCACTTGATCTTGGATATTTCAAATCCCTTGAGTCTTTGACCGACTGTAGATCACCCACAACTATCAAAGAACTGATTCAAGGTGTGCAGGAAGAATTTGATGAGTATGATGCCAGAAAACTCAACAGAATATTTCTAACACTTCAGACCGTCATGGTAGAAGTGATGAACCATGGAGGGGAAAATTCATACAAAATTCCACACTTGCGCAAGGATAGATTGGAAAGGCAAGGAATCCTACCACCTAGGATTCACTTTCCCCGTGAAGTTTATGAACATGCCATGGATATTCTAGAACAAGATATCATGGAGTAGTGGAGTATGTCGAGACTTGCAATGCTTGCAACTTGTTGTCGAGTATGTTGAGACTTGTAGTGCTATGATGAAACTTGTTTGTGGAAGTGCATTCATGAGACTTGTATTGTTTGTGGATATGGATTATTTGTAAGTATGAAATGGATTATATTGTGTTGTTTGAAATGGAGTACTCCATATGTGTTGTTTGAAACTGAGTGTGCAAGTTTCTAAAATTATATGCAAGTTTCTTAACTTTATGGAAATTTCCAAATTTTATGTGGAAGTTTCTGTTTTTTTTTAAGTTTTCCGAATTATATGGAAGTTTCTGAATTTATTGAAGTTTTCTGAATGGAGAAGAGTGGAGAGGAGAGGACAAGAGTGGAGAGGAGAGTGGAGAGGAAAGGAGAGGACAGGAGCATGCTCTACAACTACTCCATGAGCAACACTAGATTAGCTGCTTAGTATATTTTCAATTAACAGTAAGCAAGCAACTCCAGCAAGCAATATTCTACTCCAGGTACCAAATGAAAAATTTCTACACAATCATGCTCACTAAATATTCTTCTCTAGTAAGCAATATTCTAGTATTGCTTACTCTATTTTCAATTAACAGTAATCAAGCAAATAAACAGTGAACCATCAGTAGATTCATTCGAAAACTTTCATGAGTACTCCTTGTTCGAAAGCTTGCTGGTGAATTAACAGTAAATAGTGAACCACCAGTAGGAGTAACTAGTGAAGGTTGCTGGAGTATTTTGAATCTCTGGTGAATACTCTTGCAAAAATTGACTCAGGAGCAAAGACTAAACACAAAATATGAAGTGACATCATCAGTAGTGCTCTGGTTGCTCTGTATACATCTACTACTCCCTCCATGTTCCTAATTTTTGTTCAGAACATCATTTAATTTCTGTAAATAATCATCACTCTACAGTGCATGGAGATCCTATCCCAAGTCTGTCTTAACAAAAAAGTGCAGAATTGAAATAATCATCAGAGCACACAATCTGAAGCAGAGAACACAAGCAGAGCATGAACAAGTTTTTCTTAGCATCTCTGAAGCAAAGCACAGAATCAGAGCACACAAGGGGACGAAGATGAAGTCTGACCTAATCTGCACAGATGAAGATGAAGTTGAAGTCGCCCGGCAGCTCGAACTCCCCCTCGTCCGCCAGAGCAGCAACCGCATTTGCAGGACCTCCACGTCGTGTAGACCCGGCAGCAGCAGCCGCATCTCCAGTACCGGTGCTCCTCCTTGCAGGTCAAGGAAGACGAGGAGCGCCAGCGTTCATCGCCGCCGTCGTCGAGCCGGAGAACGCTGCCACCGTCGTCGAGCAGGACAAGGCTGTCTGCTCCGCACTACTGCTGCTCTTCCTGGACTTCAGTAAAAAAGCCAGCTTTGGCTTGAGCAGGAGAAGGTGGCGCACGCGACGCCGGCGAGAGGGAGAGGCGGCGCGGGCGAAAGGGAGGCGACGACGTAGACGCGGGCGAGCGGCGTGGGCGAGAGGAAGAGCGGCGCGGGCCAGAGGAAGAGCGGCGCGGGCGAGGTAGGGATTTCAGAGTGAGTGAGGAGAGGAGGGGAATCGCGAGTGAGTGAGGCGAGGGAGGGGCAAAATGGGAAACGACAAGATTTTCGTAGCGTTACGAAATTTGAACTACAATTCCTAAACGCTCTTATAAAAGTTTACGGAGGGAGTAGTATACTATCTGATCATCGATGTCACCGTCATCTTTATAAGCGCTGCTTTGCCTGACACACGGACGTGAGACTAAACCAGCGACTAAAACCAATCCTGAGCAGTGCGGTGTGATCCGATTGGTAAATGCCGTGCAAGTGTCAGCCAGCGACCAAACACGACACGTGGCAGATTGGTGACGACGCGACGGAACCGTGAAGAGTAGCACCACCGGAGTGTTGGTAACGGACACTAATCCAAGACTATCTGGTTTATAAGAGCATTTCTAGCCATTCGCCCCCTCAGGACGCATAAAAATCGCTCCCTGAGGCGAGCCGGCGATACAATCGGCGCTGGAGGCAGTTTTGCATCCAGTCGTCACCCCCAGTTCGCCCTCAGGCGCCGATATTGGCCTACTTTTCAGCCCCATTTCGGCGAATAAAAGGCACATATAGGCGACAATAGGCCCATATTCGACGTGGTTCGCCGTTGTTCGGCGTTCAATTATCCACATAAAATTTTATATCACATATTTCATCACAGAAATATCAAATACTTCAACGAAGTAGTACAACAACAAATAGTTCAATACAAATTATATAGTTCAACAAATAAAAATTCATATTTCATTACACGTCGTGTCCGGCGTCGCCCTTGAGCCTTCATAGGTGCTCTATCAGATCTTACTGCAGTTGATGATGCACCTGTGGGTCTCGGATCTCATGACGCATACTGAGATAGGCAGTCTAGGTTGCCTGTAGCTGGTGATCAACTTCGGCTAGAGGACCCTGCCTGTAGTATGGTTCAGTGTCAAACACTGGGTCTTCTTGCTCGCTCTCGATGATCATGTTGTGCAAGATGACACAACAAGTCATAATCTCCCATATTTGATCTTTCGACCAGGTCTGAGCGGGGTACCGGACAACAGCAAATCGAGATTGGAGCACACCAAATGCCCGCTCGACATCCTTCCTGCAAGCCTCCTGAACCTTCGCAAACCAGGCGTTCTTGCCTCCTGGCACAAGGTTTGAGATCGTCTTCACAAATGTCGACCATCTTGGATAGATGCCATCAGCTAGATAGTACCCCTTGTTGTAGTGTCCCTTGTTGTAGTGTCGCCCATTGATCTCGAAGTTCACCGGAGGAGAATGACCTTCAACAAGCTTGGCAAAGACAGGAGAGAACTGCAGCACGTTGATGTCATTGTGAGTTCCTGGCATACCAAAGAAGGAGTGCCAAATCCAGAGGTCCTGTGTGGCCACCATCTCAAGTACCACACTCCAACCGCCTTTGGCGCCTTTTTACATCCCCTGCCAAGCAAATGGGCAATTCTTCCATTTCCAATGCATGCAGTCGATGCTTTCAAGCATCCCAGGAAATCCTCTTGCTGCATTCTATGCTAGGATCCGAGTAGTGTCTTCCGCATTGGGTGTTCTTAAGTATTACGGTCCAAACACTGCCACTACTGTCCGACAGAACTTGTAGGAACACTCTATGCTGGTGGACTCAGCCATGCACCCATAGTCGTCGAGTGAATCACCGGGAGCTCCGTATGCAAGCATCCTCATCGCTATCGTGCACTTCTAGATGGAGGTGAATCCAAGGGCGCCGGTGCAATCCATCTTGCACTTGAAGTAGTTGTCGAACTCCCGGATGGAATTCACAATCCCGAGGAAGAGCTTTCGGTCGGCTCATCCGATACCAGCGCCGAAATGTTTTCTCGCCGTGAAGTGGAGCATCGGCGAAGTAGTGGGAGTAGAGCATGCAGTAGCCTTCGAGACGATGCCGGTTCTTTGCTTTCACCCGCCCCGGCGCCGAGCCACCTCGCCGCTGTAACGCCCCAAGACCGATGTGCCAGGTGTCCTCTAGTTATTCGCTGTTGTTGCCATGTCATTTGCTTGCGTGTTGCATCTTGCCATGTCATCATATGCATTGCATCTTCATATTTTCAAAACTTGCATCCGTCCGGGTTCCCCCAGTTCCGTCCGTTATCCGTTCTGAGCCCAAACACACTTGCACGCGCCCGCGGCACGTCTGAAATATTATTTTATAAGTGGCCGGAAAATGTTCTCGGAATGGGTTGAAAGTTGGCGTGAGGTCTTATTTTAGTGTAGGAAGACCGCCTGTCAAATTTCATCGCGTTCGGAGTCCGTTTGATAGCCCAACCGTTAACTATAGCGGCAATATAGCCGGTCTAACGTCGGACGTTTTCGGTCTCCGGAAACTGTGCCGGGCCCCCTCTCTCTCTCTTCTCCCCTCGCAGTCTCGCCACAGCCCACATAGTCCATCCTCCTACTCCTCTTCGTGTCCGGAGTTGTCCGATGCGATCGCACGGTCCAAAACCCTCTCTGCTCAGTGCATCAAACCCCCTCGCGCGCGTCCGAAAAGTTGTCCCGGACCCGACCCGAGCAGTCGTCACCGTCGTGTCTGGATCATCCCCAGACGTCTACAAAACATCATCGTTTTCCTATTTGGACTCCCTAACTATTTTCTTCGCGACCGTACGATTGCGATCATAGGGACGTGATAGCCCTACCCAATTCCTACCTGCTATTTATAGCAGATGAAACCCTACCTAAACTAGCCAACCCTAATTTCTAGGGATCCTCCTCTGTCCAATCCCCGCCGCCGCCACTCTCTTTATTTTCAGCCCCGGACCAGTCTAGCCAGCCGACAGCCTTCCCCCAACCTTGGGATTCCTCCTGATCCACCTCCACCCAACCAGATCGCTGTAGCCATCCACCTGCTCCATCCAATCCATCGATCCCTGCCTCCCCTGTTCCGTCCTTGCTGCATCCGTAGCTCCCCTGCTCCCCTCGCGCTCGGGCACGCAGCCAGCCGAGTGCCCACCTCCAGATCGAGCAGGAGGCTTGATATCGAGCTTCTCGAGACGCCGGTGACTAGGGCCCTCCCGCCGTGTCCCTTTTACTTCTCCTCCTTCCTGTAATCTCTCTCTCCCTGTGGTCTCTCACATCGTGATCTCTCTCTCTGCTTCACAGGAGCTTCGCCCGACTCCATGGCCGATGGCCTTCTCAAGCCCTGCGCCACCACACACCTCCCTGGACCGATTCCGGTCGACCTGCGCCGCCTCCATCCATTCCGGTCGCCTCCATCTTCCCGGAGCGCCAAGGCCGACGCCCCTCTGCTCGGCTCACCTCGTCGCTGCCTCCCTACGCCTATCGACCATCGGATCCGCGCCGCTCCACCGCCTCGTCTCCACCTCCCTGCCGCCTCGGATCCCGGTGACCCCCGTTCGTCGTTGCCGCGCCGAGACCCGCTGCCGCCTCGTCGTTGACCTCAGCGTCGCGTTCTGTCTCTGTCGAGCAGAGGAAGAAGGAGCGGTTCCTCGTCGTCGAATTGACTGCAGGCCGGCCCAGCGCGCCTCCTCCCGTGCCAAACCGCAGCCCAGCCCGTCTACCTCACCAACGAGCGGGCCAAGGCCCACTGGGTGAGGCCACACCCCAGCGCCCCACCTTTTGTTTTTTTCTATTGGGCTTGTCTCAGTTTCGGCCCATATAGTGTTTTCCCTGTCTGCGAATTTTAGCTATTATCCAGAGTTTGCCCATTTTATAGAAAACCCCTTGTACTTCATGCATTTAATAACTCTTGATCTATGCATCATATGTTGAAACTCCAAATATGAAACTTGCTTAGAATTTCATCTAGTTTAATAATATGTAACTTTCATCCATGTTTGAAATGATTAAAATGTTGTTTGGTTAAATTTGTCCCTATGCCATGTTAAGATGATTTATTTCATATCTAAATAACCGTAGCTCGGTTTTAAATAATCTTTATATGTAAATGGGGTAGAAAAATGCCTAGATTATCATGATGGCTTTACTTTGCATGTTTAACAACTCTAAAATTGTGTTTAGGGCAGAACAGTACCAAACCTAATATTTGCATATGGGGATTTACCGGAATTGTTGCTCGTTGCTTCCGGCCTCATTTAAACTTGCCTAGATAGATAGTTTCATTATGCTTCACCTCTTGCCATGCTAACAATATTTAATCTTGTTGGGTACATAAATGAGAGTGAACTAAATAAGTCACGTGGTGTTCCGTCAATATGCAACTCGTTGCATATTGAGCTCCACTTAATTTGTAGGGTTGTTTGTGCACTTTGCCATGCCATGCCTCATTAAACCGGACATGCATCATACTTGTTTGCGCATCGTGCCATGCTTATGTGATGTTTGTTTACTATGTTGTTTTCTTTCTTTCTGGTGTACTTCTTCTCAGTAATCCGGTAACGTTGCGTTTGTGAGGATACGTTGGCTACGACCGTTTGTCTTCTTCATGGACTCGTTCTTCTTTCTTGCGGGATCTCAGGCAAGATGACCATTCCCTCGAAATCACTTCTATCTTTGCTTGCTAGATGCTCGCTCTTTTGCTATGCCTATGCTATGATACCTACCACTTGCTTATCATGCCTCCCATATTGCTAAGCCAAGCCTCTAACCCACCTTGTCCTAGCAAACTGTTGTTTAGCTATGTTACCGCTTTACTCAGCCCCTCTTATAGCGTTGTTAGTTGCAGGTGAAGATTGGAGTTTGTTCCTTGTTGGAACATGGATTTTACTGTTGGGATATCACAATATCTCTTATTTAATTAATGCATCTATATACTTGGTAAAGGGTGGAAGGATCGGCCTTATGCCTGGTGTTTTGTTCCACTCTTGCCGTCCTAGTTTCCGTCATATCGGTGTTATGTTCCTGGATTTTGCATTCCTTACACGGTTGGGTTATAATGGGAACCCCTTGACAGTTTGCTTTGAATAAAACTCCTCCAGTAAGGCCCAACCTTGGTTTTACCATTCGCCACCTAGCCTTTTTCCCTTGGGAGTCGCGCATCTCGAGGGTCATCTTTATTTTAAACCCTTGGGCCAGTGCTTGTCTAAGTGTTGGTCCAACCCAGAGCACCACGCAGGGCCGTCCTTTGGCAACTTGGGTTACGTTGGCTCCCGTACGCTTAGCTTATCCGGTGTGCCCTGAGAACAAGATATGTGCAGCTCCTATCGAGATTTGTCGGAACAGCGGGTGGTCTTGCTGGACTTGTTTTACCATTGTCGACGATGCCATGTAACCGGGATGCCAAGTCTGATCGGATTGTCTTGGGAGAAGGAATATCCTTCGTTGACCGTGAGAGCTTGTGATGGGCTAAGTTGGGACACCCCTGCAGGGATTTGAACTTTCGAAAGCCGTGCCCGCGGTTATGGGCAGATGGGAATTTGTTAATGTCCGGTTGTAGAAAACCTGAAGTTGATCTTAATTAAAATACATCAACCGCGTGGGTAACCGTGATGGTCTCTTCTTGGCGGAGTCCGGGAAGTGAACATGGTGTTGGAGTAATGCTTGACGTAGGTTGTTCTAGGATCACTTCTTGATCATAGTTGTTCGACCGTGCTTTTGCCTTCTCTTCTCGCTCTCATTTGCGTATGTTAGCCACCATATATGCTAGTCGCTTGCTGCAGCTCCACCTCATACCTTTTACCCTTCCTATAAGCTTAAATAGTCTTGATCGCGAGGGTGTGAGATTGCTGAGTCCCCGTTGTTGGAAATATGCCCTAGAGGCAATAATAAATTGGTTATTATTATATTTCCTTGTTCATGATAATCGTTTATTATCCATGCTAGAATTGTATTGATAGGAAACTCAGATACATGTGTGGATACATAGACAACACCATGTCCCTAGTAAGCCTCTAGTTGATTAGATCGTTGATCAATAGATGGTTACGGTTTCCTGACCATGGACATTGGATGTCGTTGATAACGGGATCACATCATTAGGAGAATGATGTGATGGACAAGACCCAATCCTAAGCCTAGCACAAGATCATGTAGTTCGTATGCTAAAGCTTTTCTAATGTCAAGTATCATTTTCTTAGACCATGAGATTGTGCAACTCCCGGATACCTTAGGAGTGCTTTGGGTGTGCCAAACGTCACAACGTAACTGGGTGGCTATAAAGGTACACTACAGGTATCTCCGATAGTGTCTGTTGGGTTGGCACGAATCGAGACTGGGATTTGTCACTCCGTGTAAACGGAGAGGTATCTCTGGGCCCACTCGGTAGGACATCATCATAATGTGCACAATGTGATCAAGGAGTTGATCACGGGATGATGTGTTACGGAACGAGTAAAGAGACTTGCCGGTAACGAGATTGAACAAGGTATCAGGATACCGACGATCGAATCTCGGGCAAGTATCGTACCGCTAGACAAAGGGAATTGTACACGGGATTGATTAAGTCCTTGACATCGTGGTTCATCCAATGAGATCATCGTGGAGCATGTGGGAGCCCACATGGGTATCCAGAACCCGCTGTTCGTTATTGACCGGAGAGGTGTCTCGGTCATGTCTGCATGTTTCCCGAACCCGTAGGGTCTACGCACTTAAGGTTCGATGACGCTAGGGTTATAGGGAAAGTATGTACGCGGTTACCGAATGTTGTTCGGAGTCCCGGATGAGATCCCGGACATCACGAGGAGTTCCGGAATGGTCCGGAGGTAAAGATTGATATATAGGAAGTATGGTTTTGGCCACCGGAAGTGTTCCGGGCATCACCGGTAGTGTACCGGGACCACCGGAGGGGTCCGGGGGTCCACCGAGTGGGGCCACCAGCCCCGGAGGGCTGCATGGGCCAAGTGTGGGAGGGGACCAGCCCCAGGTGGTCTGGTGCGCCCCCCCCCACCAAGGCCCAAGGCGCAAGGGAGAGTGGAAGGGGGCAAACCCTAGGCTCAGATGGGCCTAAGGCCCACCTAGTGGTGCGCCCCCCTCTCTCCCCCCTTGGCCGCCCCCCCCCTAGATGGGATCTAGGGCTGGCCGCCACCCCTAGGGGTGGAAACCTAGGTGGGGGCGCAGCCCCTCCCCTCCCCCTATATATACTTGAGGTTTTGGGCTGCCAGAGACACGAATTCTTCCCCTGTTGGCGCAGCCCTACCCCTCTCCCTCCTCGTCTCTCGTAGTGCTTGGCGAAGCCCTGTTGGAGTCCCGTGCTCCTCCACCACCACCACGCCGTCGTGCTGCTGCTGGATGGAGTCTTCCCCAACCTCTCCTTCTCCCCTTGCTGGATCAAGGCGTAGGAGACGTCACCGGGCTGTACGTGTGTTGAACACGGAGGTGCCGTCCGTTCGGCACTAGGATCATCGGTGATTTGGATCACGACGAGTACGACTCCATCAACCCCGTTCACTTGAACGCTTCCGCTTAGCGATCTACAAGGGTATGTAGATGCACTCTCCTTCCCCTCGTTGCTAGATTACTCCATAGATTGATCTTGGTGATGCGTAGAAAATTTTGAATTTCTGCTATGTACCCCAACACCCGTGACTCACAGATACTTCCAAAACCAGTTTGCAGGTGCCGATGTTACCAAGCAGGTGACGTAACCAAGCTCAAGGAGGAGCTCGATGAAGACCTCGTTCATTGTGTTGTTTCGTTTCAGTTGATCAGTAGTGGAGCCCAGTTGGGGTCGATCGGGGATCTGTGTAGCATTTGGGGTAGTCTTCTTTTATTTTGGTTCCATAGTCGGACCTTGATTGTATCTGGTTGATGTAATGCTTTATTCATGTAATTGTGTGAAGTGGCGATTGTAATCCAACTATGTATCTCTTATTCCCTTATTGTATTACATGGGCTATTGTGAAGATTACCTCACTTGCGACATTGCTTTCAATGCGGTTATGCCTCTAAGTCGTGCTTTGACACGTGGGAGATATAGCCGCATCGAGGGCGTTACAAGTTGGTAATCAGAGCCTTCCCCGACTTAGGAGCCCCCTGCTTGATCGAATCGCTGGCGTTGTTGAGTCTAGAAAAATGTTTTGAGTATTATAGGATTATATATATCGGAGAGTAGGATTCTTTTTACTCCTCAGTCCCTTCGTCGCTCTGGTGAGGCATCCAGACGTAGAGTTTTGACTCTTCTCTTCTCAAATTTCACTAATTTTTTTTAGGATCACACGGGTATCTTGGAATCGTTCCGATGGTTTTGTGACGAGAACATTGTTCTTGGTGCCTCCTGACATTTAGGGGTTGTGGCAGTGTCCCGGGGATTGAGCTCCGAGGTGTTGTCGTCACAATTTTATCGTTGAGATTCTGGAATACCTGAGTTTCGCCGACATCGAAAATCTCTTTTATGCAGTTGTTGGTGAGATAACCTCGACGCCACCCAGTACTGGGGCGGGAGTTCGGGAGTATTGCCATAACTTGTATAACAAATGCTTTTCGAAGGTTGAGGTAGATGATTTCCGAAGGTTTCTTGGTTATGTGTTGAAGGATGGATACAGCTGGATGTAGGATTTGCTAGCTTTGGGTGAGATATTATGCTTCCCCTGTATCCCCAACACCTGATTGCATAACCGGAAAGTTTCGGGAGTTTATAAGTGGGAATTCAAGTAGCTCTTAGGATATCTTTCCAACAGATGTATGATATGAGATTGGGGTTCGACATCTAGTGGTCCGCCTATCCACGGTTGGTTTTACAGTGGTCTCGTTGTGTCTTAAAGAGTCCTTGGCTATGCTGACTCGGGGACGCTTCGTATGTCATGTGCACTGTCTTGTACATGATGGTGCTGTACGATCGAGCCCGTGTAGGCCCCACCACGAAAACTTCGGATGAAATCTCTATCATATGTTTGTTCAGGCTTATTCTGCAAGCCAATCCTTTGTTTTGTTTTGAGTTGTGGTATTCGAGTTGCTTCAAAGTCAAATGTTGATTCCATACCTTCTTTAAATGGTGTTCTCATACTACGATGTGAACACTAATCCTTCATGATAATCGAGATTGCCATGGCAATCCTTTTTCAACCGGCGTGTCTCTCTTCAAGTGGATCCGATCATTTCAACATTTGCAAGATCCAATCTCAGTTTTTCATCAACGTTGTTCGTCTCATCCGTCTCCAAGTTGCCTTTGTTTTCCCGCCCACCCACCCCTTTTCTTCAAGGACTCAGATTTCTTATTCAAGTACCCTTTTATGGATGTGAAGTCTCTCCATTCTTTTCCGTCAATGTTCTTATCCGGTGATTCTCATGAAGATCCTAACGGAGCTTCAAGTTCATCATTCTTCATTCTTTTCTTCTCCGGTGGATTCAGTTCAAGCTTTGTCAATCATATCTGTCCTCGCTGCAAATGTTTTCTCATGCCGGTGCACCTCATAATCATCCACTTCTTTCTATTTAATTGTTCCGGAGTGCTGAAGATATCTCAGAAGATTCGTTTCCATTCTCAATCTGTTCAATCTATTTCGAGGATGTTATCTCATTCAAGCCATGCAACTCAACCAGTGCAATATTTATGTTAAATCATTTCAACGGTGTTTCTTTTGAGTGGGCCCTAACCCACAGGTCTTTTCCCAGGATCTTACCTGACTCTTCTAAATTTTCCCAGAGTTACTCTCAAATTCATTTCAAAGTTTGACGTAAGAATGAATTATCATCAGTCAAATGCCTTTCTCTAAGATCTCTCAAATTCTTTTCATCGTTGGCTCAACCTTTCCATTCTTCATTTCGGAGTGCCTCAACAATTCATGATGGTGTTTCTCGTCGTAATTCTCAGATTGGAAGACCAAAGAAAGATTTCTCTCTCAATCTTGCTCCATTCTCTTCAAGATTCGTCATGCTAGCTTACCGCCATCCTCTCATAATTGTTTTGATTGTGAGAATTCTTTTCACCCACCCGGAGCAATTCAGGAGTCTTTTCAGTTTGATTCTCTGGAGGCCATCATATTAGAATTATTCATTCCAGCTTTCAGCTCTCATACTCTGAATCTTACCGGTGCATCGTTCAAATACCCTAATCAGTTCGTGATCTCTTCGTTCTCTTGTATCTAAATTATCTCAAGTATCTTCATTCGTTCTCTAATTCTTAGCGATGATTCATCCCTTTACTTCGCATATTTTTTTCAATTCTTATGGTGGTTCGTTCAATGTTCCTCTTCCGTTGTGCTCATATCAATTCATTCGTTGTTTCAATTCTACCGGTGGTTCATTGAAGACCTTCTCAAGTTTGGTTTATATCTCTCTTAATCCTTTCTACGAGAATAAGTAGTGTGCCAAATCCATTGTTTGTCATCAATTTAATTGGTGAAGGAGAAGCATAATGTAATTCTTATTCTTGTTTCATCGATTGAACTCAATCCCTTATTCCGGAGCCTCATCAAAATTCTCGGTTTCACTTGTTTCATCTTTTCTTTTCCGGAGTTCCAAGTTTCCACTTTTTCTCGTCGCAAAGTTTCATCTAAATCATCGCAAGGCTTCACCTTGTGTTTTCAACTCCTTTTTTTTTCATTTGAACATTCCTTTGTTTACCGGAGTTCTTCATGAAGGTTCCACATGGTGGGTCATCAAGGGTTTAATTCCTTCTCGAAGTGTTCATCGAGATTCTTTTCAGAGGAGCTCAAGTATTCTTTATATTGCATTTCAAAGTGCAATTCTTTCAACCATATCATTCGAGGTGGTATTATGTCATTCTTGATAATTTGAGTTCATGTCTCATGATTCACATGTTGTTAAGAATGAGGTATTTTAAATCCATCAATCTCTTCATTGGAGTTATCTTGGGTTATATTTCACCTAAAGCTTTCCCTAAGGATTAATGCTATTAATGGTCATAATATATGATCCAAGTTCTCCATCTACCATCTCAGTGAAATTTTTTCTCGTCTCCTTGTTCATATCAATCCAATCAAATCTTTTTCGTGAGTGGCAAGTTGTCACCTCATAATTTTGAGAGGTCTTCTATAAGTCCATATCAAGCTTATCCTTTTCGTTGTTGTTTTTCCAACAACTCCGTTCGACCCTTCTCCTAAGGATGCCTTTTTCAAGCTCATTCGAGATAGAAGATATTGTTCTCTCCTCCGTTCATTCCATTCCATTCTCTCTTTTCTTCCGGAGGCATTGTGATGTTGCTCTCTTCAACCCTTCTTCTTATTTTTGTCAGGACCTTATTCTTTTCATGCTTATCCATTTAACCGGAGTGTTGTGACCTTTTGCTCAAGTTCTTTTCATCTTATCAAGTCTTTCATCTCGTTTCTACCGGAGTGTTCGGATGCACTTCTTGTCCATTGCAACCCTTCTTCTCATGCCTTTCAACCTACAAGGTTCTCGTGATGTTCCTTGTTCCTCTTTTCTAATGGAGTGTTTTCAACTTCGTTCATCTCCGTTGTATTCTTTTCTCGAAGTTGTGTAACTTTTCAAGGTTCTTTGGTCTCACTCGTTTGTCAAAGAAGCAACTTAGTATTATCTCTGCCGTTTTCCCTCCGGTGCCATTCTAGATCTCGGGACGAGATCCTCTCGTAGTGGTGGAGTGTTCTAACGCCCCGAGACCGATGTGCCAGGTGTCCTCCAATTATTCGCTGTTGTTGCCATGTCATTTGCTTGCGTGTTGCATCTTGCCATGTCATCATGTGCATTGCATCTTCATGTTTTCAAAACTTGCATCCGTCTGGGTTCCCCCAGTTCCGTCCGTTGTCTGTTCTGAGCCCAGACACACTTGCACGCGCCCGCGGCACGTCCGAAATATTATTTTATAAGTGGCTGGAAAATGTTCTCGGAATTGGTTGAAAGTTGGAGTGCGGTCTTATTTTAGTGTAGGAAGACCGCCTGTCAAATTTCATCGCGTTCGGAGTCCGTTTGATAGCCCAACCGTTAACTATAGCGGCAATATAGCGGGTCTAACGTCGGACGTTTTCGGTCTCCGGAAACCGTGCCGGGCCCTCTCTCTCTCTCTCTCTTCTCCCCCTCACAGTCTCACCACTGCCCACCTAGTCCATACTCCTACTCCTCTTCGTGTCCGGAGTTGTCCGATGCGATCGCACGGTCCGAAACCCTCTCTGCTCAGTGCATCAAACCCCCTCGCGCGCGCGTCCGAAAAGTTGTCCCAGACCCGACCCGAGCAGTCGTCACCATCATGTCCGGATCATCCCCAGATGTCTACAAAACATCACCGTCTTCCTATTTGGACTCCCTAACTATTTTATTCGCGACCGTCCGATTGCGATCGTAGGGACGTGATAGCCCTACCCAATTCCTACCTGCTATTTATAGCAGATGAAACCCTACCTAAACTAGCTAACCCTAATTTCTAGGGATCCTCCTCTGTCCAATCCCCGCCGCCGCCACTCTCTTTATTTTCAGCGCCGGACCAATCTAGCCAGCCGATAGCCTTCCCCCAACCTCGGGATTCCTCCCGATCCACCTCCACCCAACCAGATCGCTGCAGCCATCCACCTGCTCCATCCAATCCATCGATCCCTGCCTCCCCTGTTCCGTCCTTGCTGCATCCGCAGCTCCCCTGCTCCCCTCGCGCTCGGGCACGCAGCCAGCCGAGTGCCCACCTCCAGATCGAGCAGGAGGCTCGATCTCGAGCTTCTCGAGACGCCGGTGACCAGGGCCCTCCCACCGTGTCCCTTTTACTTCTCCTCCTTCCTGTAATCTCTCTCTCCCTGTGGTCTCTCACATCGTGATCTCTCTCTCTCTCTCTCTGTCTGCTTCACAGGAGCTTCGCCCGACTCCATGGCCGACGGCCTCCTCAAGCCTTGCGCCACCGCACACCTCCCTGGACCGATTCTGGTCGACCTGCGCCGCCTCCATCCATTCCGGTCGCCTCCATCTTCCCGGAGCACCAAGGCCGATGCCTCTCTGCTCGGCTCACCTCGTCGCTGCCTCCCCACGCCTATCGACCATCGGATCCGCGCCGCTCCACCGCCTCGTCTCCACCTCCCTGCCGCCTCGGATCCCGGTGACCCCCCGTTCGTCGTTGCCGCGCCGAGACCCGCTGCCGCCTCGCTGTTGACCTCAGCGCCGCGTTCTGTCTTTGTCGAGCAGAGGACGAAGGAGCGGTTCCTCGTCGTCGAATTGACTGCAGGCCGGCCCAGCGCGCCTCCTCCCGTGCCAAACCGCAGCCCAGCCGGTCCACCTCACCACCGAGTGGGCCAAGGCCCACTGGGTGAGGCCACACCCCAGCGCCCCACCTTTTGTTTTTTTCTGTTGGGCTTGTCTCAGTTTTGGCCCATATAGTGTTTTTCCCTGTCTGCGAATTTTAGCTATTATCCAGAGTTTGCCTGTTTTACAGAAAACCCCTTGTACTTCTTGCATTTAATAACTCTTGATCTATGCATCATATGTTAAAACTCCAAATATGAAACTTGCTTAGAATTTCATCTAGTTTAATAATATGCAACTTTCATCCATGTTTGAATTGTTTAAAATGTTGTTTGGTTAAATTTGCCCCTATGCCATGTTAAAATGATTTATTTCATAACTAAATAACCATAGCTCGGTTTTAAATAATCTTTATATATAAATGGGGTAGAAAAATGCCTAGATTGTCATGATGGCTTTACTTTGCATGTTTAACAACTCTAAGATTGTGTTTAGGGCAGAACAGTACCAAACCTAATATTTGCATATGGGGATTTACCGGAATTGTTGTTCGTTGCTTCCGGCCTCATTTAAACTTGCCTAGATAGATAGTTTCATTATGCTTCACCTCTTGCCATGCTAACAACATTTAATCTTGTTGGGTACATAAACGAGAGTGAACTAAATAAGTCACGTGGTGTTCCATCAATATGCAACTCGTTGCATATTGAGCTCCACTTAATTTGTAGGGTTGTTTGTGCACTTTGCCATGCCATGCCTCATTAAACCGGACATGCTTCATACTTGTTTACGCATCGTGCCATGCTTATGTGATGTTTGTTTACTATGTTGTTTGCTTTCTTTTCGGTGTACTTCTTCTCGGTAATCCGGTAACGTTGCGTTTGTGAGGATACGTTGGCTACGACCATTTGTCTTCTTCATGGACTCGTTCTTCTTCCTTGCGGGATCTCAGGCAAGATGACCATATCCTCGAAATCACTTCTATCTTTGCTTGCTAGATGCTCGCTCTTTTGCTACGCCTATGCTGCGATACCTACCACTTTCTTATCATGCCTCCCATATTGCTAAGCCAAGCCTCTAACCCACCTTGTCCTAGCAAACCGTTGTTTGGCTATGTTACCGCTTTGCTCAGCCCCTCTTATAGCGTTGTTAGTTGGAGGTGAAGATTGGAGTTTGTTCCTTGTTGGAACATGGATTTTACTGTTGGGATATCACAATATCTCTTATTTAATTAATGCATCTATATACTTGGTAAAGGGTGGAAGGCTCGACCTTATGCCTGGTGTTTTGTTCCACTCTTGCCGCCCTAGTTTTTGTCATATCGGTGTTATGTTCCCGGATTTTTCATTCCTTACACGGTTGGGTTATAATGGGAACCCCTTGACAGTTCGCTTTGAATAAAACTCCTCCAGCAAGGCCCAACCTGTTGGGGAACGTAGCAGAAAACAAAAATTTTCCTATGGTTTCACCAAGATCCATCTAGGAGTTCATCTAGCAACGAGTGATTAGATGCATCTACGTACCTCGTAGATCGCGAGCGGAAGCGTTCAAAGAACGGGGATGATGGAGTCGTACCCGACGTGATTCGAATCACCGAAGATTCTAGCACTGAACGGACGGCACCTCCGCGTTCAACACACGTACGGAACAACCACGTCTCCTCCTTCTTGATCCAGCAAGGGGGAAGGAGAGGTTGAGGGAGATGGCTCCAGCAGCAGCACGACGGCATGGTGGTGATGGAGCTGCAGTACTCCGGCAGGGCTTCGCTAAGCACTATGGAGGAGGAGGATGTGTTTGAGAGGGAGAGGGAGGCACCAAGGCGTGGGGTTGATAAGTCCTCCATCTCCCCACTATATATAGGAGGGCCAAGGGGGGGGGGCGCCGGCCCTAGGAGATCCAATCTCCTAGGGGGGTGCGGCCAAGGGGAGGAATCCCTCCTCCCCAAGGCACCTAGGGGTGCCTTCCCCTCCTAGGACTCTTCCTTTAGGGTTTTCCCCACCCTAGGCGCATGGGCCCTAGGGGAAGTGGCGCCCCAGCCCACTTTGGGCTGGATCCCTTCCCACTTCAGCCCATGGGGCCCTCCGGGATAGGTGGCCCCACCCGGTGGACCCTCGGGACCCTTCCGGTGGTCCCGGTACAATACCGGTGACCCCGAAACTTGTCCCGATGGCCGAAATAACACTTCCTATATATAATTCTTTACCTCCGGACCATTCCGGAACTCCTCGTGACGTCCGGGATCTCATCCAAGACTACGAACAACATTGGGGTTACTGCATATACATATCCCTACAACCCTAGCATCACTGAACCTTAAGTGTGTAGACACTACGGGTTCGGGAGACATGTAGACATGACCGAGACGACTCTCCGGTCAATAACCAACAACGGGATCTGGATACCCATGTTGGCTCCCACACGCTCCTCGATAATCTCATCGGATGAACCACAATGTCGAGGATTCAAGCAACCCCGTATACAATTCCCTTTGTCAATCGGTATGTTACTTGCCCGAGATTCGATCGTCGGTATCCCAATACCTCGTTCAATCTCGTTACCGGCAAGTCACTTTACTCGTACCATAATACATGATCCCGTGACCAGACACTTGGTCACTTTGAGCTCATTATGATGATGCATTACCGAGTGGGCCCAGTGATACCTCTCCGTCATACGGAGTGACAAATCCCAGTCTTGATCCGTGTCAACCCAACAGACACTTTCGGGGATACCCGTAGTATACCTTTATAGTCACCCAGTTACGTTGTGATGTTTGGTATACCCAAAGCACTCCTACGGTATCCGGGAGTTACACGATCTCATGGTCTAAGGAAAGGATACTTGACATTGGAAAACTCTAGCAAACGAACTATACGACCTTGTGCTATGTTTAGAATTGGGTCTTGTCCATCACATCATTCTCCTAATGATGTGATCTCGTTATCAATGACATCCAGTGTCCATAGTCAGGAAACCATGACTATCTGTTGATCAATGAGCTAGTCAACTAGAGGCTTACTAGGGACATGTTGGTGTCTTTTATTCACACATGTATTACGATTTCCGGATAACACAATTATAGCATGAATAAAGACAATTATCATGAACAAGGAAATATAATAATATTGCTTTTATTATTGCCTCTAGGGCATATTTCCAACAGTCTCCCACTTGCACTAGAGTCAATAATCTAGTTACATTGTGATGAATCGAACACCCATGGAATTCTGGTGTTGATCATGTTTTGCTCTAGGGAGAGGTTTAGTCAACGGATCTGCTACATTCAGGTCCGTATGTACTTTACAAATATCTATGTCTCCATCTTGAACATTTTCACGAATGGAGTTGAAGCGACGCTTGATGTGCCTGGTCTTCTTGTGAAACCTGGGCTCCTTGGCAAGTGCAATAGCTCCAGTGTTGTCACGGAAGAGCTTGATCGGCCCCGATGCATTGGGTATGACTCCTAGGTCGGTGATGAACTCCTTCACCCAAATTGCTTCATGCGCTGCCTCCGAGGCTGCCATGTACTCCGCTTCACATGTAGATCCCGCCACGACGCTCTGCTTGCAACTGCACCAGCTTACTGCCCCACCATTCAAAATATACACGTATCCGGTTTGTGACTTAGAGTCATCCAGATCTGTGTCGAAGCTAGCGTCGACGTAACCTTTTACGATGAGCTCTTCGTCACCTCCATAAACGAGAAACATTTCCTTAGTCCTTTTCAGGTACTTCAGGATATTCTTGACCGCTGCCTAGTGTTCCTTGCCGGGATTACTTTGGTACCTTCCTACCAAACTTACGGCAAGGTTTACATCAGGTCTGGTACACAGCATGGCATACATAATAGAACCTATGGCTGAGGCATAGGGGATGACACTCATCTCTTCTATATCTTCTACCGTGGTCGGACATTGAGCTGAGCTCAATTTCACACCTTGCAACACAGGCAAGAACCTCTTCTTAGACTGATCCATATTGAACTTCTTCAATATCTTATCAAGGTATGTGCTTTGTGAAAGACCTATGAGGCGTCTTGATCTATCTCTGTAGATCTTGATGCCTAATATATAAGCAGCTTCTCCAAGGTCCTTCATTGAAAAACTTTTATTCAAGTAGGCCTTAATGCTTTCCAAGAGTTCTATATCATTTCCCATCAAAAGTATGTCATCTACACATAATATGAGAAATGCTACAGAGCTCCCACTCACTTTCTTGTAAACACAGGCTTCTCCATAAGTCTGTGTAAACCCAAACGCTTTGATCATCTCATCAAAGCGAATGTTCCAACTCCGAGATGCTTGCACCAGCCCATAAATCGAGCGTTGGAGCTTGCACACCTTGTCAGCATTCTTAGGATCGACAAAACCTTCCGGCTGCATCATATACAATTCTTCCTTAAGGAAACCATTAAGGAATGCCGTTTTGACGTCCACCTGCCATATTTCATAATCATAAAATGCGGCAATTGCTAACATGATTCGGACGGACTTCAGCTTCGCTACAGGTGAGAAAGTCTCATCGTAGTCAACCCCTTGAACTTGTCGATAACCCTTAGCGACAAGGCGAGCTTTATAGATGGTCACATTACCATCCACGTCTGTCTTCTTCTTAAAGATCCATTTATTTTCTATGGCTCGCCGCTCAACGGGCAAGTCAGTCAAAGTCCATACTTCATTTTCATACATGGATCCTATCTCGGATTTCATGGCTTCTAGCCATTTGTCGGAATCCGGGCCCGCCATCGCTTCTTCATAGTTCGAAGGTTCACCGTTGTCTAACAACATAATTTCCAAGACAGGGTTGCCATACCACTCTGGTGCGGAACGTGTCCTTGTGGACCTTCGAATTTCAGTAGGAGCTTGATCAGAAGTATCTTGATCATTATCATTAACTTCCTCTCTAGTCGGTGCAGGCACCTCAGGAACATTTTCTTGAGTTGCGCCATTTTCCGGTTCAAGAGGTAATACTTCATCAAGTTCTACTTTCCTCCCACTTACTTCTTTCGAGAGAAACTCTTTCTCTAGGAAGGACCCATTCTTGGCAACAAAGATCTTGCCTTTGGATCTGAGGTAGAAGGTATACCCAATAGTTTCTTTAGGGTATCCTATGAAGACGCATTTTTCCGATTTGGGTTCGAGCTTTTCAGGTTGAAGTTTCTTGACATAAGCATCGCATCCCCAAACTTTTAGAAATGACAGCTTAGGTTTCTTCCCAAACCGTAATTCAAACGGTGTCGTCTCAACGGATTTCGACGGAGCCCTATTTAAAGTGAATGTGGCAGTCTCTAAAGCATAGCCCCAAAAAGAAAGCGGTAAATCGGGAAGAGACATCATAGATTGCACCATATCTAATAGAGTGCGATTACGATGTTCGGACACACCATTACGCTGTGGTGTTCCAGGCGGCGTGAGCTGTGAAACTATTCCACATTTTCTTAAGTGTGTGCCAAACTCGTGACTCAAGTATTCTCCTCCACGATCTGATCGCATGAACTTGATTTTCCTGTCACGTTGATTCTCAACCTCACTCTAAAATTCTTTGAACTTTTCAAAGGTCTCAGACTTGTGTTTCATTAAGTAGACATACCCATATCTACTCAAGTCATCAGTGAGGATGAGAACATAATGATAGCCACCGCGAGCCTCAACACTCATTGGACCGCACACATCAGTATGTATGATTTCCAATAAGTTGGTTGCTCGCTCCATTGTTCCTGAGAACGGAGTCTTGGTCATTTTACCCATGAGGCATGGTTCGCACGTGTCAAATGATTCGTAATCAAGAGACTCTAAAAGTCCATCTACATGGAGCTTCTTCATGCGTTTGACACCTATGTGACCAAGGCGGCAGTGCCACAAGTATGTGGGACTATCATTATCAATCTTACATCTTTTGGTATTCACACTAAGAATATGTGTAGCATTACGCTCGAGATTCATTAAGAATAAACCATTCACCATTGGAGCATGACCATAAAACATATCTCTCATATAAATAGAACAACCATTATTCTCGGATTTAAATGAGTAGCCATCTCGTATTAAACGAGATCCTGATACAATGTTCATGCTCAAACTTGGCACTAAATAACAATTATTGAGGTTCAAAACTAATCCCGTAGGTAAATGTAGAGGTAGCGTGTCGACGGCGATCACATCGACCTTGGAACCATTCCCGACGCGCATCGTCACCTCATCCTTCGCCAGTCTCCGCTTATTCCGCAGCTCCTGCTTTGAGTTACAAATGTGAGCAACTGCACCGGTATCAAATACCCAGGAGCTACTACGAGTACTGGTAAGGTACACATCAATTACATGTATATCACATATACCTTTCGTTTTGCCGGCCTTCTTGTCCGCTAAGTATTTGGGGCAGTTCCGCTTCCAGTGACCACTTTCCTTGCAATAAAAGCACCGAGTCTCGGGCTTGGGTCCATTCTTTGGCTTCTTCCCGGCAGCTTGCTTGCCGGGCGCGGCAACTCCCTTGCCGTCTTTCTTGAAGGTTTTCTTACCCTTGCCTTTCTTGAACTTAGTGGTTTTATTCACCATCAACACTTGATGTTCCTTTTTGACTTCTACCTCTGCTGATTTCAGCATTGCAAATACTTCAGGAATGGTCTTTTCCATCCCCGGCATATTGAAGTTCATCACAAAGCTCTTGTAGCTCGGTGGAAGCGACTGGAGGATTCTGTCAATGACCGCGTCATCCGGGAGATTAACTCCCAGCTGAGTCAAGTGGTTATGTAACCCAGACATTGTGAGTATGTGCTCATTGACAGAACTATTTTCCTCCATCTTATAGCTGAAGAATTTGTCGGAGACTTCATATCTTTTGACCCGGGCATGAGCTTGGAAAACCATTTTCAGCTCTTCGAACATCTCATATGCTCCGTGTCTCTCAAAACGCTTTTGGAGCCCCGGCTCTAAGCTGTAAAGCATGCCACACTGAACGAGGGAGTAGTCATCGGTACGTGCCTGCCAAGCGTTCATAACGTCTTGTTCTGCAGGGAGAACAGGTGCGTCACCCAGCGGTGCTTGTAGGACATAATCTTTCTTGGTAGCTATGAGGATAATCCTCAGGTTCCGGACCCAGTCCGTGTAGTTGATGCCATCATCTTTCAGCTTGGTTTTCTCTAGGAACGCGTTGAAGTTGAGGATACGTTGGCCATTTGATCTACAAGACATATTGTAAATATTTTAGACTAAGTTCATGATAATTAAGTTCATCTAATCAAATTATTCAATGAACTCCCACTTAGATAAACATCCCTCCTGTAATCTAAGTATAACATGATCCGAGTTAACTAGGCCGTGTCCGATCATCACGTGAGACGGACTAGTCAACGTCGGTGAACATCTTCATGTTGATCGTATCTTCTATACGACTCATGCTCGACCTTTCGGTCTTCTGTGTTCCGAGGCCATGTCTGTACATGCTAGGCTCGTCAAGTCAACCTAAGTGTTTTGCATGTGTAAATCTGTCTTACACCCGTTGTATGTGAACGTTAGAATCTATCACACCCGATCATCACGTGGTGCTTCGAAACAACAAACTGTCGCAACGGTGCACAGTTAGGGGGAACACTTTTCTTGAAATTATTATGAGGGATCATCTTATTTACTACCGTCGTTCTAAGTAAACAAGATGCAAAAACATGATAAACATCACATGCAATCAAATAATAATAGTGACATGATATGGCCAATATCACATAGCTCCTTTGATCTCCATCTTGGAGCTCCATGATCATCTTGTCACCGGCATGACACCATGATCTCCATCATCATGATCTCCATCATCGTGTCTCCATGAAGTTGCTCGCCAACCATTACTTCTACTACTATGGCTAACGCGTTTAGCAATAAAGTAAAGTAATTTACATGGCGTTTCTCAATGACACGCAGGTCATACAAAAAATATAGACAACTCCTATGGCTCCTGCCGGTTGTCATACTCATCGACATGCAAGTCGTGATTCCTATTACAATAGCATGAACATCTCATACATCACATATAGATCATTCATCATTCATCACAACTTTGGCCATATCATATCACAAAGCACTTGCTGCAAAAACAAGTTAGACGTCCTCTAATTGTTGTTGCAAGTTTTACGTGGCTGAAGTAGGGTTCTAGCAAGAACGTTTTCTTACCTACGTGAAAGCCACAACGTGATTTGTCAACTTCTATTTACCCTTCATAAGGACCCTTTTCATCGAATCCGCTCCAACTAAAGTAGGAGAGACAGACACCCGCCAGCCACCTTATGCAACTTGTGCATGTTAGTCGGTGGAACCGGTCTCACGTAAGTGTACGTGTAAGGTTGGTCCGGGCCGCTTCATCCCACAATACCGTTGAAGCAAGATAAGACTAGTAGCGGCAAGAAAGTTGACAACATCAACACCCACAACAAATTGTGTTCTACTCGTGCAAGAGAACTACGCATAGACCTAGCTCATGATGCCACTGTAGGGGAACGTAGCAGAAAACAAAATTTTTCCTACGGTTTCACCAAGATCCATCTAGGAGTTCATCTAGTAACGAGTGATTAGATGCATCTACGTACCTCGTAGATCGCGAGCGGAAGCGTTCAAAGAACGGGGATGATGGAGTCGTACTCGACGTGATTCGAATCACCGAAGATCCTAGCACCGAAAGGACGGTACCTCCGCGTTCAACACACGTACGGAACAGCCACGTCTCCTCCTTCTTGATCCAACAAGGGGGAAGGAGAGGTTGAGGGAGATGGCTCCAGCAGCAGCAGGACGGCGTGGTGGTGATGGAGCTGCAGTACTCCGGCAGGGCTTCGCTAAGCACTATGGAGGAGGAGGAGGTGTTGGAGAGGGAGAGGGAGGCACCAAGGCGTGGGGTTGAGAAGTCCTCCATTTCCCCACTATATATAGGAGGGCCAGGGGGGGCGTCGGCCCTAGGAGATCCAATCTCCTAGGGGGGTGCGGCCAAGGGGAGGAATCCCTCCTCCCCAAGGCACCTAGGGGTGCCTTCCCCTCCTAGGACTCTTCCTTTAGGGTTTTCCCCACCCTAGGCGCATGGGCCCTAGGGGGAAGTGGCGCCCCAGCCCACTTTGGGCTGGATCCCTTCCCACTTCAGCCCATGGGGCCCTCCGGGATAGGTGGCCCCACCCGATGGACCCCCGGGACCCTTCCGGTGGTCCCGGTACAGTACCGGTGACCCCGAAACTTGTCCCGATGGCCGAAATAGCCTTCCTATATATAATTCTTTACCTCCGGTCCATTCGGAACTCCTCGTGACGTCCGGGATCTCATCCGGGACTTCGAACAACATTCGGGTTACTGCATATACATATCCCTACAACCCTAGCGTCACCGAACCTTAAGTGTGTAGACCCTACGGGTTCGGGAGACATGTAGACATGACCGAGATGACTCTCCGGTCAATAACCAACAACGGAATCTGGATACCCATGTTGGCTCCCACACGCTCCTCGATGATCTCATCGGATGAACCACGATGTCGAGGATTCAAGCAACCCCGTATACAATTCCCTTTGTCAATCGGTATGTTACTTGCCCGAGATTTGATCGTCGGTATCCCAATACCTCGTTCAATCTCGTTACCAACAAGTCACTTTACTCGTACCGTAATGCATGATCCCGTGACCAGACACTTGGTCACTTTGAGCTCATTATGATGATGCATTACCGAGTGGGCCCAGTGATACCTCTCCGTCATACGGAGTGACAAATCCCAGTCTTGATCCGTGTCAACCCAACAGACACTTTTGGAGATACCCGTAGTATACCTTTATAGTCACCCAGTTACGTTGTGACGTTTGGTATACCCAAAGCACTCCTACGGTATCCGGGAGTTACACGATCTCATGGTCTAAGGAAAGGATACTTGACATTGGAAAACTCTAGCAAACGAACTATACGACCTTGTGCTATGTTTAGAATTGGGTCTTGTCCATCACATCATTCTCCTAATGATGTGATCTCGTTATCAATGACATCCAGTGTCCATAGTCAGGAAACCATGACTATCTATTGATCAACAAGCTAGTCAACTAGAGGCTTACTAGGGACATGTTGGTGTCTTTTATTCACACATGTATTACGATTTCCGGATAACACAATTATAGCATGAATAAAGACAATTATCATGAACAAGGAAATATAATAATAATGATTTTATTATTGCCTCTAGGGCATATTTCCAACACAACCTTGGTTTTACCATTCGCCACCTAGCCTTTTTCCCTTGGGAGTCGCGCATCCCAAGGGTCATCTTTATTTTAAACCCCCGGGCCAGTGCTTGGCTAAGTGTTGGTCCAACCCAGAGCACCGTGCAGGGCCGTCCCTTGGCAACTTGGGTTATGTTAGCTCTCGTACGCTTAGCTTATCCGGTGTGCCCTGAGAACGAGATATGTGCAGCTCCTATCGGGATTTGTCGGCACAACGGGTGGTCTTGCTGGACTTGTTTTACCATTGTCGAGGATGTCATGTAACCGGGATGCCGAGTCCGATCAGATTGTCTTGGGAGAAGAAATATCCTTCATTGACCATGAGAGCTTGTGATGGGCTAAGTTGGGACACCCCTGCAGGGATTTGAACTTTCGAAAGCCGTGCCCGCATTTATGGGCAGATGGGAATTTGTTAATGTACGATTGTAGAAAACCTAAAGTTGATCTTAATTAAAATACATCAACCGCGTGGGTAACCATGATGGTCTCTTCTCGGCGGAGTCCGAGAAGTGAACATGGTGTTGGAGTAATGCTTGACGTAGGTTGTTCTAGGATCACTT
This sequence comes from Triticum dicoccoides, assembly GCF_002162155.2. Classification (NCBI taxonomy): domain Eukaryota; kingdom Viridiplantae; phylum Streptophyta; class Magnoliopsida; order Poales; family Poaceae; genus Triticum; species Triticum dicoccoides. The sequence continues at coordinate 464,184,860 of NC_041390.1, forward strand.
CTTGATCATAGTTGTTCGACCGTGCTTTTGCCTTCTCTTCTCGCTCTCATTTGCGTATGTAAGCCACCATATATGCTAGTCGCTTGCTGCAGCTCCACCTCATACCTTTTACCCTTCCTATAAGCTTAAATAGTCTTGATCGCGAGGGTGTGAGATTCCTGAGTCCCCGTGACTCACAAATACTTCCAAAACCAGTTTGCAGGTGCCGATGTTACCGAGCAGGTGACGCAACCAAGCTCAAGGAGGAGCTCGATTAAGACCTCGTTCATTGTGTTGTTTTGTTTCAGTTGATCAGTAGTGGAGCCCAGTTGGGGTCGATCGGGGATCTGTGTAGCATTTGGGGTAGTCTTCTTTTATTTTGGTTCCGTAGTCGGACCTTGATTGTATCTGGTTGATGTAATGCTTTATTCATTTAATTGTGTGAAGTGGCGATTGTAAGCCAACTATGTATCTCTTATTCCCTTATTGTATTACATGGGTTTGTGAAGATTACTTCACTTGCGACATTGCTTTCAATGCGGTTATGCCTCTAAGTTTTGCTTCGACACGTGGGAGATATAGCCGCATCGAGGGCGTTACAGCCGCGACTTTTCATTGCTCACCAATAGCTGGGCGAGGGCGGCAAGCATCATGAGATGCTCTTCTTCCTGGACGTCGGCCTCGGCTTCCTCCTCCAGCAGCGCGGCGAGCGCTTCCTCGTCATCCGAGTCCATCGCCGAGGCAGGCAAATTGCCAAACACCTTGCACCCGGTGGGCGTGTACCCGCCGCTAAACTGCCCCTCCGCGGTCGGAAATGACGGCCAGAAATGCCCAACTGCTGTTGGAGGGGCTGCCGTGGCGAAGCTCTGCTATTTTTCTGGTGGGGAATGGCTATCTAGCGGTGAAGGGCAGCGGGCGGCGCCGAGATATAGCTAGTGGCGGCCGAGGGTGCGGGGAGTGGAAGGCGAGTCGGGAAAGAAAACCTTGACTTTTCCCCTGACGGCGTGGGCCAGCCGCGCTTTTCCCTTGCGCCGGAGCCCCCAATTGCCCCCAGTGCACTGGGTTCGGCCTGTGACCGCCGGGTGGAAAAAAGGGCCGAACCGGCGTTTTTGGGCGTCCCGGGGGCACGACTGGGGCGTTTTTTTGGCGCCGACGCCGAAAAAGTGGCCTGGGGGACCTGTTGGGGGCGCGGCTAGAGATGCTCTAAGGGAGAGTATCCCTCCTTCTTTTAGTCTCGAGTTTTGGAATGAAGTGGGCTCTCCGCTGAATGCTGGCCTATGTGCGCACAAACGTTCACCAGAACGTGAGCGAGTGTGAGCTAGCCCGAGTTTTGACGCTAACATACACAGTATAAAATGTCAAATACAATCAAACCATGTTTTGTTTTGTAATATGGAAGAGATGGAGCCCTCCCTCCCCCCACCGTGTCGCCCCCGTGGGCGACCCAGGGGGAAACCCTAGCCGCCCCCCTCGAACCCGCCCGCCTCTCCCCCCTCCTCGCCGCCGTCCGCAGCGCTGCCAGGCAAAGCCTAGCCGGCATGGCGGGGGCAGGGCTTCTCCCTCCTTCGAGCATCATGACCGGCGTGGAACGGCCACATCGCGAGAAGGCGTTGGGCTAACGCGGGGTTCGGCGGTGCGTCGGCGACATCTTGGATGCGAGGTGGTGGCTGTGTCATGGGCAGGACCGGGTGGTCGTGGGCGCCGCCAGATTCAGATTGGATCCCTCTGGATCCGATGCTTGGACGCTGTCGGCTGGTGCGGGGTGGTGGTCTTCGCCATTGGGGACGTCGAATCTGTTGATTCGGCACCTGGATATCTATGACGGTTGTTCTTCTTGATCCTCCTTACCGTTGGGTTGAGCCATGGGCACCGCCAGATGTGGAGCAGACGAAGGTTTGATGGTATAGGATGGGAACCGAAGGAAACTTTGGTCGGCTGGTCCTGCACGGCATCGACATCGTCCCTCAACGCTGTTACCCTCCCTGGAGGTGAAGTCGAGGTCCCTCTCTATCCACCTCTGTACCCCTCCCAAACGGAAGTCCAACATTTAGACTGGATTGGGCGGTGGCGACGTCCTACGCATCATAACCTCCATAGAGGCGCCGTCTTGGGAGGCTCAGATGTTCGGGGGAGAGATGCTACGGGTGGTGGGCTCTGCGTAGCTCCAGCAGCGACGACGATGTGGAGGTTGGCAGGAGCATCATTGTATCTATCACGTCGATGACAACGAGTATTGGCGACATGGTGCATCTAGATCTCGATGACGGATGTGGCTGGATGGACGAGTGCAGGGCGGTGGGGCTGTTTGGCGTCATGGTTGTTTGGCAAGGTTGATGCATCAGTACCTGCTCTAAAGTTGGATCTGTGGAAGATGACGGCAACGACCCATGAGGGTGCGTCGGACCGGTGTGTGTCCCAAACCCAGTATGTGGCTGGGCCGGGGCCTCCTGTTTTAGATGTTAGGCTTAGGTGAGAGATCTGGACATTTGGCTCAATATTTCTGCACCCCTTCATCAAGTAGACAGGAATAGCGACAGCCGTTGCAAAGATGATGGATTCAGACATATTGATGTAATGCTTTGTAAAGTCTTCATGAAATGCATCTTTCAATGCAGAGGTCGGGATCATCCTCTTTTTCTAAAAAAGATGTCTTGTGTTGTAACAAATAGTTTTTTTCGAACCAGGTATACCCCTTTCCATGGCAAATGAATGAAAATACAACCGTTCCAGAAATATTCCAGGTGAAGGAAAGAGGTAGAGCAAGTTCGAGCACTACCAGAAAACCCACTTGCATTCGCCTGCCATCGAGACGAACGCCATGGGGCGAAAATCTGGGCAGCACAACTCCAATCCCAAAGCTAAGTCTAATTATTACAACCCAAAACAAGTGGAGCGGGAGACCAACAAAATAGGACCAGGGACCAACATATCTAACCGCAAGCAGAACTAGGTAGACCAAATCAATCCATCAAAAGTATCATCGCAGTAGACCCGGCTACTCTCCTTTAATCGGTCGTCTAGCAGCGTCGCGCAGCTTCATCAAACGCATCATGCTCGATCTGACCATCTCAGCACCAATGCGCAATTCCTTAGCATCATCCCCTTGCTGAAGACCGGCCCAATAGAGCAAAAATGAACACATGAAAAAACAATCTGAAAAGGGTCTTAATCTGTTTCTTCTCAAAAGTGATGCGGTCACGAGCCAAACAGATGGCTCAAAAAGCAGCTGCAAGGCCCATAGTGTAGTACTTCTCTCCTGCAGGGAGGAAGGTATGACACCACACGAAATATTTTCAATAACTGTTCGGACAACTATCCGTACCCAGTACCACCCAACAGATCGCCAAACAACTGTAGCCACCGGACAAGTAAAAAACAAATGTTGGAAAGATTCCAATTCGCTGCAAAAGGAACATCTAGGATTTCCTAGTCATTTTTTCTTTTTCATAACTTGTCTAGTAAGGACCACATCCCACAACAACTGCCATAAAATTGATGTTGATTTTAAGGGGGATTTTTGCCTTCCATATCCTTCTATAATGGCACCCGCTAAGGGGACTTTCAAGCCATTTATACATAGATTTCATAGAGAATTTGCCACTCTTACTAAGCCCCCAATACACCTGATCACTACCCTCAGTTAAGTGAATATCAGATATGGTTTTACACATAACATCCCGCTGCCCAAGCAGGTCAGGAGTAAGCCTTCGTATGAAGAAGGTGCAAACATCAACAAAATCAAACTTATCTACAATACATTCTTGGATGTTGCAAATGTCAAACATCAGGGGGTATTGCTCCTGACATGGGATCAACCCTTTGATCGAATCTTGTCGGCGTTCTGGGAACGGGGGTCCCCAGACTTGTCTGCCTGTGGCCCACGGCATGGCTCTGCAAGCGGGCCCGTACGGCCTATATTCACCAACAAGCATTCAAGACCCTCGCGAGGGGCCAATCCTCGCGAGGCGGACGACACAAGTGAAGGAAATATGCCCTGGAGGCAATAATAAAGTTATTATTTATTTCCTTATTTCATGATAAATGTTTATTATTCATGCTAGAATTGTATTAACCGGAAACATAATACATGTGTGAATACATAGACAAACAGAGTGTCACTAGTATGCCTCTAGTTGACTAGCTCGTTGATCAAAGATGGTTAAGTTTCCTAACCATAGACATGAGTTGTCATTTGATTAACGGGATCACATCATTAGGAGAATGATGTGATTGACTTGACCCATTCCGTTAGCTTAGCACTTAATCGTTTAGTTTGTTGCTATTGCTTTCTTCATGACTTATACATATTCCTATGACTATGAGATTATGCAACTCCCATTTACCAGAGGAACACTTTGTGTGCCACCAAACGTCACAACGTAACTGGGTGATTATAAATGTGCTCTACAGGTGTCTCCAAAGGTACTTGTTCGGTTGGCGTATTTCGAGATTAGGATTTGTCACTCCGATTGTCGGAGAGGTATCTCTGGGCCCACTCGGTAATGCACATCACTATAAGCCTTGCAAGCATTGCAACTAATGAGTTAGTTGCGGGATGATGTATTATGGAACGAGTAAAGAGACTTGCCAGTAACGAGATTGAACTAGGTATTGAGATACCGACGATCGAATCTCGGGCAAGTAACATACCGATGACAAAGGGAACAACATATGTCGTTATGCGGTCTGACCGATAAAGATCTTCATAGAGTATGTAGGAGCCAATATGGGCATCCAGGTCCCGCCATTGGTTATTGACAAGAGAGGTGTCTCGGTCATGTCTACATAGTTCTCGAACCATAGGGTCCGCACGCTTAACGTTCGTTGACGATATAGTACTATGAGTTATGTATGTTGGTGACCGAATGTTGTTCAGAGTTTTGGATGAGATCACAGATATGACGAGGAACTCCGGAATGGTCCGGACGTAAAGATTGATATGTGGATAGTAGTGTTTGATCTCCGGAAGGGTTCCGGAATTCACTGGAAGGGGTTCCGGATGTTTCCTGAAATGTTTGGGCACGAGAACACTTTATCTGGGCCAAAGGGGAAAGCCCACGAGGCTTTTGGAAAGTGCAAAAGGAAGTTTTGCGGAGACCAGAGGCTAGACGCCAGGAACCCTAGCGTCTAGGGGGTAGACGCTGGGAACCTTGGCGTCTAGCCCTGGAGTCCGAGAAGGACTCTTGCCTTTTGGGTGAAACCGACTTTGAGGAGGTTTTTACTCCAAGTTTCGACCCCAGGGCTCAACATATAAATAGAGGGGTAGTGCTAGCACCAAAGACACATCAAGAAACACCAAGCCGTGTGCCGGCAACCCCGTCCCCTCTAGTTTATTCTCCGTCATAGTTTTCGTAGTGCTTAGGCGAAGCCCTGCGGAGATTGTTCTTCACCAACACCGTCACCACGCTGTCGTGCTGCCGGAACTCATCTACTACTTCGCCCCTCTTGCTGGATCGAGAAGGCGAGGACGTCACCGAGCCGAACGTGTGCAGAACTCGGAGGTGTCGTGCTTTCGGTACTTGGATCGGTCGGACGTGAAGACGTACGACTACATCAACCGCGTTGATATAACGCTTCCGCGAACGGTCTACGAGGGTACGTAGACAACACTCTCCCCTCTCGTTGCTATGCATCACCATGATCTTGCATGTGCGTAGGAAAATTTTGAAATTACTACGTTCCCCAACAGCAAGACCTCCTCAGGAGCGGCCTCACCAGGCTGGCTCGGGAGTGGCGGAGAGATCAAGGCCAGGCAAACCTCGCGAGGTTCCAATGACGTGAGCCATGAAGATCGAGACCAGGCGGGTGCCAGGCGGGCGCCGGCGCTCACAGTGTCCTTATTTCCTCTTTGGTGCTATGGAGGCACGCGCAGACGAATAGTACCGAGGTGTCAAGCAAAGATTTCAATATCGGTGCAACGAGACCAAGACCAGCAGGACGGCAGGACGGAGGTCACCGTGGAGCCCAAGACGACATCACCACCAGAGCCTTTGGCAGGCGAAGACTGCTTTTGTCAGGATAACTTGTACTAGTTGTCCCCTTTCAAATTGGCCGTTGTTGGCTCCCTTCCCGCTCAATATTTGGGGAGAGGACCAGGGCCTTTATAAATAGGATTAGTCACCACAACTGTGTGTGTGGGGGGGGGATCGACCTCATCTTAGATCTGAGCCACCACATCCTTAGCCACACACCAACCAAGCACAAGAACACCTCACCTCAGGAGGCTCTTCTTCCCCTTGTACGGTTCATCATCACCTCAAGAGGCAATCCACCACACCACACTGGAGTAGGATATTACACCGCAACGGTGGCCCGAACCAGTATAAATCTTGTGTCTCTTGTGTTGCGAGTTCGTCGAGCTAGCCTTTGAGATCGCGAAGTGCTTGAGGGCGTGATCGGTGAGGGAGAGATCTTCGCACGCACCCCAGTGTTCAAACCTTAAGGGTTTTGCCGGAACCCAAAATCCGACATTTGGCGTGCCAGGTAGGGATGCGCCGAAGCCTTCTTCTTCGTCGACCCACGCTTCGTCACTCCACCAAGCTCATTGCCGACGCCCGCCGAGCTCGCGCTGAGCGCCGGGCCGCCCTCGCCGCCCGTATTGCTTAGACGGCTCCCGTCGGCAGGCCTCCCGTCGTTCTCCGTCACCCACCGCCAACGCCGTCACCGGTCCAGCGGCGAACAAGCAGCAAGCCTCTTCGATGCATCCCTTCATGCGCCCGGACGGCCTCACTGCCACCCCGTCGCTGACTTCGGCCGGCTCGTCATCTCACGCTCGCCGTGCCCCCACGGACACGCAGGCTGCACTGCTCATGGCATGCGAGCTCCTGCGTTACCGCCCGATCGATGACGTCTACGAGGACTGGCTGGACCGCATCGTCGATCTTGCCAGCACCACGGGAGGCTCTCCTGCACCGTCCCTCTCACTGCCTCGCCCTCCGCCAGCTGCGGGCGACGTGGCTCATGGGGTGCCTCCGCCTCCTCCACCACAAGATGGCGCCCTTGCGCCGAGGCGTGCGGCTCAGGGAGCACCTCAGCCTCCCCCGTGCCAGGGTGGCATCATCGCCCCAAGATGCGCGGTCCAACGGTGCGACCCACCGCACCGCGCGCCGACGCACGAGGAAAGAAGCTGCCAAGAGATTCCCCATCCCCAAGGAAGTGCTCCACCACTCCCAGCTCCGCTACGCCAGGATCGCTTGCTGCGACAGGGCCATGTGCCGCATGCCGCGGCGGCGCAGAGGCACCACGACCAGGCTCCACCTCCAAGGCGAGCCCCGGTGACCATGGTCGGCTGCCGCGCCTTCACCCCCGAGCTGCGTAGCGTCGCCTAGCCAGGCAAGTTCAAGCCAGACCTGCCTCCGTGCTACGACGGCAATCCCGACCCCGCAGAGTTCTTGCAGCTCTACGAGCTGAGCATCAAGGCGGCCAACGACGACGAGAAAGTCATGTCGAACTGGTTCCCCATGGCTCTCAAGGATGGCGCCCGCTCCTGGCTCCATCTCTTCCTGGGATGAGATTCGCGACCGTTTCGTTGCCAACTTCCAGGGCACTTGCGACCGCCCCCCGGCCGTGGGTGACCTGCGCCGCATCAAGCAACAACCATGGGAGACCCTCAAGAAGTACATCCAACGCTTCAACAACGTTCGTCTCAAGATCCCCAAGGTGACGGACGAGGCCATCATCTATGTGTTCTCCGATGGCATTTGCGACATCAAGATGAAGGAGGAGCTCGCCATCCATGAGGAGCTGTGCACATCCCTGGAGCTGTTCAACCTGGCGACCAAGTGCGCAATGGCTGAGGAAGGACGCCTTTCCCTCCTCGAGCTCCCAGATGCTGACCCGGAGGAGAAGAAAGCCAAGGCCAAGGACGTGAAGCGCAAGGGAGTTGCCGTGCTCGCGGCAGAGCTAGACATGAAGCGCGGCAGAGACCAGCCTAAGTCATCCAAGGGCGGCCGACCATTCTGCGCCTTCCACAACGTACACAGCCACAACACCAACGATTGCGAAGAGCTCAGAGCCATGCGCAACGGATGCTTCGGTCGACGCCCCGAGCGCAATGACCGAGGCTACGACCGAGGAGGAGGAGGCGGCGGCGGAGGACGCTGGGACGACCGGCCCCCCCGCCAGGAGTGGCGCAACTGGCCTCGTGAGGACCGCTGGCAGGATCAGCCTCGCAAAGGTGCATGGAGGGATCAGCCTCGCGAGGACCGTCCTCAAGGCAATGCTAGGCTTCCTCCACTGCCGCCACCAAGAAGGAACGACGACCACCACCAAGACGAGGGGGCTGGGGGCTTCCAAGAGCCGCGTGCTATCACCTGCATCTTGGGCGGAGCTCAAGCCTGTAACACCCATGATGCGGCTATATCTCCCATGTGTCGGAGCATGACTTAGAGGCATAACCGCATAGTAGGTCTGTCGCAAGAGGGTAATCTTTACACATCCCGTGTACTGAATAAGGAAGGGATAAAGAGTTGGCTTACAATCGCCACTTCACACGATACATAAATATAGCATTACATCATCCCGAATACAATCAAGGTCCGACTATGGAACCAAATAAAGAAAGACAACCCAAATGCATAGATCCCCGACCGCCCCAACTGGGCTCCTCCACTGATCGTCCGGAAAAGACACATAGTAACGTCCCGAATCCTCGTCGAATTCCCACTTGAGTTCGGTCGCGTCCCCTGCACTAGCATCATCGGCACATGCATCTGGTTTTAGAAGTAATCTGTGAGTCACGGGGACTCAGCAATCTCACACCCTCGCAATCAAGACTATTTAAGCTTATGGGTAGGAAAAGGGGTAGTGAGGTGGAGCTGCAGCAAGCACTAGCATATATGGTGGCTAACTTACGCAAATGAGAGCGAGAAGAGAAGCAAAGCACAGTCGAGAAGCTATATAGATCAAGAGGTGATCCTAAAACTACTTACGTTCAAGCATAACACGAGACCGTGTTCTCTTCCCGGACTCCGCCGAAAAGAGACCATCACGGCTGCACACGCAGTTGATTCATTTTAATTAAGTTATGTGTCAAGTTTTCTACAACCCGATATTAACAAATTCCCATCTGCCCGTAACCCCGGGCACGGCTTTCGAAAGTTCAAAACCCTGCACGGGTGTCCCAACTTAGCCCATCACAAGCTCTCACGGTCAATGAAGGATATTCCTTCTCCCAGGAAGACCCGATGAGACTCGGAATCCCGGTTACAAGACTTTTCGACAATGGTAAAACAAGACCAGCAAAGCCACCCGATGTGCCGACAAATCCCGATAGGAGTCGCACGTATCTCGTTCTCAGCGCACACTGGATGGGCAAGACGTCGGGTTGTCAAAGACCCTGGTTGCCCAGGGGGCGCTGGACATCGCCCAGTTTGGACCAACACTCGGAGGAGCACTGGCCCGGGGGATTAAAATAAAGATGACCCTTGAGTCTGCAGAACCCAAGGGAAAAAGGCTTAGGTGGCAAAAGGTAAAACCAAGGTTGGGCCTTGCTGGAGGAGTTTTATTCAAGGCGAACTGTCAAGGGGTTCCCATTATAACCCAACCGCGTAAGGAACGCAAAATCAAGGAACATAACACCGGTATGACGAAAACTAGGGCGGCAAGAGTGGAACAAAACACCAGGCATAAGGCTGAGCCTTCCACCCTTTACCAAGTATATAGATGCATTAATTAAATAATATATAGTAATGATATCCCAATAAAATCCATGTTCCAACATGGAACAAACTTCAGCTTCACCTGCAACTAACAACACTATAAGAGGGGTTGAGCAAAAGCGGTACCGTAGCCAAACAATGGTTTGCTAGGAAAGGTGGGTTAGAGGCTTGACATGGCAATATGGGAGGCATGATATAGCAAGTGGTAGGTATCGCGACATAGCAATAGAGTGAACAACTAGCAAGCAAAGATAGAAGTGATTTCGAGGGTATGATCATCTTGCCTGAGATCCTGCAAGGAAGAAGAACGAGTCCATGAAGAAGACAAATAGACATACTCGAACGAATCCTCACAAATGCGACGTTATCAGAACTAACCCGAAGAAGCAACACCGGAAAGAAGCAAACAACATAATAAACAACCACCGCATAAACATGGCATGATTCACAACCAAGTATGATGCATGTCCGGATTAATGAGGCATGGCATGGCAGTATGCACAAGCAAAACTACAAGTTAAGTGGAGCTCAATATGCAATGAGTTGCATATTGACAAAACACCACAACAATTATTTAGTTCTCTCTCGTTTAGGTACCCATCAATATTAAATGTTGTTACACATGGAAAGAGGTGAAGCATAATAAAACTACCTAACTAGGCAAGTTTAAATGAGGCCGAAAACATCAAACAACGATTCCGGTAAATCCCCATATGCAAATTTTAGAGTTGGTACTGTTCTGCCCTAAACATAGTTTTAGAGTTGTTAAACATGCAAAGAAAATCCACCATGTTAAACTAGGCATTTTTCTACCCCATTTACATATAAAGTTTGTTAAGTTTGGAGCTACGGTTATTTAGTTATGAATTAAATCATTTTAGTATGAAAATAGGCAAATTAATGCAAACAACAAGTTAAACATCTCAAACATGCATGAAAGTTGGATATTGTGAAACTAGATGAAATTCTAGTCATTTTACATATATAAGATATTTTAAACCGATGCACCATTTGCGAGTTATTAAATGCATGAATATGAAGGACTTTTCTGTAAAACAGGTTTCTCTAGATTAATAGGTAAAATCGCAGACAGGGAAAACACTACACTGGGCCGAAACTGAATGGCCCAACAGTGCGCAGGGGCAATCGAGCAGATGGGCTGGGGTTTCTCACCATGGGCCAAAGCCCAGTGGGTGGAGGAGGCAGGCCGGGTGAGGGGGCGCTGACGGGGCCGGATCTGGAGGCAACGACGCGGTCAACCGGCCTCGCTGGGCGCTCGTTCAGTTGCTCGAAGCAGAGGATGGAGCGGTGGTTTCGCGCGGCTTGGGACTCCGGCGATGGCGCGATGGAGGCCGGGGCGACATGGATCTAGGCGGGGAACTCGAGGAGGAAGGAGGTAGCTCGCAGAGGCGTCTGTAGGCCAAAGCAGGGGAGGCCGTGATGCAGAGGAGGCGACGAGCCGAGCAGAATCGAGCAGAGGGACTTGGCGCAATAGCGGAGAAGCTCCAAGGAGGCGGCTGGGCTCGAAGATGAACTTGGCGACGAGGACGACCGGGACGGGAAGGAGAGGACACACGACTCTGGTCACCGGCGGCCATGGCAGCAGGGGCGAGCGGCTCGGTCGTTCTGCAGGCAGTCAATGCGAGTGGCGACGTGGTGGCGAGCTGGAGGACCACACAGGGTCGAAGGCGACGGCGGTGAGACTGGAAGTGGGCATCGGCGGCATGACGGGGTTCAACGAGCCGGGGACGACCGGATCCGGCAAGGAGGCATCAGGGAGGACCGGATTCGGGGACGCGCTTGCTCCGGCGAGGGTGATGCTCCTCCTGTGGACGCATCAGAGGGACAGAGGAGACGGGTGAGACAGAGAGAGCTTCAGCAAAGAGAACGGGGAAGGGAGTTGGGGATGGCCTAATGGTCGAGGTCGCTAGCGGCGGTGTGCTCCGACGAGGTGAGCAGAAGCTCGGGAAGGCTCTTCTCCTCCTGGACGAGAGGAGGCAGGGGCTCCAGTAGCGCGAGGCCCTCGCTCGAGAAGAGCTGCGGGCGCGGCGCGCGAGCAGCAGGCTGCTGGCGAGGTGGATTGAGAGGGGTGCTGGTTGGTCCGGTGAAGAAAACGAGGGAGGTGGGTGGCGCTGCGGATGGATCGGGGAAGATCCCGAGAAAGAGAGGTGAAGACTGGCGGCGGCCGGTGAGGGGATTTGGTGGATGGGACAATGTCCCTAGATTTTAGGGTTTGCCATGTATATATATTAAGTGGGGTTTTTGGTTAGGGGTATTCGGTCTGTCCGATCGTAGTCGGGCGGTCGAGAAAAAGAGGCTAGGGAGTCCAAATAAGAAAACGGTGATGTTTTGTAGGTGTTAGGGGATGATCCGGACCCATCGGTGACGACTGTCCGGGTCGGGTTCGGGGAAGTTTTCGGACGTGCGAGGGGGTCGATACACTGTGCAGAGAGGGTTAGAAGGACAAGGTCAAGTGTGCGGTTGGACTGAGAAGAGAGAGGAGGAAAGAAACCTGGCAACCGTTTCCGGAGGCCGAAAACATCCGACGATAGACCGGCTATATTGCTGCTATAGTTATCCGTTGGGGCATCAAACGAACTCCGAATGCGATGAAACTTGGCAGGCGACCTACTAACAACATAACAACACTACATGCCAACTTTCAACCCATTCTGAGAACAGTTTCTGGCCACTTATACAATACTATTTCGGACATGCCATGGGCGCATGCAAGTGTGTCTGGGCTCAGAAAGGACAGCGGAAGGAACTGGGAGACCCGGATTAATGCAATTTTTGAAAAACATGATGATGCAATGCACATGATGACATGGCAAGATGCAACACACAAGCAAAAGACAAGGCAACAACAGCGAATAACTCGAAGACACCTAGTGCAACTGTCTCGGGCATCACAGCACTCCACCACTACGAGAGGATCTTGCCCCGAGATCTAGAATGGCACCGGAGGGAAACGAAAGAGAAAGGGGAAGAGGTAAAACTAAGTTGCTACTTTGACAAACGAGTGAAACCACGAACCTTGAGAGGTTGAACAAATTGAAAGAAGGAATCATTACAAAAAAAAAGACACATCCGTGACATTTTGGGGCGAACAATTTTTTTTCTATCATACATATGACACTTCTATGACGATAATTGTGACAAAACCCGGTATCATCATAGATGTGGTGGGCTCCTACTTCTATGACAAAAGATCATGATAGAAAATGGGCTTTTCGTCCTGGGCGGGCCGGAGACGCAGCTGCATGACATTCTTTGGGCCGTCCATGACAGAAAAAACCGTGGTAGAAGCAAGGGGGAGGAAAATTTCGGGGAGTTCCCGGTTACGGTGGGAGGTCGGGGGCCGAGCGATGCGCGCTTCTCTCGTACACGTACACGCGTGTGTGCGAGGCGTTGGCTCTAACTGAAACCGAGCGAGGCGTTGGGCTCTAACTGAACCCAAGCGATTGCACTGCAGGCTACACGTTACTGAACCCGAGCGATCGATCGATGGCTGTTAACTGAACCCGATCGAGCGATTCCTTCGCTACTGCTGCTAACTGAAATCGATCGATGTTGCCTCTGGATGAACAGTGAGCGTTACAG
>NC_041390.1:464198520-464255986 GCF_002162155.2 Triticum dicoccoides
TTCCCGGTGGGGGTGGATGAACAGGACCCCGTGGTGTTGCCTCTAGATGAATAGGACCCCGATCGATCGAGCCGGTTGGGGCTGGATGAACAGGACCCCGTGGAGGGCTGGATTTACAGGACCACCCCGTGGAGGGCAGGATGAACAGTAGACGGTGGAGGGCAGGATGAACAGTAGCCCGTGGAGGGGTGGTTGAACAGGAGCCCGTGGAGAGGGCTGGTTGAACAGTAGTCGGTGGAGTAGCGCGCGGTGGAGGCTGGATGAACAGGAGCCCGTGGATGAATAGTCGCATGTGGAGGCTGGAGGAGGTCGACGGTGGATGAACAGTAGCTCGTCGAGGCTGGAGGGGGTCGACGGTGGAGATGAACAGTATCCCGTGGAGTCCCGTTTTGCGGTACGCCACACCCCTCCCGATGAACAGGACCCACGTTTCGACCGTAGCGCTCCAACATAAGTCCGTTTCCTCTGTTTTGCGGTATGCCACACCCCTCCCGATGAACAGGACACCCGTTTCGACCGTAGGAGGTCTGTTTCCTCCGTTTTGCGGTACGCCAGACCCCTCCCGGTCAACAGGATCCCGTTTCGAACGTGGCCGGTCGAACACAAGGCCGTTTCCTCCGTTCTGCGGTACGCCAGGCCTCGTTTTCATCGCCTGTTTCGTCCAAGCCCTCCCGATGAACACGACACATTCCGTTGCCTCCCCATGAACACGACGCATTCCGTTGCCGCCCCATGAACACGACGATGACGCTGTTTCTCCGTCCTGTCACATCCCTAGTTCTGGTATGTTATAGGTTTGCTTTGTGCATCATGTTAAGTTTCAAATGAAATTGAAATGGGGATGTTTCAAACCCTAGCACCAAAGCAAATTCAAATAGGTTCAAATTAAAAATGGAATTTCAATGAACCCAAAATGCTTTTCAAAAATGTTCATGGTCTTTGGAAAATGTTGGAAACAACAACCAGGGGTGATGCACATTTTTGTAAACATTTTGGATTTTTGAATGAACCCATATGTATTTGAATTGGAGCTGTTTAAAATAATATAAATATTTTAGAGGCTCCAAAAATGTTGGAATTTGGTGAGGGCCTCTGGTATATTATAACTTTGTGCTGGTATTTATTTTTAAGTCGAAAACAAATGTCAGAAATAGAAAAGAAAACAAAAAGGGAAAACACTTACTTGGGCCTTACCTGAGGCCTGGCACTGTGAGGCTCAGCTGGCCGGCCCAGCCAGCTGGCCCTGCCAGTCACCCTCAACCTCCCGCCAGGAGGATGAGAGGCGCGTGGCCGACGCACGCCGGTGCATGCCCGGCCACCTCCTGCTTCCCGCCGCTGCCTCGACGCCCAGGACATCGCCACGCACTCCCTGGTCCCTCTCGCTCACTCCCTTGAGCTCCTCCCCCTCCTCAGTTCTCTCTCTCGCCGACAAGCACCATCGCGGCCACTGCCTCCCCCTCGCCCCCTGGACATGCCCTTTAGCTCCGCGCTGCCGTCCTCAACCTCCACGCCGAGCCAGGCTTCGCCGGAGGCCCTGCAACACCATCCCCGACATCTTCTTCAACTTTGGTGCCCGGAGACCCTCGCCGTCGATTTGCTGCCCACCGGCCGTCCCCGAGTCTGCCGAGCCCTCCGTTAGCCTCGCCGTGAGCTCCTATGCTTATCCCCTCTCTCCCCGTGCTCTATTTCCCTCTCTGTCCATCATTTCGTCGGCGACCGATTTGCGCCGCCGCCTGAGCTCCTCGCCGCCGTGGCTAAAGGCCATGTTCGTCGCTCCTACGCACATGGACGTGCTCCGTAGCTCCGCAGCAAGCTAACGCCGCCACCAGCTCGTCTTCTCATGCACCATAGCGCTACGCCGCCCGAACCCGCGCTTCGGCCGCCGCACTCGTCGTCGCCGGCGCCACTCCGGCCACTCCCCGTCCGTGCCACCACCACGGTTGGATGCGGACGAGCGTCCACATCCTGTAGCTGCACTCCGCGCGCCAAATGGCCCCCTGTAGGCAAAAACCGCAGCTCACCGCCGCGTCTGGACTCGCCGGCGGCTAAACGCCGGCGACCGCTGACCTTTGACTGGCGTGGGTTGACCCCACTGCCCAGTTTGACCTCCCCCTCTCTCTCACTGACTTGCGGGCCCCGCCCGACTAATTACCTTAGTTAGCTCTAATTAACTAGCTAGATTAGCTACTATGGTCACTGACTAGTGGGCCCTGCCCAGTTAGTTAGGACTAACTAACTTAGTTAGTTGACTGGGTCACTGACCAGTGGGACCCACTGGTCAGGTTTGACCTGGTCAGCCCCGTTGACTCGCTTACATCATGCTGACGTAGAGCTAATGCAATAATTGATTTCTGGAATTATTTTAACTCGGGAAATTCCAGAATATTGCCTAAACTTCAAAAAATCATAATATTTCAACCGTAGCTTAGAATGAAATAATTTATATATGAAAAATTATCAGAAAAATGCAAGGAATCCATTTATGCCAGTTCCATGCATGAAAAACCAAGTTATACATGCTGTATAAGTGAAAACATAATATGGGCATATTAAATGCTTCATTTTGAATTGCATTTGAATCTTTAATTCAAATGGGATTCAACCAACTTGGTAGCATCTTGCATTATCCCAAACACTATTGCACATGTCATGTTCATGCATCATCTTGTTGCATTTGTTTGTGTGTTGATCGTCGGCACCGTTTCTTCTTGATAGGTTCCACTCTGGAAGGTGTTCCCGAGTACCTATCAGAGGAGCCGTTCCCCTTCATCGTTCTATCAGGCAAGCAACCCCCCTTGAGCATTTCGATAAATCCCACTCTCTCGCTCCTGCTCCTTATACTGCATTAGGACAACAACGATTCAAACTGCTACTTTCTGCTGCGGTAGTTGAACCCATTCCTCTGCATGACCTGTCATTGCCACAGTAAATAGTTGAAACCCACTAGCATGAGTAGGAGTTGCTCGAGCCTTGATGTGCCTACTCACCCATGCTTGTTTTCTTTATGCCAGCTATGCTTAGAGTTGTGTCAGGTCTGATTCATCAGGAATGAATCGGAGTGGTGAACATGTCCTACCGATAAAGGCTAAGTGTGTGGACACGTTTTGGTAAAGGTAGCGATGAGATTCCATGTAGGAGTACATGGTGGGTTGTCTCATTGGAACCGTCCCTAAGCACTAAGTTCTGTGTATGTTATCCAAGTCAAGTTACTACCACACATTGGGTTCCAGTTATCCGGCCCTTCTCGGCTTATTAATCCACTTGATCTCTGTCCAGGAGTTGCAACTAGTTTCTGGCGTTTGTAGGTAGTGCTACTTGTCTACCAGGTGGTGTCCGACGGGACGGGCTTGGGACAGACTAGGCACCGTGGCACGGTGTACCAAGTGGCACCTGGATGGTGGGCTTGGGAACCTGCACACATCGTATGGGGCCGTACTAGAGACTTCGACCGGAACTCCTTGCGGATGGAACTCGAATAGGCGACAAACCTGGATGAGAGACTTGTGTGGTTAGTCAGGTCGTGGCCGACACCCTCGCCCGGCTTCCGCTTGAAGGTTGCCGAGGTACATGACGTGTACAGGGCGATAAGTGGCGAGAGCGTGTGTGAAGAAGTACACCCCTGCAGGGTTAACATTATCTATTCGAATAGCCGTTTTCCTCGGATATGGAAACTTGGAGGACTTATGTAGTACATAGACAACTTGAAGTGGATACTCTGAAATACGCAAGATTAGCGTGAGTGCTATGGATGGCCTTCTCGTAGGGAGACGGGAACGGATCCATAGTGGAGTATTGATATGGTGAATATGTGGACTCGTGTGTGTCTTCTCACCTCAAAGAAGTTTCTGATGCTCGTAGTATAGGTTAGCCACTGAATCAAAGCTGGCTTGCTGCTGTGAAAACTCCACCACCCCCTTTGTTGATAATGTTGCATATGTAGATAGTTCTGATGTAAGACTTGCTGAGTACCTTCGTACTCACGTTTGCTTATTTATGTTTTGCAGTTGGTTACACTAGTGACTTCGACGAGTAGCTTGTATCCCCGCTACGATCTTGTACCCCTAGGAGGGTCGTGTTTAGTCAGGCTTCTTAGTATTTTCCTTTTGTAGTTGTCTGTACTCAGACATGTAATGCTTCCGTTGCTTGTATGCTCTGAATGATGGGTCATGAGACCCCTGTTTGTATTGAATGCTATGTGGCTCTTCTGGGCCGTTATCTATATGAGTTTGAGTTATGTTGTGATGCCATGTTATACATCACATACTTGCATGTTATGCGTACGTGTAACGTGTATTGCTATGTGTGGGATCCGACAACCTAGTTGTTTATCCCTTGTAGCCTCTCTTATGGGGAAATGTAGTCTTGTGCTTCCAAGAGCCATAGTAGTTCGCTACAGCCCAGTTCATGGGAGTCCTGCTAGCCCAGCACTACTGCTCCGGAACACTTAACTGTCCGACATGTGATTCACTTCGTTCCTGTGTCTGTCCCTTCGGGGAAATGTCACGCGGTGACATCTGGAGTCCTGCCTAGCCTGCTACAGCCCGGGTTCCCGGAGTCCTGTTAGCCCAGTGCTACAGCCCGGATTCATACGCTGTTGACCGACATGCTCGAGGTTGATTCATGTATGCATGTCCCTGTAAGTTAGTTTTACTTTGGGTTCATGACTAGTCATGTCGGCCCGGGTTCTCTGTCATATGGATGCTAGCGACACTATCATATACGTGAGCCAAAAGGCGCAAACGGTCCCGGGCCAGGTAAGGTGGCACCCGTGGGAATACCGTGCGTGAGGCCACAAAGTGATATGAAGTGTTACATGCTAGATCGGTGTGACTTAGGATCAGGGTCCCGACATCGTTGGTATCAGAGCCTGACTGACTATAGGGATTACCAAGCCAAACTGGTCTAAGTTGAGTCTAGAAATGCTTTAGTTATATAGGGGAATTGATTGTGGAAGGGAACGTAAGGCTCTTTTTACTCCTTTACCTCATGTCATTCTTTTTGAGTCAGCCTCTTCTTTTCTACGAGGGTTAAGTCCTAGGCTTCTCCTCTATCTCTCAGGATGACGTGTTACTAAACCGTAAAGTCTTAGGATTGTTGGGTTGTGTCTCCGTACAGTTCTACTACTTCCGTGTGTCCTCAGTTTGAACCAGAACCTTGATATTATGATGCTGATTGATTATGCTATTCCTTTGATGAATGTCTCAAAATCTTCTTGAGCATTTACAGCTGTTATGCTACCGAAATTGTCTTAGGATTTCAAGAGTTTCCAATGCTTTTGCATTACATTCCGCATCCTTATGTCGATGCTAATTCCATCCTTGTTTCCTTGGTTTCTGTGCCAAGATGTCGTCTGCTAACCTAGGTTCAGTTACTCATAGCAAGAACCATGGAAATGTTAGGGACGAGGATCCTCCTGACCAGCCTTTGATGGCAGAGTTCTTGTTAGCATCTGAGAGGAACAAGCGTGAGACTAAACGCTTGCTGGCACAGATTGAGCAGAACACCGCACATCAGCATAAGAAGTTGGTTTCCATCACTGACTTCATTGGTCTGAAACCACCCACCTTCCATCATTCCATTGAGTCCGTCGATGCAGATGACTGGCTCCGAAGCATCACTCACAAGTTGCATTCTGCGAACGTAGCTGACGGTGACAAGGTCACCTATGCTACCTATCACCTGGAAGGTCCTGCTAGTATTTGGTGGCAGAGCTATGAGGCTATGCTACCAGCTGGCCAGATTCCTACCTGGAGAGATTTCACCGAGGCTTTTCGTGAGCACCACATTCCTCAGGCTCTCATTGACCGCAAGAGGGAAGAGTTCTATAGTTTTACCCAGGGTAAGCTGCCTGTTGATGCTTACAGTAGAGAGTTTGGAAACCTCGCCCGCTATGCTACAGAAGAAGTGTCCACGGACGCTAAGAAGTAGGCTAGGTTCCGGAAGGGTCTCAACCCTAAGTTGCGTCGTGATCTCCACCTGCATCATTGTGATACTTTCCAGGCTCTTGTGAACAAGGCCATTAATGCATAGACAGCTCAGCTCACTTACGAGGAGTCTCGTAAGCACAACCGTGATCTGGGTTCTTCCTCCCGCTCTGGCTCTCAGAAGCGACGGATTTGGATTACGAACTCGGTTCTTCCACCTGGATATGCACCGAGGGCATCCGATGTGGCGCCTCACCCAGCTCAGCAACGTGCTCCACCCAGGCCTATTAGTGGACCACTTGCCAATGTAGGTCCACGTCCTACCTCAGGAACTTGCTTCACCTACGGAGAACCATGACACTATGCATGTGACTGCCCTCAGTCCAGTTATACTCCACCCCAGTCTGAGAGGTCTGTTGGCCGTGAAAAGCCATCAGGCAAGATGATCGGTACCAAGCCAGCCACCACTGAACAAGCATGTGTGCACCACGTCTCAGCTACAGAAGCTCAAGATGATCCCAACGTTGTACTGGGTATGCTTCTTGTCAATTGTCACCCAGCTTCAGTTCTGTTCGATACTGGAGCATCTCACTCCTTCATATTCGAAGGTTATGCTCAGTTGCACGACATGTCATTTTGTGATATGCCAACTCCACTGATAATCCAGACTCCTGGTTCCAAATGGCAAACCTCCAAGGTAAGCCATGGTAATGACATCCTTGTTGACAGACTGGTATTATTTGCTTCTTTGATATCTCTCAAGTCTTCAGATATTAACATCATCTTGGGCATGGACTGGATGACATCTCATCATGCCAAGATCGATTGTTACACCAGATCTGTTCAACTTACACATCCATCTGGCAAAATAGTCACTGTCTCTACTAGAGTTGCAAGGCGTCAACTCTATTCTCTTAATGCCAGCCCTCTTCCAGACCTTGCAGATATTCCGGTAGTCCGTGACTTCCCGGATGTCTTTCCAGAAGAACTGCCAGGTGTCCCACCTGACAGAGATGTAGAGTTTGTCATAGAACTTATCCCAGGAACTGTTCCAATCTCTAGGAGACCATACAAGATGGCACCTTTGGAGTTAGCTGAGCTTAAGAAAAAACTTGATGAGTCCTTGCAAAAGGGTTTCATCCGTCCCAGTTCTTCTCCTTGGGCTTGTCCTGTCCTCTTCGTCAAGAAGAAGGATGGTACGGATCGGATGGTTGTAGATTATCGCCCCGTTAATGTGGTCACGATAAAGAACAAGTATCCGCTCCCCAGGATCAATGACTTGTATGATCAGCTCACTGGATCCTCAGTCTTTTCCAAGATGGATTGGAGGTTAGGCTACCACCAAATCAAAATCAGAAATGAGGACATCCCCAAAACGGCCTTTGTCACTCGTTATGGACAATACGAGTACACCGTGATGTCTTTTGGCCTAACCAATGCTCCAGCTACTTTCTCCCGCTTGATGAACTCGATCTTTATGGAGTACTTAGCTAAGTTCATCATGGTTTATCTCGATGATATTCTTATTTACTTGAAGAATGAGGAAGAGCATGCCGAACATCTTAGACTTGTGTTAGAAAAACTCAGAGAGCACCACCTTTATGCCAAGTTCTCCAAGTGTGAATTTTGGTTGCCAGAAGTGACCTATCTGGGCCACGTGATCTCTGGTAAGGGCATTGCTGTCAATCCCGAGAGAGTTAAAGCCGTTCTCAATTGGACTCCACCTGAAACGGTCAAGCAAGTTAGGAGTTTCCTTGGTCTAGCTAGTTATTGTCGCCGCTTCGTTGGAAACTTCTCCAAAGTGGCCAAACCCCTCATGGAACTTCTCAAGAAAGATAAAAGGTTTGAGTGGACCCCATAGTGTGAGCATAGTTTTCAGGAACTGAAAAGATGCCTGACTTTTGCGCCCATACTCGTGCCACCGGATTTCACCAAAGACTTTGTTATCTATTGTGATGCTTCGCGTCAAGGACTAGGTTGCATTCTTATGCAGGATCGTCATGTGATTGCCTATGCATCTCGACAGTTGCATCCCCATGAGGAAAATTATCCTACACATGATCCAGAGCTTGCAGCCGTAGTCTATGCACTTAAGACTTGGCGACATTACCTTCTTGGTAACCGTTGCGAAATCTACACTGACCATCAGAGTCTCAAGCATATCTTCACCCAACCGGATCTGAATCTCTGACAGAGACGTTGGTTGGAGTTGATCTCGGATTACGACTTAGGAATCACCTACAACCCAGGCAAAGCCAATGTCATGGCTGATGCTTTAAGTCGTAAATCCTATTGCAACAACCTCATGTTGCAACAATGTCAACCACCCCTCCATGAGGAATTCTGTAAGCTTAACATTCAAATAGCTCCTCATGGTTCCCTTTCTACCTTGGTGGCGAAACCTACCCTTACGGATCAGATCATAGAGGCTCAGAAGCATGATACGGGAATTTCCCGGATCAAGAAAAATATTTCCAAGGGAGTTGCCAACTGTTTCTCTATGGATGAACGAGGTGTTGTTTACTTTGGAAACCGTTTGGTGGTTCCCAAATGTCAACAGATGCAGCAACTGATCCTTAAGGAGGCCCATGAATCCCCTCTCACGATTCATCCCGGTAGTACAATGATGTATCAGGACCTACGCCAGAGGTTCTGGTGGACTAGGATGAAGAGAAAATCGCTCAGTATATTGCCAACTGTGATGTTTGTCGTCACGTTAAGGCAGAGCATCAAAGACCTGCTGGCACCCTTCAACCTTTAGCTATTCCCGAGTGGAAATGGGACAAAGTTGGTATGGACTTCATCACCGGCTTTCCCAGGACCAAGAAAGGAAATAATGCTATCTTCGTGGTCATTGATCGTCTTTCCAAAGTGGCTCACTTCCTACCTGTTCGAGAGAGTATCACCGCTAGTCAGCTCGCTGACTTATATATCTCCCGAATAGTGTCACTCCATGGTGTTCCACTAGAGATCAATTTAGACCGTGGCAGTCTTTTCACCTCTCATTTCTGGGAAAGTTTCCAGAATGCCATGGGAACTCATCTTTCTTTCAGTACCGCTTTCCACCCTCAGTCAAGTGGTCAGGTGGAAAGGGTCAACCAAATTCTCGAAGACATGCTTAGAGCTTGCGTTATCTCATTCGGTATGGATTGGGAGAAATGTTTTCCCTTTGCCGAGTTTGCTTATAACAATAGCTACCAATCCAGTCTTAAGAAAGCACCCTTCGAGATTCTGTATGGACGAAGATGTTGAACACCTTTGAACTGGTCAGAAACCGGTGAAAGACAATTCTTTGGACCGGATATGATCTAGGAGGCAGAAGAGCAAGTTTGCATCATTCGTGAAAATTTGAAAACAGCCCAATCTCGTCAAAAGAGCCAGTTTGATCGTCGTCATAAGGAAGTGGCTTATGTAGTTGGCGATAAGGCTTACCTTCGGGTTACTCCTTTGAAGGGTACCCATCGTTTCGGTATCAAGGGAAAGTTGGCTCCTCGTTACATCGGTCCTTTTTGCATTCTCGCTAAATGAGGAGAGGTTGCCTACCAATTGGAACTACCCCCACATCTTTCTCGAGTTCATGATGTCTTCCACGTCTCTCAACTCAGGTGTTGCTTCTCGGATCCCATCCGCGGAGTGGACCACGAAACGCTTGATCTCCAAGATAACCTCACTTATCGAGAGTACCCCGTTTGCATCCTGGATCAAGCAGAGCGTGTCACTCGACGTCATAACATCAAGTTTCTCAAGGTTCAATGGTCTCAGCATTCCGAGAGAGAAGCTACTTGGGAGCGAGAAGATCGTCTTCGACTTGAGTACCCCGCTTTCTTTCCGCCGACTCCTGAATCTCGGGACGAGATTTTTTCGAGTGGGGGCGAGTTGTCACATCCCTAGTTCTGGTATGTTATAGGTTTGCTTTGTGCATCATGTTAAGTTTCAAATGAAATTGAAATGGGATGTTTCAAACCCTAGCACCAAAGCTAATTCAAACAGGTTCAAATTAAAAATGGAATTTCAATGAACCCAAAATGCTTTTCAAAAATGTTCATGGTCTTTGGAAAATGTTGGAAACAACAACCAGGGGTGATGCACATTTTTGCTAAACATTTTGGATTTTTGAATGAACCCATATGTATTTGAATTGGAGCTATTTAAAATAATATAAATATTTTAGAGGCTCCAAAAATGTGTGAATTTGGTGAGGGCCTCTGGTATATTATAACTAGTGGCCACAAGGAATCTCAACATTTTTATATTTGTGCTGGTATTTATTTTTAAGTCAAAAACAAATGTCAGAAATAGAAAAGAAAACAAAAAAGGGAAAACACTTACCTGGGCCTTACCTGAGGCCTAGCACTGTGCGGCCCAGCCAGCTGGCCCTGCCAGTCACCCTCAACCTCCCGCCAGGATGAGAGGCGCGTGACCGACGCACGCCGGCGCACGCCCGGCCACCTCCTGCTTCCCGCCGCTGCCTCGACGCCCAGGACGTCGCCACACACTCCCTGGTCCCTGTCGCTCACTCCCTCGAGCTCCTCCCCCTCCTCAGTTCTCTCTCTCTCGCACGCACCCGAGCGCTGCCGTCGCCGCCGACAAGCACCACCGCGGCCTCTGCCTCCCCCTCGCCCCCTGGACATGCCCTTTAGCTCCGCGCTGCCGTCCTCAACCTCCACGCCGAGCCAGGCTTCGCCGGAGGCCCTGCAACACCGTCCCCGACGTCTTCTTCAACTTCGGTGCCCGGAGATCCTCGCCGTCGATTTGTCGCCCACCAGCCGTCCCCGCACCTGCCGAGCCCTCCGTTAGCCTCGCTGTGAGCTCCTCTGCTTATCCCCTCTCTCCCCGTGCTCTATTTCCCTCTCTGGCCACCGTTCCGTCGGCGACCAATTCGCGCCGCCGCCTGAGCTCCTCGCCGCCATGGCCAGAGGCCGTGTTCGTCGCTCCTACCACATGGACGTGCTCCGCAGCTCCGCAGCAAGCTAACGCCGCCACCAGCTCGTCTTCTCGTGCACCATAGCGTTGCGCCGCCCGAACCCGCGCTCCGGCCGCCGCACTCGTCATCGCCAACGCCACTCCGGCCGCTCCCCGGCCGCGCCACCACCACAGCTGGATGCGGACAAGCGTCCGCATAACGTAGCTGCACTCCACGCGCCAAATGGCCCCCTGTAGGCAAAAACCGCAGCGCACCGCCGCGTCTGGACTCGCCGGCGGCTAAACGCCGGCGACCCTGAGCTTTGACCGGCGTGGGTTGACCCCACTGCCCAGTTTGACCTTCCCCTCTCTCTCACTGACTTGCGGGCCCCGCCCGACTAATTACCTTAGTTAGCTCTAATTAACTAGCTAGATTAGCTACTATGGTCACTGACTAGTGGGCCCTGCCCAGTTAGTTAGGACTAACTAACTTAGTTAGTTGACTGGGTCACTGACCAGTGGGACCCACTGGTCAGGTTTGACCTGGTCAGCCCCGTTGACTCGCTTATGTCATGCTGACATAGAGCTGAGGCAATAATTGATTTCTGGAATTATTTTAACTCAGGAAATTCCAGAATATTGCCTAAACTTCAAAAAATCATAATAATTCAACCGTAGCTCAGAATGAAATAATTTATATATGAAAAATTATCAGAAAAATGCAAGGAATCCATTTATGCCAGTTCCATGCATGAAAAACCAACTTATACATGCTGTATAAGTGAAAACATAATATGGGCATATTAAATGCTTCATTTTGAATTGCATTTGAATCTTTAATTCATATCGGATTCAACCAACTTGGTAGCATCTTGCATTAGCCCAAACACTAGAATTTTCACATGTCATGTTCATGCATCATCTTGTTGCATTTGTTTGTGTGTTGATCGTCGGCACCGTTTCTTCTCGATAGGTTCCACTTCGGAAGGTGTTCCCGAGTACCTGTCAGAGGAGCCGTACCCCTTCGTCGTTCTATCAGGCAAGGAACCCTCTTGAGCATTTCGATAAATCCCACTATCTTGCTCCTGCTCCTTGTACTGCATTAGGACAACAACGATTCAAACCGCTACTTTCTGCTATGGTAGTTGAACCCATTCCTCTGCATGACCTGTCATTGCCAGAGTAAATAGTTGAAACCCACTAGCATGAGTAGGAGTTGCTTGAGCCTTGATGTGCCTACTCATCCATGCTTGTTTTCTTTATGCCAGCTATGCTTAGAGTTGTGTCAGGTCTGATTCATCGGGAATGAATCGGAGTGGTGAACATGTCCTACCGATAAAGGCTAAGTGTGTGAACATGTTTTGGTAAAGGTAGCGATGAGAGGCCGTGTAGGAGTACATGGTGGGTTGTCTCATTGGAACCGTCCCTAAGCACTGAGTTCTGTGTATGTTATCCAAGTCCAGTTACTACCACACATTGGGTTCCGGTTATCCGGCCCCTCTCGGCTTATTAATCCACTTGATCTCTGTCCAGCAGTTGCAACTAGTTTCTGGCGTTTGTAGGTAGTGCTACTTGTCTACCAGGTGGTGTCCGACGGGACGGGCTTGGGACAGACTAGGCACCATGGCACGGTGTACCAAGTGGCACCCGGATGGTGGGCTTGGGAACCTGCACACATCGTATGGGGCCGTACTAGAGACTTTGACCAGAACTCCTTGCGGATGGAACTCGAATAGGCGATAAACCTGGATGAGAGACTTGTGTGGTTAGTCAGGTCGTGGCCGACACCCTCACCCGGCTTCCGCTTGAAGGTTGCCGAGGTACATGACGTGTACAGGGCGATAAGTGGCAAGAGCGTGTGTGAAGAAGTACACCCCTGCAGAGTTAACATTATCTATTCGAATAGCCGTTTTCCTCGGATATGGAAACTTGGAGGACTTATGTAGTACATAGACAACTTGAAGTGGATACTCTAAAATACACAAGATAAGCGTGAGTGCTATGGATGGCCTTCTCGTAGGGAGACGGGAACGGATCCATAGTGGAGTATTGATATGGTGAATATGTGGACTCGTGTGCGTCTTCTCACCTCAAAGAAGTTTCTGATGCTCGTAGTATAGGTTAGCCACTAAGTCAAAGCTGGCTTGCTGCTATGAAAACTCCACCACCCCCTTTGTTGATAATGTTGCATATGTAGATAGTTCTGATGTAAGACTTGCTGAGTACCTTCGTACTCACGTTTGCTTATTTATGTTTTGCAGTTGGTTACACTAGTGACTTCGACGAGTAGCTTGTATCCTAGCTACGATCTTGTACCCCTGGGAGGGTCGTGTTTAGTCAGGCTTCTTAGTCTTTTCCTTTTGTAGTTGTCTGTACTAAGACATGTAATGCTTCCGTTGCTTGTATGCTCTGAATGATGGGTCATGAGACCCCTATTTGTATTGAATGCTATGTGGCTCTTCTGGGCCGTTATCTATATGAGTTTGAGTTATGTTGTTATGCCATGTTGTACAGCACATACTTGCATGTTATGCGTACGTGTAACGTGTATTGCTATGTGTGGGATCCGACAACCTAGTTGTTTATCCCTGGTAGCCTCTCTTATAGGGAAATGTAGTCTTGTGCTTCCAAGAGCCATAGTAGTCCGCTACAGCCCGGTTCACCGGAGTCCTGCTAGCCCAGCACTACTGCTCCGGAACAGTTAACTGTCCGGCATGTGATTCACTTCGTTCCTGTGTCTGCCCCTTCGGGGAAATGTCACGCGGTGACATCCGAAGTCCTACCTAGCCTGCTACAGCCCGGGTTCCCGGAGTCCTATTAGCCCAGTGCTACAGCCCGGATTCATACGCTGTTGACCGACATGCTCGAGGTTGATTCATGTATGCCTGTCCCTGTAAGTTAGTTTTACTTTGGGTTCACGACTAGTCATGTCGGCCCGGGTTCTATGTCATATGGATGCTAGCGACACTATCATATACGTGAGCCAAAAGGTGCAAACGGTCCCGGGCCAGGTAAGGTGGCACCCGTGGGAATACCGTGCGTGAGGCCGCAAAGTGATATGAAGTGTTGCATGCTAGATCGGTATGACTTAGGATCGGGGTCCCGACACGTCCTGACCCATCCATGTACACGAGCCCTGGCCGTACGTATGCGCGAGTAGGCGTTCGAGACCCCGCCCGTATGTACACATACATGGCCGTATTTTCTTTCTTGCACCCTGGCCGTTGTACGTACGTGTACATGCTACGTGCGCGCCTCTACTACGACACGTGCGCGCCTCAGCAACCACCAGTATATATGTACGTACACGTTCGCGACCAGAATGACAACGCTACGTACGCTTCGACCAGGTGGGTCCCGACTGTCAGGCACTTCCTTGCTTGCGAAGATGTAGCTGGTGGGTCCCAGCAGTCAGGGGCAAATGTTTTTTTCACGAAATATGGTGGCCCGTCCGGTGGGTCCCCGCTGTCAGGTGGAGGAATAATTATTTTGCACGTAATAAGGATGCCTTTCCTTGCTGCGGCCGTGGACCCAGCTGTCAGCCTCTCCACCACTGGCGGAGCTTAGGCAAGGCCAAATGGGCCATGGACCGCCCAGCTCTGCAGCTTTTTCTCACAATATAGCTAGCCCATGGGTTGTAGAATGCCAGCTAGTAGTAATTCCTTGCAGCCTGGCCCATTCAGCCCGCCCAGCTTTTTTTGGCAAGCTCCGCCACTGCTCTCCACGTACAGTCCACGTCCGATGGAAGTCGTTCCTTGACCACGTTGACCATACCGCGCCGAGAGCACCAGGGCGGTGGACGACAGCGAGGCCTAGGAAGGGGACGATGCG
The DNA here is from genome assembly GCF_002162155.2 of Triticum dicoccoides. Lineage (NCBI taxonomy): Eukaryota > Viridiplantae > Streptophyta > Magnoliopsida > Poales > Poaceae > Triticum > Triticum dicoccoides. Next base: position 464,213,178 of record NC_041390.1, read on the forward strand.
GAGCTGGGGAAGACGCGACAGTGGATGCCCACGCGTAGAGGAGTACGAGGGTTCACTGGTTCGCTGCGGTGTGAGGCTTCCGTCACCACAGAATAACAGGAGGTGTGGGTGAGTAGAGGGATGGCCTGGCCAACGGTGGGAGTAGTAGGGGGCGGTGAGGCCTCCGCCGCATCGCAGTCGGCCACGGGAGGTAGGAGCACGAGGCACGACCGGCGCTGGTTTGGGCGGCTGGAGCAAGAAGACCAGAGGTTGAAGAAGCACTACGGCCGTTGGATGGACATCGTACGGTCACTGGAGCTAGAATCGTGCATATTGACTAAGTTGACAAAGCCCTCCGTCGCCGTCAACTTAGTAGGCCCACAAGTCAGCCTCCCACCAAGGTGGCTCCCAGTTAGCAGGGGGTATTCATTTTTTGTGCGTAATATGGAGGCACTTCCGGTGGGTCCGAGCTGACAGCAGGGGGAATGTTTTTTTTGCGAAATATGGTGGCCCGTCGGGTGGGTCCCAGCAGTCAGGGGCAAACGTTTTTTTCGCAATATACTGGTGGGCGTCTGGTGGGTCCCTGCTGTCAGGTGGAGGAATAATTATTTTTTGTGTAATAAGGAGGCACTTCCTTGCGGCTGCCGTGGACCCAGCTGTCAGCCTCTCCACGTACAGTATTCTTCCGATGGAATTCGGTCGTTGACCACATTGACCACGCCGCGCCGATAGCACCACGGAGGTGGACGACGGTGAGGCCTAGGAAGGGGACAACGCGGAGCCGGGGAAGACGCGGCAGTGGATGCCCACGCGGAGAGGAGTACGAGGGTTCACTGGTTCGGCTGCGCTGCCGTCGGCGCAGAATAACAGGGGGTGTGGGTGAGTGGAGTGGAGGGATGGCCTGGCCAGCGGTGGGAGTAGTATGGGGGCGGTGAGGCCTCCGCGACAGCACAACCGGCCATGGGAGGCAGGAGCAGGCGACACGACCGGCGCTGCTTTGGGCGGCTGGAGCAAGAAGACCAGAGGTTGAAGAAGCACTACGGCCGTTGGATGGACATCATACAGTCAGTCGAGCTAGAATCGTGCATATTGACTAAGTTGACAAAGCCCTTCGTCCCGTCAACTTAGTAGGCCCACTATACTGGGTCCCAGCTAGCAGGGGGAGTATTCATTTTTTTGTGCGTAATAAGGAGGCACTTTCTTACGTGCGAAGATATAGCTGGTGGGTCCGAGCTGTCAGCGGTGGTAACATTTTTTTGTGAAATACAGAGGCCGTTTCGGTGGGTCCCAGATGTCAGGTGGAGGAAATCATTATTTTGCGTGTAATAAGGAGGCATTTCCTTGCGTGAGGCCGTGGACCCAGCTGTCAGCCTCTCCACGCACAGTCCACTTCAGATGCATGTCGGTTGTTGACCACGCTGACCACGCCATGCTGAGAGCACCAGGGCGGTGGACGACGGCGAGGCCTAGGAAGGGAACGGCATGGAGGCAGAGAAGACTCGGCCATTGTTTTTGTTTCCCACGCGGAGGGGAGTACGACTGTACGAGGGTTTACTGGTCCGTCTGCCGTCGCCGGAGAATAACAGCAGGTGTGGGTGAGTAGAGGGATGGCTAGGCCAGCGATGGGAGTACGGTGTGGCGGTGAGGCCTGCGCGGCAGCACAACCGGCCGTGGGGAGGAGGGAGTAGGCAGTCCCGCCGACGCTTGTTTGATCGGCTGGAGCAGGAAGAGCAGAGATTGAAGAAGCACGACGGCCGTTGGATGGACATCCAATAGTATACATGCCATCTGTGGAAAGCCTCAAATCTGTGGAAAACAGCATACAACCCATCTGCCATTATTTCAAATAATTTACAGCCCATTTGCTAATTCTTACGGGTTTTTTTTGGAGCCCATATTCTTTATGTTAGCATTACAGCCCATATTGTGGCCACGGTTAAAAAATTATATGAAATTTTGCATATGTCGGTGCGGTCTGAACTGTTTTTAATCCCTAAATTTCGAGTCACATTCAGACTGATTTTAAAAATAAATGTATATCAATATAAAATCCAATAAATTGTCCACGCATAAAAATCAATGCAATTTAAAATCTCGAAATGAAAAAAAGATATTTGGAAATAATTGCTGGTTTGATGTGTTTTAAAAATGTACATCCCATTTCTCATTACTGATAGGCCATTTTCTCGGCCAGCCCAATGAAGCTCTCCTCGTCTTGAAAGATTTGCAGCCCAACAGGCCTGATAAAGCGACTTACTTGACAAATCACAAAAGAACTGGGCTAGCCATTTTCAGAAAGAAAAAAAAACCACTGGGCTGGTCTGTGGTAAACATAAAAGAAAAGGCTGTCTAGACAGGCCAGAGTGTCCCACACAGCCCAGTTGACACCCTGCTTCCGTCTCAAAAGCAAATTAGATAAATGCCACTCCAATTATGGCGATTAGTAAAAATGCCACTGCAATTTCCAAAATTTGAAAAATGCCACTTCAATTTTTGCAAACTTTGAAAAACGCCACTGCAGTTTGCAAACTTTGAAAAATGCCACTCCAGACTTTGAAAAATGCCACTAGAAATGGCATGAAATGGCATTTTTCAAAGTTTGGAAATTGCAGTGGCATTTCTCGGATACACCAGATTTGGAGTGGCATTTATCAAATTAACCCAAAACAAAAATAACTGGGCGAGCTGTTTGGTCCCTGGTGCCAGTCGCTCGTTGTGCAATTCTCTCGTTTATTGACTACGTTGACAATGGCATGGGACCCAGATGTCAAAAATCCACTAGGAGGAGCCTTTTTTTATTGGCTTGAAATAAGGAGGCACTTGCTTGCGTACTACCATGACCTTGGCGGGTCCCTGCTGTCATCCTCTCCACGTACAGTACCAGTTAGTCGTGCTTCAAAACTGATCGGCACTCCATTAAAAAAATAAAGGTCGACAACTAATGCGGCATCTCGGGCCAACGCGGCCAAATCGCATTTTGCACGAGAAATTACACACCATGTTTCGTTGACATGTGGTCCTGTTCCAACATATCAGTGAGACGACGGCGAGTAGTAGGAGTATTTCCGAACGGACGTGTTGGCCGAGCGCCTCTTCATGAACCGTGGCAAACTCGCAACCGTCCACTGACTCTTCGCCTTTCCCTCTCGATTTGGAACTGCTGTCGCACGCTCTTCCTCTCCCCCCTCCATTTTCCTTCAGCCCTTCACCCTTTCTTCTGCCATTGTTCGATCGTCTTCTCCATGGAGGGAACAGGCCGGAAACGACCCCGTTATTCTTGCCCCGATCTGAAAGATGACGTGGTGGAGGAACTCATTGATCAGTGCGATGTCATCACCTCGGCTAGCATGGCAGGTTCGTTCAAGCCCATTCTCGACTCAACTAATAACATCATTACAAAGAACCCAAGAGTCAAGGAGCGGTTTGATCTCCCCTATCTTCTTCGCCGTGACCCTGATGACTGGCGCCGACACGATGGAGGCCTCGCCCTATGCCATTTGATCCCGCTTGATAATGATACATATGATGTTAAGATGCCATCGCTTGAGGGCGAGGCTTGGGCGGGCGCAAATGGAGATTGGGTTGTTTACATTGGGTCCAACTGTGAGTGGGAACTTGTGAATGTGTACACTTGTCACCGGGTTCCACTTCCAAAAATCTCAGCACACTGCCCAGAGGTTGAGCACACCGGTAATGTATGCATGTTCAAATACGATCATGGTGACTGTCTTCTATGGAAGATAGCAATTTGTCGAGTTCCCAACCGCTCTTGGAATTACAACAACTATCAAGTTGTTGCTATCTTCGACAAGCTTGTTGCCGTCCTTCGTGGTTCGACTCGATGGATATTGCTCAAAAATCAGTTTCTGTACACGGATGAGTACTGTGATGCAATTCAATACGAGGGCCTTGTGTTTGCTGCCACCACTCGTGGCACTGTTTTTGCATGGCATCCTAGTAGTTTCGGTACGTTTGTCTTCCATCGTAATTATAATTGTTTCAGCCACATGCATGCGGGTTAGCAAGTTTCCCTTTACTAATTAACCTTCTTCTTGTGTTTCCAAGGTCCTGTGAACATCCCACCACCTATACTTGAAATTTTTTATAACCAAGGGGTAGATGCTGATGGTGATGATCACGAGCATGAGGACGAGCAGCGCCCATATACTCTATGGCGCCTGGCAACTAATTCTGATGGATCACCTCTTTTTGTGTGTATACAGCCCACTGATGATATTACTGCTAAGGAAGCAGGTGTCTCCCATGGTCGCACTCTCCGGACCTATTCCAACACCCGTTGCATGGTATTCAGGATGGATACTAGTGAGCTAGCGCCAACTCCTTCTCCCTGGCACAGAATTGATAGTCTTGGAGAAAACTCGCTCTTCCTTGTACAAAACTATCCGATGATGGTGAAAGGCGATCCAACTGCTGTTGACACATTTATGAGAAGCAACTGTGTCTATACCTCAGACATTTGGGTGGTTCCCTACCCTGGTACTGATATAGTAGGCCGCTTCAGCCTAGATGATCGGTCCTGCGTTGGTCTCTAGATTGACAATGGATGGCCCGTCCCAGAGAATCACTTGTGGTTCAAAGCAACCGTTTCCAACGCCGCGGAATGGTTGAGTTGAAGTTCATTTCATGGCTTGTTATTTGTTGTGTGGTGAAAAATTTAGTATTTATAATGTATCCTCGTTGTCGATGTGGGTTGATGACCTGTTGTATGTAATAAAATGATATGCCTGTGATAAACTTACTAAATTTATGAATGGCTTTTGAGTCGCTTCTCTAAATTTGTACTAGCTTCACATGCTTCGCGCGTCGGGCGGGTGTTTTTACTGTAGCCATATGTTAATGTGTTCATTGTATGTAACCAGCACCTCGAATCCTTGATACTACTATATACTATATACTAGTAGGAGTAAGTAGTAGGAGTAGTAGGGTGGCATTGGCCAGAACAAGCATTCACGTCCAGGAGTACGGCACACGCCACCACCTCGACATCCATCTGACACCATATTATTTCTTGGAGTCCATGCTAGAGCAATCTCTTCAACCTCGTCGTTTCTCTAACTTTAGCCATCGCACGGCGGGCGAGGTGGGGGTTTGCCGATAGTCGGTTTCCTTAACCGTGGTCCCATTTGTAAGGCCAACTCCAACGCATGACCCCAAACGCACCTCCGTTTTGCACGAACTCCAATGATAATTTTGACTAGAAAAGCAAGACCAAAGAAAACAAGAACCACAAGAATACATTTTACTACTCCTGTAAGTTGGATTAGTGCCTTCTCGATGCATTCATTGTTGATCTGCGGAGGCTCGATCTTGCGTGCTTCTTTCTTCTTCAAGTGTAAAGAAGTAGACATTGCTTCCTCGCATCTAGTCTCATGTCTAGCCTCTATTCTAGTAGGAGTATCAAGAAGTGCACTAATCTCATCTCTAGCCTCTGTGCTAGCTAAAAGTGGTAGAACATCTACTAAATTGCGCTCTATCAATATATGGATGTACTCTTCTTCCCAATACAAAAACTTGCATCCATTCTACTCCCTCCGTTGCACAATACATGCCTTCTATTTGTCAAAATATATATGTATCTAGACATGTCTTAGTATATAGGTACATCCATTTTTGGACAAATGGAAGTCAAGTATTCTGGAACGGAGGGAGTACACAATAAATTTTTTAAGTTAACACAACTAGTCTAATCCGAGAGCAGAACCGAAGATTTGGTCGGGTTCTTCCTCCTTTTGCCGACATGTGGGACATCCAGCATCCAGGTCGTGTCATGAATGAAAATAGAGTGGTAGTTGAAGCCACGAGATGTGCATCTTGGGTTAAACTGTAAATAGAATCTTACTACTCTTGAGTAACTCCAAAAGTGGCCACCGAAGATCTTCATTGGATTTGTTTTTCATCACCAGCACGTCGAGGTGAAAGATGTGCAGGTTTAGTGGGTCCTCTTGCGTTTTCACTGACATGTGGGGCCGCATGTGAGCAAACAGACGATGGGCTCCGCGCGTCCGCTGGCTGGATGAGAAGAGAGATAGAGGAGGGCTGAGCATGGACTGCAGGAAATTTGTTCTACGTACCTCGATATAGGCTCGATATAGTGGGGTGGCATGGGCCATAACTAGCATTCACGTCTAGCAGTATGGCACACGCCACCCACATGAGTCCCATCCGACACCAATTTTCTTGGAGTCCATGCTACAACCATCTCTTCTCCCTCCTGTTTTCTCAGCCATCGCGCGGTGGGCGGGGTGGAGGTTTGCCGATAGTCGGTTTGCTCAATTGCGGTCCCACTTGTAAGTGAAAATGCAACACCGCACGCATTCTTGCTTGAGCAGCGTGCCGGACCAACTGTGTGGGGGTATGAAGCGAACACGGCAGGCTTTTCCTTTTGAAATCGTAACTTGTAAAATTTGGTTCTGCTCCATGGCGCGACCGATAGATAGAAAATAACGATTTTGCCTAGAGTAATGAGAAGTTTGGTTCTGGCGCCGTTCATGCATGGAGTACGTACGAAAATTATGAAGTTGATGCGAAAGGTAAAATAATTACTGTAGTATCATATACTACTACATGGATTTGACGGAAAGATAAAAATACATACGGATCCATCAATGTTCAACGACATCCTCACGCCCTAGTGCGCCGGGTCACCAACCGACGTGTGAGGAGCAGCGGCGTTGGCGGCGAGCTCAACGTGCTTCTGAACAGTGCCGTCCAAGGTTGCCCTGCGCTCCGAGAAGGCCAGCGTCCTATCGTCCTCCTCTTGCATGTAGTAGTCCTTGTGGAAGATTTGCGCGTAGATGTGGGTGATTATGTCGATGGTGTCTTGCCGCGCCAGGCGCTGTGCGGCAAGCGCGACCTCGAGGTGGACATTCTCCGGCGCGACGACGGGCAGTCGCAGGGCCACCAGTGCGTCGAAGAGGCTGTTACCATAGTGGACGTTGAGGGTGGCGGGCATCGCAGAGCCTGGGCGCGTCGGCTGGAGGCTTACGTCAAAGTCGTCCGCAAGCTTCTTGACGACGGTGAACTTGTCAAGGAAACCGACGAGGACCTCGTCGAACAAGGAGACGAAGCTGTCGTCCAAGCGGCCCCTCGCACTGGAGGCCTCAAGCAATACTACCTGGAGACGTTCCTCGGTGCTGGGCCGTAGGCTGGCGTCGTGGACCATCTGGCACAGCCGGCTGATGCTCGCGCTCATCGCCTCCATGGGTCTAGCGTAGCTTCTAGTCAACCGATCTTGCGATTCAAGTGATCACTCAGCCCTAGGTTAGCGTGCGTAGGTGCGTAGGATTTCGTACTACTCCTCGGCCCTCTACTGCACCTGCCTTTGGCTGTATGATAGGTGGGCCAGCCACCCCCTGGGGCCACGTGTCATTCACCCAAAGGCAGTTCCTCATAGTGAATATCTGTTGGTCAAATTTTTACGTGCTGCTCCTCACAGTGAAGTGACAAGACCCTGCGCCGGAGATGACACCTGAGTATAGGCGCCGTGTTCGGCATACCATAGTCAGCCTCAGTGTCTGCAGTCACTATCATCATGGCTGTAGAGCTAGCCTGCTTACAACTAGCCCTGTTCGACATAATTTCCCGTGCGTAGATGCCCATGCATTGCACGGAACACCAAGATTGGGGGTGGACGGCTCCGGCAGCGACCATCGCGCCAGATTTTTCCACGGCCTTCTACTCCTAGATGTGGTGGGGAGGAGATGAGGCTGATTGTGAGAGACAAGGAGTTGTTTGTAAATAGGGAACAAGTGCGGGCATCTTTTTGCAAAAATGGAGAAGCTTGGTTTGTATGTGTCAGATCTAGATCCGACGGCTATTTGTGAAAGATGGGAGGCACAACATCATCACCAACTTAGGACCTGTTTGATTCGCAGGATTTTGAAAATGCAGGAATAGGACACGACAATATTACAAGTTTCAAACTAATATTACAAATGTTAGGAGTAATGCTGCACCTACGAAGAGGGAATTACTAGGAAGTTTACATAAGAACTTTCGTTACTTTAGGTGGATGCATCATTATCGTACAAACTAAAATCCACCGCCCTGACAAGTCACTAATGGGCAAATAAGTTTTCGAGTCTCTGGCTACTTGATGTTTCAAAAACAAATTCAGCTTCTGCGGAGAAATGAGCTCCACCGTGTACCCGCGCTGGTGTGGCTGGGCACGAAGCATGAGTACGTGCACGGTGCACCTATTCTCTTCTTGTATACGTACACCACCTACGTGGGGTTGTGTGAGAGAGATACAAACCTAGAGAGATATAGTGTGTGGGTTCTTGAGAGTTTTTTTGGGGGGGTGGGGGGTCAATCAAAAAATTTAACATATGCAATGTGTGTGAAATAGAGTCCTGGATATAACATATATATAGAGGGGGCGATCCACGAGAAGAGAGTGGAGGTATCATCAGCTTGAGGTATCCACAGAATTGAAGAGAGGGATGATGTGTGTGTGTGTGTGTGGGCGTGCGCGCGATCGATAAAGTGTGCCATCGAATTTGTGTGTGCCCATGTTAAAGAAATAGAGTGGCTGGCCTACTGGAACGTGAGATGGGACATGTGTAGTTTGTCTCTATGGCATGGATACCTACCTGCAGCGCTCGACTATCGGTGTGTGGTGGGGGAAGAGGGAGGCCCAATTAGCTATAGAGGTACAATGGCTGGTATATGTGTGGAGGAGGAGAGAGTCCTACCTCATGTATTAAGGAGATCGATCTGCCTCATGTATTAAGGGAGATCGATCGGCATCCATGCATATGTGCAGGAGATGAATAAGGTTGGGAGAGAGACAGAGCTAGAGTGTTGGAGGGGGTGGTAGTGGAGTTGCTTCTAACAAATGGTGGGATAGGCTTGCTAGACAAACGCAGGGCACACCCGCAATATCAATAAGAGAGGAGATGGCTGCTTGTTGTCTGTGCACGTGCGTGTGAGAGACGGGTCAGGAGGCATGCACGAATGATGAGGGGGGACGATGTGGCTGTGGTAAGCAGACGTAACAACATAGGAAGATCAATCGCCCTTTGTAAGAGAAAGGAGAGACATAACTTGTGAGGTACGTTGATCGATGGGGGGGTAGTTAAAGTCGATCTAGGTATATGTTGGGAGATCGATCGGTATACATGCACGTGTGTGTTAGAAGCAAATGAGGCACGAGGAGAAGGATAGAGAGAGGGATGCATGTAGGAGGTGGTACGAGAGGAATACTATATCGAGGGGGAGGAGTGTGCGAGTACGAGAACGATGAAAAGAGTGGTGGGAGTGAGGCATGGACGGTGACAAGAGAAGAGGGGAAGCTTGTGTTTGTGCTAGGCACACCTGGCTAGAGAGGCATATCGATCGATGTGTGCCGTAAAGAAGGGGCTGGGGGCCCTACACACACCATGGGTGAACGGCCTAAAGTGAAAAGACGAATTTGCACGATGGAGCTAGAGAATGCTGAGGGAGGGTGAGAGGGATGCGGGCGTGTGCATGCACAAGAGAAAGTTAGCACTAGCTACAAAGATAAGAGGGTTGTGTGGGTGTAAAAGACGAATAGAGATCATATATACTTCATTATAAAAAGCGAATTGAGATATTTGAAGAATTTGTCATAGTGTTTCAAACCGGCGGATGTGTGAATATATATAACGGTGATACACATGGTGTGGTTATGAACATGGTATACTACATTTAATATATTTTATCTCTACTCTTATAAAAAACGGAGTTGTTGATGATGGTGTGCCTGCCATCCTGCATTATAGGCCGTCTGATTTATATCTGGCGGATAGCAAGGAAACTATGATGGTTGAAGTTGGCAACAATCATGATTGTAGATTCTTATTAAACGAATTCAAATTTAGTTCGAATTGCAGCAGTAGTATAGACATTTGGAATGCACTAAAATGTTGGTATGATTAGCTTACATGCATTATACAGCAAGCGGCAAAATTTAATCGGACATAACATGGATTCATACTCCCTCCCTCCATCTATATAGGGCGTAATGAGATTTTTAAGACCGCCTTTGACTATTGACAAGATTAATAGTACATGACATGCACAATGTGAAAATTATATCATTGAAAGAACCTTTCACAGACGAATTTAATGGTGTGCTTTGTGTAAGTTGCATGTCATATATCATTGCTCTAATATTTGGTCAAAGTTAGCATCGAAAAACGCATTAGGCCCTATATAGATGGAAGGAGGGAGTAGCTTTGAATAGCATTTGTATAGTAAAACAGGGCAAGACTCTCTCTTTATGTGGTGTGAATAGTTTTATTTTTTTCATTTTCTTTTTGGTTGAGGGAAGTGCGAATTGATTTGGTACGTACAAGTACAATATTACTACACGTTAGGCTTGTCCCTAAAATTGAACCCACGTCTTGTTATATCCCGAAAATTCAGATATCATGCTCCCAAAACTGGCGCCTTCACAACCCGCGCCTTGCTATCCTGAAATTACAACGCGCGCGAAAACTCCCTCCAGCTGCCAAATCCCGACATGCAAAATCCCCCTTCTAACCCTGAGACGAAAGGGCCGCTAGTTCAAATCGGTGGGGGGTACTTTTGTAACACACCCTACATTTTGGACAATCGCGTTCCTAAGTCATGCTTCACCCCCTCCCATTGCCCCCTTTTCGCCATTCGAAATCCCAGGCCGCCCTAACCTCTCCGCTCCAGCCGCGAAACCCCACCCTCCTCCGTCCGCCACGTCACCGCTGCCCAGCCAGAGCCTCTTCCCCGATGACGTCGTCCACTGCAACAGCTCGACGTCCCTCGTCCACCTCCTCGGATGAGGATCCGTCATCCATCTCGCCGTCCCACCGGTTCAGCCGCCCCGTCCTCCACCTCCAAGGAGCTGCTCCGATGATCGCCTCGTCTATCGCGGCTGCTCCATCCCCACAGCGCTGCCTTCACCTGATCCACCGGAACCGCAGCATCCTCACCGACTCCTCGGACGAAGCCGAGGCCTACTCGGCGCCACCAAAGAGGTTGTACACTCATCGCATCGTACCTTCTCCTTAACTCGACCTTCCGGCGCCGACGGTGCTCCATCCTGCACCCCCATGGAGCGGCTTCCTTGAAGCCGGCGCCGCGGGCGACATCTCCACGGCGGCTCTCCCCCAGTGCGAGGCCCCTTCGGCGGCGACGTCCATACCAGCCGGATCTGCTGCTGCTGCTCTGGCTCTCGCTCGATCGCTCGCTCACCCAGCTGTTTCTGCTGCTCTCCCTCTCGCTCATGCTGCCGCTCTGCTCCGATTAAGCCACACTTTAGTCGACTGAATTGACTTTTGGGTCAGTCGATTTTCAGGGGTTGGGGGGGCTCACCGGAGTTAAGGAAGAAGCACCCGCAATGGGGACGGGGGCTCGCCGGAGAGGTACCCCACTATCTATCTTAGGGTTCAGGGTGGGGGGGGGGCTAGAGGGCTGGCCGGGGCGGCGGTGGCGAGTTGTTTCGGGGCGGCGAGGCGGTGCTGGGGCCGGAGGTTCGGCCGGTGGTGGCTGGCGGCTCAGGGGGGTGCAGGTTGAAGATGAATTGCAGGCCCTCCCTAAACTACATGTCAAGTGCCTCTCTCCTACCATTGTGTTCAGTTTCGACAGTAGCATTCAGATTCCACAGTAAATTTCAGTTTCGACAGTTAAGTTCAGAGTCAACAGTTTTTACCTCATCTGTTGTAGTCAGGTGGTGTTTGGTGATGTTAATTTTACATCCATTTTACATCATCTATTGGAGATGCTATTAGAATCCCACTTGAGATTGATGATGTCTGTCTTGTGCTGCTTCAGCCTTGACGTCTTACGGCTCACCGGAGCTGCTCCAACGATAGAATGATCCATCACAACAGAGCAGTGCCCTGGACGCCATCTACAGATTCCTCAGATCTTCCTCCACACCTCCGACAGCCACCTCTGCCTCAGCTGCTTCAACGACAACCCGAATGATGCTGAGGTCAACACGGCTACGGCAAAGAGGTTGTACACTTGTTGCATCACTTATTACTATACATTCACGTCGATCCATTAGGGCTATTTTGGTTCAACGGAAAAACATTGATCCACTGGTTGTTATCATCACTCCAAATTTCTGCATGCTCTCCTTACATAATCTCATCATATTTTTTTTGTATGCATGTTAGATATTGTACACAGTCATGCTGAACATGTAGAGAAAAAAGAGAAGAGTTTTGCGCGGCAATACAATGTCATGCAGACATCGCTCCATGGTGGGTTCAATGGCAAACCCTCCCCACCCATCTCCAGATTGTAATCCAGAGGAAGATATCTGTTCTGAGGCGGATTCAGACGCTGCTGACCACTCCTATTTACCCCCCAAGGTGTTTGCTCTACCTTGGCATGATGATGTTAGTCATATCATGCATATGTTGCCTTGCAGTGCCTACTTTTGACATCATATATGTCATCTGCTTAGTTTAGACATGTTCTGTAATGCCACCTGTTTAGTTTCTATATCATATATGGGAATTATGCAGTCTCATGTCTTTTAGCCAGCCATAATATATGTGAAATGTGCAATGCCATCCTATTTAACCAGGCATCATATATTTTAATGATATCTTGCCCATCCTTTTCTTCATTACATTTCCATTTGTCGACAATGTTTGTACATTAAACTACTCTTCCTGTGAATCAGCCATTTGGGTGGGAGATGAAAAAATCTGGAGTGAAAACAAGGCCTTCAGAGCAGACAGTGCTACCTGTCGAAGCAGATCTCTTGTTGGGTCCCGATAGCTCCTCAGAGATGGATTCAGAGACAGATGACCAGTCCTATTCCCCCACTGAGGTGTATGCTCTAACTTGGCACGGTTATACTGCTCATATCATGCATACGGTGTCTTGCATTGCATAGTTTAGACATCATATACACAATATTCAACACCATGTTCTTAGTTCAGACATCATATCGAATGCCCTCTGTTTAGCATATAAATCACATATGTGAATTAAATGATGCGATCCTGATTACTTAGATAACATGTAGGTGAATTATGTCATGCGATCTTGTTTAGTTATTCATCATATCTTTGAATTATGTTATGCTATGCTATCCAGTTTAGATAGACATCATATATGTGAAATTATGTCATGCTATCCGTTTTAGTTAAACAATATACATGTCAACTATTTCATGCCCTCTTTTTTCCACACTATCTATTGCATCTGTCTCTCATACAATGTCTGTACATTCAACTATGTTTCCTGTTTATCAGCCATTTGAATTGGAGCGGGTGATGCCAGTATCTAGCAGACTAAAAACACGGTCTTCAAATAAAATAGTGCTACCTCTTGGTGGAGATAGCACCCCGGTTGTACATGCACAAGAACCAGCCCTACCACACATAACCCAAACTCTCGCAGATTGTACCCCTACTACGATGGACAGAGAACCAGCTTCACCCAATCTAACCCAAACCCCAGCCGATAGTAACCCAGTTCCTGTTGACACAACACCATCTCCACCACAGTGCTCCCAAACAAGAGCAGTTAGTAAGGCAGCTCCAGTGCCCAAAGGGCCAGTACTATCACGGCGAACCCCAACTCCACCAGTTAGTACGCCTATTCCTGTGGAGGAAGCACAACCAGCTAGTCATAGTTTAGCATCTATCGCATTTGATGTTGTTAAATAGTATGTGCGTATCTTCCCATCTTGGAAATATTATACTGAAGATGAAGGAAAATGCCAGTTGCAGGTGTTTGTCCAGGAGTTATGTGTAAGTAATGTTATTCATGGCAATTACTTTGCTTCGTCCCATACATCCTACCTCCACGATGGTTATAATATAGCAAATTTTCCCATTTTTCTCTATAGAGAAGGACCAATTTGGAAACTCAGGATGAGGTAACCTGTGCTAATACCTCTGCTATCTTCAAGAATGCTTGGTGGCAGTATCGGAATTACCTGAAGAAAACGTACTTCACCGGCAAAGAAACTCATCAAATTCCCTTACATTCTCCTGAGACACATTTACTGGACGATGACAGGGAACGCCCGCCTTGTTCTGTACTGGTCCCGAGCCAAGAATGTGGTAAGGTCTATGAGCTCATTTTCTATTTTTAAGTATTATATTCTTGCGTCTTACTGTACTCTGTTCATGTAGAACAAGTGGCTAAACCTGAAGAACAACTGTTCTAATTTAAGATTCCATTGCTACCATAGGACATAGATATATGTTTGTTTGATGCTTTTATTATGTACTAGTACTTGGCAATAGAAGACTTGGTAGTTTAATCCTGTCCACCTTACTAATGAACTGGTTCACCGAAATGAGTTTCATATACTAGTACATGCTAAACTTGTTATGTGTCTGCTTGTTTCTTCTTTTAGAATGCTGACAGAATATTGAGGAAGAGTGCCTTATTAAGCAACGGTAAAGGAAGTAATGCAGATAAGGTTCAGGATAGTGACACATCCTGTCTTGGTTTAGTGTTGGAGTTACTGGCCACTACCGCTTGCACAAGCTATTCAAACTCACTGTCTGAATCAGTTCGGTTTCTTCAGTCTCAACGACAAGCTGAAAGACATCATTCAGCTGTGCTGCGACAAGAAGTGGAAGGACTGTGGAAGTCCCTGGAGCATTCAGATGCATACTTTCTGGTGCAACAACAAGCATTGGAGGATTTTAGCGCCAAATAGGACAAAGCTAATCAGCTTGCTAAGCTAATTGCCAGCATGGTGGATACCCAGGATAACGTTTCTTGAGCTCTTCTAAAGTTGTTTCAGTTATGCTCTTGTTTTGCTGCCGCGTTTATTTGCACTGGTGGCCAATTTTGACGGCCAGTGTATATGATATGCTTCTTTGTTCCCTATATTTGCACTGGTGGCGAACTTTGATGCCCAGTGGATGTAATATGTGTAATAGCTGTGATAGCCTAGCGTTAGTTGCTTTCTTATTTATTTCCTTGTTTTCTTGTTTATTTGTTTGCTTGTAGTCATTGCAGTTCTTTTTCCGCGGTTAACTAGTGGCTGCAATAACCTATTTTTTAAAACTACGCCACAATAACCATGGGCTAATATTTATTGTAGTGACACTAGGCCTCCTACGGGCCGTAGAAACAGTGGGCCTTCTACGGGCCGTAGAAACAGCAGGCCTTCTACGGGCCGTAGAAACAATGGGCCTTCTACGGGCCGTATCATCAATGGGCCTGATACGGGCCATATGATCGATTGGCCAAACATGGGCCAATAACATGCCACATTATGGCCCTAAACGGGCTAGAGTTGGAATCGTCCATTCTTGGGCCGACCGTAACGGGCCATCGTTAATAGGCCGTATTTGATGACGCTATGAAAACGACCCAACGTATTAACGGACCACAAACGGGCCGACTTTAACCACGGGCTGAATTTGGCCCACTAGTAGAATATGACAGTAACGGGCCGTAAGTAAATGAATGCTGGAAATGAGCCCAAGAATAAATGGGCTCTGAGAAGGCCGAAAGATAACATGGGCTGGAAACGGCCCAACGGAATAACAGGCCGTTAATGGGTATAAAGTGATACACTGTTCATTACGGGCCAGTTTCACCACGGGCCGGTAATAGGCCAAGAGTTACATAGGGCCTCATATGGGCCGAAAGACGTCATGGGCCATACATGGGCCAGAAGTGAAAACGGGCTGGAATCATATTGGATGGCCCAGATGACGCTACTAGGCCTAATTCGGATAGGGCGTAACGGGCCTTGGGTTAGCGGGCTGTAAATGGGCTATATGCGAACAGGCCATTAATAGGCTTTCCATGGGCCGGGCCGTCACCTTTTGACCAAGTCAAACAGGCCGGCCTTTTCACAGGAATGGGCCTCTGTTGGGCCGTGCCACGTGTCGACGTATCATAGGTGCCTTCTGTCCAATGAGTGGATGACATCTCTCCCAACGATGAGCCGACACGTGTTTCCTCCAGCTAATGATGATTTTACACGTGGAAAATCCCCATTGGTCGGGGCTGTTAACGGGTTATCGGATCCAAAACCCAACCCAATAGTGTAACGGTGTTCCGTTACGGTGGATGCCACGTGTCGGTCACCCTTGACGAAAGCACTTCTGTGACGCGCGATTTATCGTCATGGAAGTGGACACTTCCGTGATGATAATTTTGGTAATGTCATGGAACACTTCTACGATAGCACAGGTATGACTATCTTGATTCTGTCATAAATTTGTCATGGATGTACATGCATGACAAAAAACGCAACCTACTGTGACAAACACATATCATCACAAAAGTGTATTTTTCTTGTAGTGAATACAACGAAGGTGAACAAAGTTGAAAGACGTAAAAAGAGGAACAAGGAACCTTACTAGAACCTTGTAGGTTGAAAGACATAAGAAATGGTTACAATGGACGAGAAGTACATGCAAGCACTCCGGTTGAAACGATATGTACAAGGAACGATAAGGATCAATTACGACAACACTCTGGTTGGAAATGGAAGGTAAAGAATATGAGCTTGGAAAAATGAAAGCACTTGGATGAGAGTCCGGTTAGAAGAGGAATGATAGACACAACACTCCGGTTAAACAAGATAGAGAAGGAATAAGAATGATATAATTTGGGCAGCGCTCCGACTGTAAATGGGAGGAATTGAACATGAATTTGACAAGATGAGAGGATACTTGACGAAATCAACAACACACTGCCTCCGGAACTATTGAAAGAATGGCACAAGGGGTAAGAAAGGTTTCAGAAAACACTCCAGTTGAGAAGGGAGGCAAAACTTGATAAGATGAGAGAACTAGAATGAAGGACACGACACTCCGGTTAAATGGATAAGCATGAAAAAACACGATCCTCACCATTTGAGATGATGAGAGAAAAGAGCAACATCACAATGCCTCCGGATGAAGGAATAGAAGGTAGATCGTCGGAACAAAAGAACAGAGAAGAAAAATGACAACTTCTACCACAAATGAGTTGGGAAAGCACTCTTCCAATAAGGTTATAATGGAGTTGTTGGAAACCAACAACGAAAAGAGTAAGCTTTTTTTGGGCTTATGGAAAACATCTCGAAATCTTGAGATGAAATTCTGCCACTAACGGAAAACGACAAATTGGATTGATATGAACAAGGAGATGACAAACTTATCTCACCAGGAGGATAAATGAAGAATTTGGGTCATTTATAAGCACCATAAATAGCAACAATCCTTAGGGAAAGCTTTAGGTGAAATATCACCCAAGATAACTCCAATGAAGAGATTAATGGATTTAAACTACCTCATTCTTGACAACTTGCGAATCGTGAATCACGAAAGAAATTGTCAAGAATGGCATACCACCATCCCAAAAGATAAGGTAGAAAGAATTGCACTTTGGAATGCAAGATGAAGAATGCTAGAATTCCTCTGAAAAGAATCTCGATGAACACTTCGAGAAGGAATTAAATCCTTTATGAACCGTCATGTAGAGCCTCCATGAAGAACTCCGGTAACGAAAGGATGATCAAACGAAAGGAAAGAGAAGTTGAAAACACAAGGTGAAGCCTTGCGATGATTTAGATGGAGCTTTGCGATGATATAATTGATAGAGCTTGGGACTCCGTTAGTATCTTCCTGAGAATCACCGGATAAGAACATTGACGGAAAAGAATGGAGATACTTCCCATAAATAAAAGGATACATGATTAAGAAATCTGAATCCTTGAAGAAAAAAGAAAGGGTGGGAGGGCGGGAAAAACATAAGCAACTTAGGAATGGATGAAATGAAGAATGTTGAGAAAACTGAGATTGGATCTTGCGGATGTTGAAAATGATCGGATTCACTTGAAGAGGAACACACCAGTTGAAAAGGATTGACATGACAATCTCGATTAACATGAAGGATTAGTGTTCACATAGGAATATGAGAACACCGCTTAGGAAAGGTACGGAATCAACATTTGACATTGAAGCAACTTGAATACCGCAATCAAAACAAAAACAAAGGGTTGGCTTGCAAAATAAGCCAGAACAAACATATGATAGATACCATATCGTATCATGTGTCTGTTGGAAAGATATTCTAGGAGCTACTTGAATTCCCACTTATAAACTCCCGAAACTTTCTGGTTATGCAATCAGGTGTTGGGGATACAGGGGAAGCATAATATCTCACCCAAACTAACAATTCCTACATCCAGTTGTATCCATCCTTCAACACATAACCAAGAAACCTTCGGAAATCGTTTACCTCACCCTTCGAAAAGCATCCGTTATACGAGTTATGGCAATACTCCCACCCCAGTACTGGGTGGCGTCGAGGCTATCTCACCAACAACTGCATAAAAGAGATTTTCGATGTCGGTGAACTCAGGTATTCCAGAACTGCAACGATAAAATTGTGACGACAACACCTTGGAGCTCAACTCCCCGGAACACTGCCACAACCCCTAAATGTCAGGAGGCACCAAGAATAGTGTTCTCGTCACAAAACCATCGAAACGATTTCAAGATACCCGTGTGATCCTAAAAAAAATCATGAAATTTGAGGAGAGAACAGTCAAAACTCTACGTCAGGAGGCCTCACCAAAGCAACGAAGGGACTGAGGAGTAAAAGAATCCTACTCTCTGATATATATAATCCTAAGACTCAAAACATTTTGTTCTAGACTCAACAACATCAGCGATTCGATCAAGCAGGGGGCTCCTAAGTCGGGGAAGGCTCTGATACCAACTTGTAACACCCACGATGCGGCTATATCTCCCACGTGTCGGAGCACGACTTAGAGGCATAACCGCATAGTAGGCATGTCGCAAGAGGGGTAATCTATACACATCTCGCATACTGAATAAGGAAGGGATAAAGAGTTGGCTTACAATCGCCACTTCACACAATACATAAATATAGCATTACATCATCCAGAATACAATCAAGGTCTGACTACGGAACCAAATAAAGAAAGACAACCTCAAATGCATAGATCCCCGATTGCCCCAACTGGGCTCCTCTACTGATCGTCCGGAAAAGACACATAGTAACGTCCCGAATCCTCGTCGAACTCCCACTTGAGTTCGGTCACATCCCCTGCACTGGCATCAACGGCACCTGCATCTGGTTTTGGAAGTAATCTGTGAGTCATGGGGACTCAGCAATCTCACACCCTCGCGATCAAGACTATTTAAGCTTATGGGTAGGAAAAGGGGTAGTGAGGTGGAGCTGCAACAAGCACTAGCATATATGGTGGCTAACTTATGCAAATGAGAGCGAGAAGAGAATCAAAGCACGGTCGAGAAGCTATACAGATCAAGAAGTGATCCTAAAACTACTTACGTTCAAGCATGACACGAGACCGTGTTCTCTTCCCGTACTCCGCCGAAAAGAGACCATCATGGCTACACACGCGGTTGATTCATTTTAATTAAGTTAAGTGTCAAGTTCTCTACAACCAGATATTAACAAATTCCCATCTGCCCATAACCGTGGGCACGGCTTTCGATAGTTCAAAACCCTGCACGGGTGTCCCAACTTAGCCCATCACAAGCTCTCATGGTCAACGAAGGATATTCCTTCTCCCAGGAAGACCCGATCAGACTCGGAATCCCGGTTACAAGACTTTTCGACAATGGTAAAACAAGAACAGCAAAGCCACCCGATGTGCCGACAAATCTCGATAGGAGTCGCATGTATCTCGTTCTTAGGGCACACCAGATGGGCAATACGTCGGGTTGGCATAGACCCTGGTTGCCCAGGGGGAGCCGGACATCGCCCAGTTTGGACCAACACTCGGAGGAGCACTGGCCCGGGGGTTTAAAATAAAGATGACCCTTGAGTCTGCAGAACCCAAGGGAAAAAGGCTTAGGTGGCAAAATGTAAAACCAAGGTTGGGCCTTGCTGGAGGAGTTTTATTCAAGGCGAACTGTCAATGGGTTCCCATTATAACCCAACCGCGTAAGGAACGCAAAATCAAGGAACATAACACCGGTATGACGAAAACTAGGGCGGCAAGAGTGGAACAAAACACCAGGCATAAGGCTGAGCCTTCCACCCTTTACCAAGTATATAGATGCATTAATTAAATAAGATATAGTAATGATATCCCAATAAAATCCATGTTCCAACATGGAACAAACTTCAGCTTCACCTGCAACTAACAACGCTATAAGAGGGGCTGAGCAAAAGCGGTACCATAGCCAAACACTGGTTTGCTAGGAAAGGTGGGTTAGAGGCTTGACATGGCAACATGGAAGGCATGATATAGCAAGTGGTAGGTTTCGCGGCATAGCAATAGAGCGAACAACTAGCAAGCAAAGATAGAAGTGATTTCAAGGGTATGATCATCTAGCCTGAGATCCCGCAAGGAAGAAGAACGAGTCCATGAAGAAGACAAAGGGACGTGGTCGAACGAATCCTCACAAACGCGACGTTATCAGAACTAACCCGAAGAAGCAACACTGGAAAGAATCAAACAACATAATAAAAAAACCACCGCATAAACATGGCATGATGCACAACCAAGTATGATGCATGTCCGGATTAACGAGGCATGGCATGGAAATATGCACAAGCAAAACTACAAGTTAAGTGGAGCTCAATATGCAACGAGTTGCATATTGACGAAACACCACAACAATTATTTAGTTCTCTCTCATTTAGGTACCCATCAATATTAAATGTTGTTACACATGGCAAGAGGTGAAGCATAATAAAACTACCTAACTAGGCAAGTTTAAATGAGGCCGAAAACATCAAACAACGATTCCGGTAAATCCCCATATGCAAATTTAGAGTTGGTACTGTTCTGCCCTAAACATAGTTTTAGAGTTGTTAAACATGCAAAGAAAAGCCACCATGTTAAACTAGGCATTTTTCTACCCCATTTACATATAAAGTTTGTTAAGTTTGGAGCTACGGTTATTTAGTTATGAATTAAATCATTTAGCATGACAATAGGCAAATTAATGCAAACAGCAAGTTAAACATCTCAAACATGCATGAAAGTTGGATATTGTGAAACTAGATGAAATTCTAGTCATTTTACATATATAAGTTATTTAAATTGATGCACCATTTGCGAGTTATTAAATGCATGAATATGAAGGACTTTTCTGTAAAACAGGTTTCTCTGGATTAATAGGTAAAATCGGAGACAGGGAAAAAAACTACACTGGGCCGAAACTGAATGGCCCAACAGTGCGTAGGCGCAATTGGGTAGATGGGCTAGGGTTTCTCACCATGGGACAAAGCCCAGTGGGTGGAGGAGGCAGGACGGGTGAGGGGGCGCTGACGGGGCCGGATCTGGAGGCAACGACGCGGTCAACCGGCCTCGCTGGTGCGCTTGTTTGGTTGCTCGAAGCAGAGGATGGAGCGGTGGCTTAGTGCGGCTTGGGACTCCGGTGATGGCGCGATGGAGGCCGGGGCGGCATGGATCCAGGCGGGGACTCGAGGAGGAAGGAGGTAGCTCGCGGAGGCGTCTATAGGCCGAAGCAGGGGAGGCCGCGATGCAGAGGAGGCGACGGGCCAAGCAGGATCGAGCAAAGGGACTTGGCACAGCAGCGGAGAAGCTCCAAGGCGGTGGCTGGGCTCGAAGATGAACTTGGCGACAAGGACGGCCGGGATGGGAAGGAGAGGACACACGACTCTGGTCACCGGCGGCCATGCCAGCAGGGGCGAGCGGCTCGGTCGTTCTGCAGGCAGTCAACGCGAGCGGCAACGTGGCGGCGAGCAGGAGGACCACGTAGGGTCGAAGGCGACGGCGGTGAGACTGGAAGTGGGCGTCAGCGGCACGATGGAGTTCAACAAGCCGGGGACGACCGGATCCGGCGAGGAGGCATCGGAGAGGACCCGATTCAGGGACGCGCTTGCTTCGGCGAGGGTGATGCTCCTCCTGTGGACACATCAGAGAGAGAGGGAGACGAGTGAGATAGAGAGAGCTTCAGCGAAGAGAACGGGGAAGGGAGTAGGGGATGGTCTGATGGTCGAGGTCGCTACCGGCGGTGTGCTCCGACGAGGTGAGGAGAAGCTCGAGAAGGCTCTTCTCCTTCGGGATGAGAGGAGGCAGGGGCTCCAGTAGCGCGAGGCCCTCGCTCGAGAAGAGCTGCGGGCGCGGCGCGCGAGCAGCAGGCTGCTGGTGAGGTGGATTGAGAGGGGTGCTGGTTGGTCCAATGAAGAAAACGAGGGAGGTGGGTGGCGCTGCGGATGGATCGGGGAAGATCCCGAGAAAGAGAGGTGAGGACTAGCGGCGGCGGGTGAGGGGATTTGGTGGATGGGACAATGTCCCTAGATTTTAGGGTTTGCCCTGTATATATATTAAGTGGGATTTTTGGTTAGGGGTATTCGGTCCGTCCGATCGTAATCAGACGGTCGAGAAAAAGAGGCTAGGGAGTCCAAATAAGAAAATAGTGATGTTTTGTAGGTGTTAGGGGATGATCCGGACCCATCGGTGACGACTGTCCGGGTCGGGTTCGGGGAAGTTTTCGAACGCGTGAAGGGGTTGATGCACTGTGCGAAGAGGGTTAGACGGACAAGGTCAAGTGTGCGGTTGGACTGAGAAGAGAGAGGAGGAAAGCAACCTGGCAACCGTTTCCGGAGACCGAAAACGTCCGAAGATAGACCGGCTATATTGCCGCTATAGTTATACGTTGGGGCATCAAATGAACTCCGAATGCGATGAAACTTGGCAGGCGACCTACTAACAACATAAAAACAATGCATGCCAACTTTCAACCCATTCCGAGAACAGTTTCTGGCCACTTATACAATACTATTTCGGACATGCCGCGGGCACGTGCAAGTGTGTCTGGGCTCAGAACGGACAACAGAAGGAACTGGGAGACACGGACTAATGCAATTTTTGAAAGACATGATGATGCAATGCACATGATGACATGGCAAGGTGCAACACACAAGCAAAATACAAGGCAACATCAGCGAGTAACTCGAAGACACCTGGCGCAACGGTCTCGAGCGTCACAAAGCCCCAACGTCACAGCGTATCTTCAAGCAGTTCGCTCGCGAGGTGAACACAGTCCTTCCCAAGCTCGAGGCTACACACCCGCTCAGGTGGTCCAAGTGTGCCATAACCTTCAGCTCAGCAGATCAGCTCAAGTGCGCGGCCACCGCTGGCGCTCTCCCAATGCTTTGTTCACCCGTCATCAGCAACGTGCAAGTCACCAAGACCCTCATCGACGGTGGCGTAGGGCTCAACGTCCTATCCGTCGAGACGTACGACAACCTTCAAGTGCCATACGATCAACTTCAACCTACCAAGCCTTTCTCTAGAGTGACCGACGGCTCCACCACACCCATAGGTCAGGTCCGGCTCCCAGTCACCTTTGGAGAATGGAAAAACTACCGCACCGAGCTCATCGACTCCAACTTCGCCCACATTCGTCTGCCATACAATGCCATCCTTGGGTATCCGGCCCTGGCCAAGTTCATGGCAGTAACGCACCATGGCTACAGCATCCTCAAGATGCCAGGAAGCGGCGGGATCATCACAGTCCCCTGCGAAGAAAGAGATGCGGTGTGCTCCCTCGAGCGCGCCTTCCAAGCAGCATCAATCGAAGACACCGACAACATGCAGCTCGGTACCCCCCTGAGGTCGTCCCCAAGAAGAAGAAGCAGCTACTCCGTGCCGGACCTTAGGAGGGCAGCGCCGCAAGTGGCACCTCGTCAGGATCAGCGCGCACACCTGGGACGCCTCCCTCTGTCGCATAGGAAGGCGTGCCCGACGCCCTCCTCGGGCAGGGCTTGGGGGCTCTCTTTTCGAGGGCCTCAGATCTTGCCAACGTCACGAGGGAGGCGCTCGGGCACCACTTGGAGGCGTGTTTCGCGGCACGCCTCCCTCAAGAGGACACCGGGCAAGGAGCGCCCGATGCTCAGGAGTTCATCACCAAGGTATCTCAGGAGCTTCAGGAAGCAAGAGCAATACGTGGCGACCGCCACCCACCTCGCATTGCTCCCCACCCAGGCGAGCGTGGTGAGATGCGCGTCTGCATCGACATACCAGGGCTCAACCGAGCCGCATCTCAGGAGCGTTTCTGGCCTTCGCGCATTGGTGAAAGGATCGATAGGATTGACTAGAGGGGGGGGGTTAATAGGCAACTAACAATTTTTAGCTTTTCTTTACCAAATTAAACTTTGCATTAAAGTAGGTTGTCTAGATGTGCAACTAGGTGAGCAACCTATATGATGCAACAACAACGAACATACAAGCAAGGAAGAGAAGTAACACTAATAAGCTTGCATAAGTAAAGGTAAGAGATAACCAAGAGTGGACCCGGTGAAGACGAGGATGTGTTACTGAAGTTCCTTCCTTTTGAAGGGAAGTACGTCTCCGTTAGAGCGGTGTGGAGGCACAATGCTCCCCAAGAAGCCACTAGGGCCACTGTATTCTCCTCACGCCCTCACACAATGCGAGATGCCGTGATTCCACTATTGGTGCCCTTGGAGGCGGCGACCGGACCTTTACAAACAAGGTTGGGGCAATCTCCACAACTCAATCGGAGGCTCCCAACAACACCACGAAGCTTCACCACAATAGACTATGGCTCCGTGGTGACCTCAACCGTCTAGGGTGCTCAAACACCCAAGAGTAACAAGATCTGCTAGCGATTGGTGGTGGAATCAAATTTCTCTTGGTGGAAGTGTAGATCGGGGCCTTCTCAACCACTCCTGAGCAAATCAGCAAGTATGATTGGCTAGGGAGAGAGATCGGGCAAAAATGGAGCTTGGAGCATTAATGGAGCTTATGGGGGAAGAGGTTAGTCAACAAGGAAGAAGGGGACCCCCTTTTATACAAAAGGACCCCATCCAACCGTTACCCCCAAAACAGCCCCGTAGAGGGCGGTACTACCGCAGGGGGCAGCGGTACTACCGCTGGACCCAGCGGTACTACCGCTCCCCCTTGCGGTACTACCGCCCAACCTGGGAGGGCTTGAAGATAGAGGAGGGACCGGCCCAGCGCGGTACTGCCGTGGTGGTAGGGCGGTACTACCGCTCTCGAGCGGTACTACCACACCTACTACCGTTGCAAGTGCCGCTCAACCCGACACGAGAAGCGCCCCCCTCGAGTCGAGGCGGTAGTGGCCCGGTACCGCAGCGGTACTGCTGCTGAGGACCGTCAAGCGGTACTACCGCTGGGCACTGCGGTACTACCGCTGGGGCCAAAGACTGCCCAAACAGCAGGGAATCAAACCTCCAACGACGCGGGAAGGCCCAGAGGGTGTGAAGCGGAAGTGTGCGTGATGATTCCACCCTAGCCTTACCAAAGCAGACCCCCTCTTGATAGTACGGTGACTCCTACGAAACTAGTCCACCAACAAGAAACGAAAGAGCTACACCGTCTTGAAAAACACTCTGAGGGGAAAGAAATCGTCTCGAGCCAAAGGATGAATCTCTGAAATGCTCACAGCACATGGTTAGTCCGCAAATATGTTGTCATCAATCACCAAAACTACACCGAGAGAGATATGCCTTAACAATCTCCCCCTTTTTGGTGGATTGATGACAACCAGGGATTTGCACAGGGAAAAGACATGAAAGTAAAGATACTTAGAACTACAAAATATACACGGGCTCCCCCTGAATGTGTGCACCTAGTTAGTAGCGCCTTTGGAATGCAAGACACACACATTAGGATCAACAATTCCCCTATATTTTATAGTCCAACAATTCTAAGCATAGGATACATGAGAGCAGGGTATAAAACAGGATAAGCATGCAACTCAAGATACTACAATACTGGATAGACATAGATAATAAAGGTAAAGATAAGGTAGCATATGTCTCACACCATATGTCTAGAACTTAGGTCTCACCAAACCAAGCAAAACGACGAGAAAACACAAGACACCACAAACCACAAAGACACACTCGCAACACGACAACAACACAAATCCCTAAACTCTCTCCCCCTTTGGCAGCGAGACACCAAAAGGGCAAAGAGCGTTTCTACAGCTCCAGGTGATAGCAAGCTGAGGATCTCGAACATCACATCTCAGCGGGATCGTTTGCACCGCCGTCGTCGGTCGGAAAGTGCTCGGCATCTGAATCGGTCCATGGGCAATGCCGCTGAACCCACTCCTCCTCGTCATTGATGCTCTCCTCAGATCGACTATTAACAGTGGCACCCAACTGGCGCATGAGCTCCTTGTGACGTCTGCGGGCCTTCTTTCTTAGAGACATGAGACATGTACTGGCCATGAGACTCCATGCAGAAAAGTTTCTTCATCTTGCGCTTAATCCTCTTAGCCCATGAGGGCTCCACACCGGAGGGCTCATAGTCCTCATCCTTGTCGGCCTCAGCATTGTCCTCGAACTCCATGTCAGCCTCAGAAGGTGGAGCATCAGATCGAGGGGCCTGGGTGCCCTAGTTGTCCTTCTTCCTCAGACGTTTGATATCATGAGAAATCAACTCTCCAGTTTCCAGCGCAGCCCTGGGATAGTGATGTGCCCAGGCCTTGTCAATGAGCAACATGATGAAAGGACCATAGATCGGGCACTTGCGCTCAGAAATGGCAGACAGAAGTTCAGACCACATAACATGAGAAATGTCCAGAGTCTCTCCAGTGGTTTCTTCCTTCTCATGCTGGCAGAAGAGAAGCATGTCCACATGATAGGAGTGGACCATATCCAGATTCCCAATGCGCGGGAAAAGAGTCTCGCGGAAGACATGGTGAAGGATGTCCAGATAGGTAGACAACTCATAGGTTACCTTCTTTGTCTTGGGGTTAACCTTCTGAGAGCAGTAGGGCCAGAGAGCTTGCTTGTGAGTGGAGGTGACATTGCGGTGAGGACGAAAGCCGACTGGATGCTCAAGCCCGTGATCTTCCACCCCAAGTAACTCAATGAAGGCCTTCCACGTGACAGAGAGCAACTTGCCATTTGTCATCCAAGTCAAAGTCCTTTCTGCATCAGTTCCAAGATGGACAGTGGCATATAATTGGCATATGATGTCGGCATCAAAGTCCTTGTTGAACTGCATGATTCTGAGAATGTTCAACTGAGTGCACATCTGAAGGGCTTCGCCAAAGTACTCAGGGTCCTTTTCCATTGGATCGGTGTCGATGGAACGGACATCAACAAAGTGATTCTTCTTAGCCTTGATCACATCAAAGAAGATGGCGAACTGAAAGCGGTTCCAGAACGGGCGGTTGACCAAAGTGGGATCTTGGTCTTCCTCATAGGGGTTGCGGCGACGCTTTGCCCAAAATTCCTTGGCAGTCATCTCAGTCACAGTCTTTCCCTTTGGCTTGCTTGCAGATCTCTTCGTGTGCTGAGGTGGCGGTGGAGCACTTGAGGTTGCGCCTGCTGGCGGCAGTTGAGCACTAGATGAACCACCGACTGACTCAGAAGTGCGGTAGCGCTTTGACGTGGCACGACCGGGGTCGACACGGTGGGCCTGCTGCCTAGGATGATCACCACCTGGAACCAAACACACGAGCAGAAGAAACACACGAAAGAAAAGAGCATAAGCCACCAAAGAACACAACACGGATCAAAGCTTGGTAGGAAAAGATGGAATTAGGCATCTAGCTTGCGCGGTAGTACCGCTTGAAGAGGGCGGTAGTACCGCACCAGATGGGGAACGGTAGTACCGCGACCCATAAGCCGCAGTACCGCTTGCGCGGTAGTACCGCTCGAGGAGGGCGGTAGTGCCGCGCCAGATGGGGAACGGCGGTTCCCTATTGCCGTGGACGGATCCGGCACTACCGAAGATGCCAAATTCAAAAATAAACCTACCAAACTTCAATCCACAGGGCCTAGAAGCCATCTCCATCCTACTCAAGCCTCGCCTTAGCCAAAAGACGAGAAGAACAATGCCTATTGCCCCTAAAAACTAGATGCTAGATCTAGGCAAAGAGAGAACAGGAACGGGGGCAATACCGGCATTCATGGCTAGAGGACGTGGTGGGGATCGACTCCACCGAAGGAAATGGAGAGGGACGGCACGAAAACGATGGCCAGCCGGGGCCCTCCTGCGGCTAGAGGTCGCTGGAGCGACGAGGACGACGAGTGGGGGCGAATGGGTATGGAGGATAAACAAGTCCCCCTGCCCCGACATAACCCCCCATCGCCCGCCCCGCAGCGGTAGTACTGCTGGGGTGGGCGGTAGTACCGCTTGACCCTTGTCAGTGGTAGTACCGCGCACGCAGCGGTAGTACCGCTCTGCCACAAAAAGGACTAACCAAAAAGGGCTATGCTCAAGGAAAAGAAAAAAACGAGACAAACACGAGAACACACACACACACACACACAGAACTGACAAAAGGAACGAAGACACACACCTCTCCAAGAGAGGGCGGTGGCCGAGGCCACCTATGTTTGAGTTCAGAGGTATGGCGCCACAAAGATTTTAACCTTGGGCCCATGACCAACACTCATCTTTGAAGCACAAGTACCATAAAAATGGTTAATGTGAAAGAGTTTGGTTAGTTTATGCATTATGGGGGGAGGGAAAGTTCATTGAGAGAACAACACTCCCCCTATGTCCATGCCTATACC
Source organism: Triticum dicoccoides (assembly GCF_002162155.2). NCBI lineage: Eukaryota > Viridiplantae > Streptophyta > Magnoliopsida > Poales > Poaceae > Triticum > Triticum dicoccoides. The sequence continues at coordinate 464,241,600 of NC_041390.1, forward strand.
TAAACTAGACGACAGGTTGAGTGTGGTGGGGTGTGCAAGGGTTCAAGTCACATTGCTCGAATCAATGATATTTAGCTCATGCCTTAACTCGCGAAATCTTGCTTCATCCAAAGGCTTCGTGAAAATATCTGCCAGGTTATCATGAGTGTTGATATAGTTGAGCTCGATCGCCCTCACCTAATATGATCCCGGATGAAGTGATACCAAATCTCAATATGCTTTGTCTTGAAGTGTTGCACCGGGTTGAGAGAAATCTTGATGGCACTTTTATTGTCACACCAAAGAGGCACTTTGTCACAAGTGACACCATAATCCTTTAAAGTTTGCCTCATCCATAAAAGTTGTGCACAACAACTACCGGCAGCCACATACTCCGCTTCCATGGACGAGAGAGACACACAACTTTGCTTCTTGGAAGACCAACTCACCAAAGAGCAACCAAGAAATTGGCACCCTCCGGAAGTGGACTTCCTATCCACTTTGTCTCCCGCCCAATCCAAGTCCGAATAACCTACAAGCTTGAAGTTTGCTCCTCTTGGGTACCATAAGCCAAAGTTTGGGGTATGAGCCAAATTCGAAAGATTCGCTTGACCGCCAAAAAGTGACTTTCCTTAGGTGCGGCTTGAAACCGTGCACAAATTCCCACACTCAACATGATATCTGGTCTAGATGCACAAAGGTAAAGCAAGGAGCCAATCATGGAGCGATATACCTTTTGATCCACCGCTTTACCATTGGGATCAATGTCAAGTTGGCACTTGGTGGGCATGGGAGTGGAAGCTGGCTTGACATCACTTAGCTTGAATCTCTTTAGCATATCTTGCGTGTATTAGGCTTGATTGATGAAGGTTCCTTCTCTCCTTTGCTTCACTTCGAACCCGAGAAAGAACTTCAACTCTCGCATGGAAGACATCTCGAACTTTGAGGTCATGAGATCGGAAAATTCCTCATTGAAAGCTTTGTTAGGGGAACCAAAGATAATATCATCAACATATAACTGGCACACAAACAACTCCCCTTTGACCTTCTTAGTAAAAAGAGTGGGGTCGATTAGCCCAACTTCAAAACCACGGTGTTGTAACAACTCGGTAAGGTGGTCATACCACGCACGTGGGGCTTGTTTAAGGCCATAGAGTGCCTTATCGAGTTGATACACATGATCGGGAAAGTAGGGATCCTCGAACCCGGGGGGTTGCTTGACATATACCAATTCATTAATTGGACCATTAAGGAAAGCACTCTTCACATCCATTTGTTGTAACTTAAAGTTATGATTAGAAGCATATGCAATCAACATGCGAATGGATTCAAGACGAGCAACGGGGGCAAAGGTTTCACCGTAGTCGATACCCTCGACTTGGGAGTAGCCTTGTGCTACCAAACGAGCCTTGTTGCAAATGATAATCCCATGAGAATCTTGCTTGTTCTTGAATATCCACTTGGTTCCAATGACATTGTGGTTCACCGTTGGCCTTGGCACCAATCTCCACACTTTGTTGCGCTTGAAGTTGTTGAGTTCTTCATGCATGACATTGTGCCAATCTGGATCTTCGAGTGCCTCATAGACCTTTTGGGGTTCAACACAAGAGACAAACGCGTGATGTTCACAATAGTTTGCTAATTGTCTATGAGTGCTTACCCCCTTTCTTAAGCTTACAAACACATTTGTCATGAGATGATCCTTGGTGGAGAGCTTGAAAGCAACCTTGGCGGCACGACGCTCCAATTCCTCCTCGGGGGTGAGACGAGGAGTGGTCACTTGATCATCTTGAGCGTCGTCTTGAGCTTGTTCTTGATCTCGTGGAAGCTCTTGATCTTGAACTTGCTCGGAGGAGGGAGCTTGACCTTGGGCATCACTTGATGTTACAACACAATCTTGAGATTGATCTTGCCCTTGGTCTTCTTCTTGAGGTTGAGGGCCCTCACTTTGTTCTTCGGAAGCATGTGGGTCTTGGGCTGGTGAAGGTTCCACTTGAGTAGAACATTGTCCTTCTCCTTCGGCCACAAGGGGTTCCTTAATGGGTAGGATATGACCAACATCCATTCTTCTTATGGCTTGGGGAGGAATTTCATCACCTACATCGCAAGTACCACTTTGCTCCACTTGGGAGCCGTTATTCTCATCAAACTCCACATTACACGTTTCCTCAATAAGTCCCGTGGACTTATTGAGAACACGGTAAGCGTGAGAGTTTGTAGCATAACAAACAAGTATGCCCTCATAAGCTCTAGCCTCAAATTTAGACAAACGGACACCTTTCTTGAGAATGAAACACTTACACTCGAACACCCGGAAGTACTTGAGGTTGGTCTTGTTACCGGTGAGTATCTCATATGGAGTCTTGTTCAAGCCTTTGTGGAGGTAGAGACGATTAGATGCATGGCACGCGGTGTTGATGGCTTCGGCCCAAAAGTTGTAGGGAAACTTGAACTCCGCCATCATGGTCCTTGCCGCATCCATCAACGTCCGGTTCTTCCTCTCCGCTACACCATTTTGTTGAGGGGTATAAGGTGCAGAATATTGATGCTTGATTCCCTCATCACTCAAAAACTCATCCAAGGTATAGTTCTTAAACTCAGAGCCGTTGTCACTTCTTATTGTCAAGATCTTTGCATTGTGTTGTCGTTGAGCTTCATTTGCAAAGTTGATGATGGTTTGTTGGGTCTCGCTCTTCCTCTTGAAGAAATATACCCAAGTGTATCTTGAATAGTCATCTACAATCACCAAGCAATACTTTCTACCCCCAAGACTATCAAAGGATGGAGGTCCAAAGAGATCCAAATGAAGGAGCTCCAAAGGCCTCTTCGAGTAGATGATAGTCATGGGAGGGTGGCCCTTCTCATGTAGCTTTCCTTTGATGCAAGCGCTGCAAGCACGATCTTTGGAAAAACTAACATTTGTTAGTCCACGTACATGGTCCCCCTTGAGAAGACTTTGCAAAGATCTCATATTGACATGGGCTAGACGGTGATGGCAAAGCCATCCCACGTCAACTTTAGCCATTAGGCATGTTGCGGTCTTAGTGGGTCGCTCCGAAAAGTTAATCACATAGAGACCATTCTCTACATGCCCAACAAAGGCTACTTTAAGAGTCTTGCTCCACAAGAGGGCCACGATATCAATATCAAAGAAATTGGCAAAGCCCATGAGTGCTAGTTGACGAACGGAAAGTAAATTGTATGCAAGGGACTCAACAAGCATGACCTTCTCGATCGTAAGATCATGAGAAATGACAACTTTGCCGAGTCCCAATACCTTAGAGGACGAGGCGTCACCCCACTCGACATTGGTGGGCATTGATGGAATCTTTTGCACGTCCACCACCAAGTCCTTGCTTCCGTTCATATGATTAGTAGCTCCACTATCGAGCAACCATGATCCCGCACCGGAAGCAAACACCTACAAGAGATCAATGCTTGGTTTTAGGTACCCATTTTGTAATGGGTCCTTTGATGTTAGTAACAAGGGTCTTAGGAACCCAAATAGACCATTCAATGTACTCATAAGGAGAACCAACAAATTTGGCATAAACATGCCCATCTGTAGCACGACACAATACATAAGAAGGGTTAAAGTCGCCGGCTTTGTTGGGATTGGAAGCGTTGCCCTTCTTGGCATCACTACCCCTCACGGAGTTCTCCTCCTTCTCCTTAGTAGCACACTCTCCCTCCTTCACAAAAGTTTGCTTGAGAGGAGGAGGTCGTTTGGCCTTTTCATTCTTCTTCTTGTTCTTGGACTTGGGCACATACCCAATCCCTTCCTTGGTCACAACTCCCTTTTGGTTGGTCAAAAGGTCACTGAGATTCTTCTCGCCTTGTATGCAAGACACAAGACCTTTCTCAAGTTGCACCTTTAGCTTAGCGTTCTCCTCAACAAGATGCACATGCTCACAACATGTGTTAGTAGCATTTGCATTATCAATTAACATCATACGAGGAAAAGTGGCTTTCTCCTTGGTTAGCTTTACTTGAAGTTGATCATGAGACTCTTTGAGGCTAGCATGAGCACCCTTAAGGACCTTGTGAGCCTTGTCAAGTAGGTCAAACTCCTCTTTGAGTCTAGCAAGATCAACCCCAAGCTTGGCCTTCTCGGAGTTTAGCACATGAGAGACAACAAGAGCATGATCAAAATCTTTCTTTAACTTAGCATGATTAACGTTGTGTGACTCCTCAAGAGCCAAACGAAGACCACGCTCTTCCTCAAGAGCATTGGAAAGATCTGAAATCTCATCGGCATAGTCACGACTATGCCCCTCCATCTTGGAGATAGTATCTTCGTGAGCCACGATCATGTCATTGGCTTCACCAAGTTGTTCCAAGAGAGCAACAAAATGCTTGTTGGATTTACCCTTGAGTTTACCCATAAAGGACTCAAACTCATTTTCCTCCACATTGGATCCCCCATATTCATCAATGCAATCCGCCAAGGAAGGATTATTAATGATGGTAGTTTTGATGTTGGGGGTTACCTTGTTGGTGGCCTTAGCCATGAGGCACTTGGTGGTGATGTTGTCATTGGGTGAGTCGAAGAGAGACACTCGTGGAGCTTTTTCAATGGCAACGGAGACCATGGCAAACGACTCACCATCATCATCATCATCATCCTCATGGTACTCTTCTTGAACCACCAACGCCTTGTGAGGGGTCTTCTTGGTGAAGTTGCTCTTGTTAGGGAAAGACTTGGCTTTGTCCTTTCGGATGAGCTTGCCACCATTGTCTTCCCTCTTCTCATATGGACATTCCGCAATGAAATGGCTCACATTGCCACAATTGTAGCAAGTCCTCACACGTTGCTTGCTCTTCGTGCCACTTGAGTTGTTCTTGTTGGAGTTTGGCCTTGAGTTCTTCTTGCTCCAAAATTGCCTTGAAGCAAGTGCCATGTGTTCATGATAGGCATACTTAGTATCTTCGGGGTTGCTTTCCTCTTCTTCCTCTTCTTCTACTTCTTCAACACAAACCTTGGCCTTCAATGCAAGGTTGGGCTTCTTTGCCCTTTGAGAGCGAAGTACCGCATTGTCGGCGGTCTTGTCCAAGATGTTCATAGCCACAAACTCATCCAACACTTCACTTGAGGTCAAGGTGTGGAAGTCGGGTCTTTGACGAATTTTGGAGGACATGGCCTTGTGGTAAGGCATCATTGCCTTGAGGAATTTGTGCTTGATCTAATTGTCATCCGTGTCCTTGCTCCCATGATCTCAGAGTGAGACCGCGAGTTTGGTTACTCTCCGATAAAGCTCACGAGGTTCTTCATCTTCTTTCATAGCAAACTCATCGGCTTCATCTTGCAGTACTTCATAGTTGGAGCGTTGAATGCTTGCGCTTCCCCGGTAGAGAGAGACAACACAAAGCCATGCATTTTTGGCCAAGGCGAATGGCCGAAGATGAGGTAGATCTTCGGGTGGAATTGCATCTTGGATGATGAAGAGAGTATTCTCATTGAATTGATTATCCGCGGCTTCTCGAGGAGTGAAGTTGCTTGGGTCATGCGGATAGAAACCTTCTTCAATGATTCTCCAAGATTAGTATTCACATGATTTAAATGATGCTTAAAGCGATAAACCCAAGAATCAAAGTCCTCATTTTTCACAATCTTAGGGGGAGGACCGGCATGATTCAAATGAGTGGAAGGAACCGGTCCGCCATAAACAAGTGGTGGTTCCACATGGGCAAAGATGCCGGTGCCATTTTTACCACTAGAAGAAGGAGCCTTTTCACTACTAGCTTCCCCCTTGTCGGAGTTAGCATCTGTCACCTTGTCACTGGGATAACCCACTTTCAACGATGCGGTGGATAGTTTAAGCCCTTCAATGAATTTAGTAAACATGCTTTCAACCTCGGTCATCATTGAGGTTTTCAATGTCTCCAAGGCTACATTGAATTCCTCACGGGAGATCGAGGTTCCCCCATCACCCGTAGACGAGATCGGTTTCACACCGGAGTGCTCCTCCACACCGTCTATAGTGTCAACCATACTCTTCGGACGGCAAAGTCCTTAGAAAAGAGACGAGGCTCTGATACCAATTGAAAGGATCGATAGGGTTGACTAGAGGGAGGGGTGAATAGGCAACAAACAATTTTTAGCTTTTCTTTACCAAATTAAACTTTTCATCAAAGTAGGTTGTCTAGATGTGCAACTAGGTGAGCAACCTATATGATACAACAACAACGAACATACAAGCAAGCAAGAGAAGTAACACTAATAGGCTTGCATAAGTAAAGGTAAGAGATAACCAAGAGTGAACCCGGTGAAGACGAGGATGTGTTATCAAAGTTCCTTCCTTTTGAAGGGAAGTACGTCTCTGTTAGAGCGGTGTGGAGGCACAATGCTCCCCAAGAAGCCACTAGGGCCACCGTATTCTCCTCACGCCCTCACACAATGCGAGATGCCGTGATTCCACTATTGGTGCCCTTGGAGGCGGCGACTGGACCTTTACAAACAAGGTTGGGGCAATCTCCACAACTCAATCGGAGGCTCCCAACAACACCATGAAGCTTCACCACAATGGACTATGGCTCCGTGGTGACCTCAACCGTCTAGGGTTCTCAAACACCCAAGAGTAACAAGATCTGCTAGGGATTGGTGGTGGAATCAAATTTCTCTTGGTGGAAGTGTAGATCGGGGCCTTCTCAACCACTCCCGAGCAAATCAACAAGTATGATTGGCTAGGGAGAGAGATCGGGCAAAAATGGAGCTTGGAGCATTAATGGAGCTTATGGGGGAAGATGTCAGTCAACGAGGAAGAAGGGGACCCCCTTTTATACAAAAGGACCCCATCCAACCATTACCCCCAAAACAGCCCCGCAGAGGGCGGTAGTACCGCTCCCCCTTGCGGTACTACCGCCCAGCCTGGGAGGGCTTGAAGATAGAGGAGGGACCAGCCCAGCGCAGTACTGCTGCGGTGGTAGGGCGGTACTACCGCTCTAGAGCGGTACTACCACACCTACTACCGTTGCAAGTGCCGCTCAACCCGACACAAGAAGCGCCCCCCTCGAGTCGAGGCGGTAGTGGCCCCGTACCGCAGCGGTACTACCGCTGAGGACCCTCAAGCGGTACTACTGTTGGGCGCCACGGTACTACCGCGGGGGCCAAAGGCTGCCCAAACAGCAGGGAATCAAACCTCCAATGACGCGGGAAGGCCCAGAGGGTGTGAAGCGGAAGTGTACGTGATGTTTCCACCCTAGCCTTACCAAAGCGGACCCCCTCTTGATATTACGGTGACTCCTACGAAACTAGTCCACCAACAAGAAACGAAAGAGCTACACCGTCTTGAAAAACACTCCGAGGGGAAAGAAATCGTCTCGAGCCAAAGGATGAATCTCTAAAATGCTCAAAGAACATGGTTAGGCCGCAAATATGTTGTCATCAATCACCAAAACTACATCGAGAGAGATATGCCTTAACAGTTGGGCGCTGCAAAGGTCCACCTCACAGCTACATTCGCATGCCGTTAGGCCTGTCGAGTGTGGCTGCTGCCTTCCAGCGCAACCCGCAGAGCGTCATGGAGGTTCAGGAGGCCAGGCACCACGTAGTCCTGGCGGAGATAGCGACGGTCCTCAAGGAACTGCCCCGACATTATGGTGGAGGGGGGCACCGCACACGACTGGGAGAGATCTTTGTGATCAACTTGTGTCTAGAGGTTCCCCTACCCCTGTATATAACGAAGCAAGGGGAGGCCAGCCATTGTTGGCACTCCAGGAGGAGTAATCCTCCTCCTAGTAGGAGTAGGATTCGTCCCTTTCCTACTCCTACAAGGAGGGGGAAAGGAAGGGAGAGAAAGAGAAGGAAAAGGGGGCGCTGCCCCCCTCTCCTAGTCCAATTCGGACAGAGGGTTGGGGGCGTGCCGCCTGCCCTAGGCCGGCCCCTCTCTCTTTCCCTTATGGCCCAACAAGGCCCATTAGCCCCCGAGGGGTTCCGGTAACCCCTACGGTACTCCGGTAAAATCCCAATTTTACCCGGAATTCTTCCGATGTCCAAATGTAGGCTTCCAATATATCAATCTTTATGTCTCGACCATATCGAGACTCCTCATCATGTCCGTGATCATATCCGGGACTTCGAACTACCTTCGGTACATCAAAACATATAAACTCATAAAACCGATCATCACAGAACTTTAAGCGTGCGGACCCTACGGGTTTGAGAACTATGTAGACATGACCGAGACATGTCTCCGGTCAATAACCAATAGTGGAACCTAGATGCTCATATTGGTTCCTACATATTCTACAAAGATATTTATCGGTCAAACGGCATAACACTATACGTTGTTCTCTTTGTCATCAGTATGTTACTTGCCCGAGATTCGATCGTCGGTATCCCAATACCTAGTTCAATCTCATTACCGGCAAGTCTCTTTACTCGTTTCGTAATACACTATCCCGCAACTAACTCATTAGTTGCATTGCTTGCAAGGCTTATAGTGATGTGCATTACCGAGAGGGCCCAGAGATACCTCTCCGACAATTGGAGTGACAAATCCTAATCTTGATCTATGCCAACTCAACAAGTATAATAGGAGACACCTGTAGAGCACCTTTATAATCACCCAGTTACGTTGTGACGTTTGGTAGCACACAAAGTGTTCCTCCGGTATTCGGGAGTTGCATAATCTCATAGTCATAAGAACATGCATAAGTCATGAAGAAAGCAATAGCAGTAAACAGAAATGATCAAGTGCTAAGCTAACAGAATGGGTCAAGTCAATTACATCATTCTCCTAATGATGTGATCCCGTTAATCAAATGACAACTCATGTATATGGTTAGGAAACATAACCATCTTTGATCAACGAGCTAGTCAAGTAGAGGCATACTAGTGACATTCTGTTTGTCTATGTATTCACACACGTACCATGTTTCCGGTTAATACAATTCTTGCATGAATAATAAAAATTTATCATGAAATAAGAAAATAAATAATAACTTTATTATTGCCTCTAGGGCATATTTCCTTCAGTCTCCCACTTGCACTAGAGTCAATAATCTAGTTCACATCGCCATGTGATTTAACATCAATAATTCACATCACCATGTGATTAATACCCATAGTTCACATCGTCATGTGACCAACACCCAAAGGGTTTACTAGAGTCAATAATCTAGTTCACATCGCTATGTGATTAACACCCAAAGAGTACTAAGGTGTGATCATGTTTTGCTTGTGAGAGAAGTTTAGTCTACGGGTCTGCCACATTCAGATCCGTATGTATTTTGCAAATTTCTATGTCAACAATGCTCTGCACGGAGCTACTCTAGCTAATTGCTCCCACTTTCAAAATGTATCCAGATTGAGACTTAGAGTCATTTGGATCAGTGTCAAAATTTGCATCGACGTAACCCTTTACGACAAACCTTTTGTCACCTCCATAATCCAGAAACATATCCTTATTCCACTAAGGATAATTTTGACCGCTGTCCAGTGATCTACTCATAGATCACTATTGTACTCCCTTACTAAGCACAGTGTAGGGCATACAATAGATCTGGTACATAGCATGGCATACTTTATAGAAACTATGACTGAGGCATAGGGAATGACTTTCATTCTCTTTCTATCTTCTGTCGTGGTCGGGCTTTGAGTCTTACTCAATTTCACACCTTGTAACACAAGTAAGAACTCATTCTTTGATTGTTCCATTTTGAACTACTTCAAATCTTGTCAAGGTATGTACTCATTGAAAAAACTTATCAAGCGTCTTGATCTATCTCTATAGATATTGATGCTCAATATGTAAGTAGCTTCGCTGAGGTCTTTATTTGAAAAAACTCATTTCAAATACTCCTTTATGCTTTCCAGAAAATTCTACATTATTTCTGATCAACAATATGTCATTCACATATATTTATCAGAAATGTTGTATTGCTCCCACTCACTTTCTTGTAAATACAGGCTTCTCCAAAAGTCTGTATAAAACCATATGCTTTGATCACACTATCAAAACGTTTATTCCAACTCCGAGAGGCTTGCACCAGTACATAAATGGATCGCTGGATCTTGCACACTTTGTTAGCTCCCTTTGGATCGATAAAACCTTCAGGTTGCATCATATACAACTCTTCTTCTAGAAATCCATTCAGGAATGCAGTCTTTACAACCATTTTTCAAATTTCATAATCATAAAATGCGGCAATTGCTAACATGATTCAGACAGACTTAAGCATCGCTACGGGTGAGAAGGTCTCATTGTAGTCAACTCCTTGAACTTGTCAAAAACCTTTCGCAACAAGTCGAGCTTTGTAGACAGTAACATTACCGTCAGCGTCTGTCTTCTTCTTGAAGATCCATCTATTCTTGATGGCTTGCCGATCATTGGGCAAGTCAACCAAAGTCCACACTTTGTTCTCATACATGCCCCCATCTCAGATTTCATGGCCTCAAGCCATTTTGCGGAATCTGGGCTCATCATCGCTTCCTCATAGTTCGTAGGTTCGTCATGGTCAATTAACATGACCTCCAGAACAGGATTACCGTACCACTCTGGTGCGGATCTCACTCTGATGATCTACAAGGTTCGGTAGTAACTTGATCTGAAGTTACATGATCATCATCATTAGCTTCCTCACTAATTGGTGTAGGAGTCACAGAAACAGATTTCTGTGATGAACTACTTTCCAATAAGGGAGCAGGTACAGTTACCTCATCAAGTTCTACTTTCCTCCCACTCACTTCTTTCGAGAGAAACTCCTTCTCTAGAAAGGATCCATTCTCAGCAACAAATATCTTGCCTTCGGATATGTGATAGAAGGTGTACCCAACAGTTACTTTTGGGGTATCCTATGAAGACGCACTTCTCCGACTTGGGTTTGAGCTTATCAAGATGAAACTTTTTCACATAAGCATCGCAACCCCAAACTTTAAGAAACGACAGCTTAGGTTTCTTGCTAAACCACAGTTCGTATGGTGTCGTCTCAACGGATTTAGCTGGTGCCCTTTTAATGTGAATGCAGCTGTCTCTAATGCATAACCCCAAAACGATAGTGGTAAATCGGTAAGAGACATCATAGATTGCACTATATCAAATAAAGTACATTTATGACGTTCGGACACACCATTACGCTATGGTGTTCCAGGTGGCATGAGTTTGTGAAACTATTCCACATTGTTTTAATTGAAGGCCAAACTCGTAACTCAAATATTCGCCTCTGCGATCAGATCATAGAAATTTTATTTTCTTGTTACGATGATTTTCCACTTCACTCTGAAATTCTTTGAACTTTTTGAATGTTTCAAACTTAAGTTTCTTCAAGTAGATATACCCATATCTGCTCAAATCATCTATGAAGGTTAGAAAAATAACGATACCCGCCGCGAGCCTCAACACTCATCGGACTGCATACATCAGTATGTATTATTTCCAACAAGTCTGTTGCTCGCTCCATTGTTCCGGAGAACGGAGTCTTAGTCATCTTACCCATGAGGCATGGTTCGCAAGCATCAACTGATTCATAATCAAGTGATTCCGAAAGCCCATCAGCATGGATTTTCTTCATGCGCTTTACACCGATATGACCTAAACGGCAGTGTCACAAAGAAGTTGCACTATCATTATCAACTTTGCATCTTTTGGCATCAATATGGATATGTGTATCACTACGATCGAGATCCAACAAACTATTTTCATTGGGTGTATGACCATCGAAGGTTTTATTCAAGTAAATAGAACAACAATTATTCTCTGATTTTAAATGAATAACCGTATTGCAATAAACATGATCAAATCATATTCATGCTCAACGCAAACGCCAAATAACATTTATTTTGGTTTAACACTAATCCCGAAAGCATAGGGAGTGTGCGATGATGATCATATCAATCTTGGAACCACTTCCGACACACATCGTCACTTCACCCTTAACTAGTCTCTATTTATTCTGTTACTCCTGTTTCGAGTTACTAATTTTTAGCAACCAAACAAGTATCAAATACCCAGGAGCTACTATAAATACTAGTAAGGTACACATCAATAACCTGTATATCAAATATACCCTTCTTCACTTTGCCATCCTTCTTATCCACTAAATATTCAGGGCATTTCCGCTTCCAGTAACCAGTCCCTTTGCAGTAGAAGCACTTAGTTTCAGGCTTAGGTCCAGACTTGGGCTTCTTCACTTGAGCAGCAACTTGCTTGCCGTTCTTCTTGAAGTCCCCTTTCTTTCCCTTTGCCCTTTTCTTGAAACTAGTGGTCTTGTTAATCATCAACACTTGATGCTCTTTCTTGATTTCTACCTTCATCGATTTCATCATCATGAAAATCTCGGGAATCGTTTATGTCATCCCTTGCATACTATAGTTCATCATGAAGTTCTACTAACTTGGTGATGGTGACTAGAGAATTCTGCCAATCACTATTTTATCTGGAAGATTAACTCCCACTTGATTCAAGCGATTGTAGTACCCAGACAATCTGAGCACATGCTCACTGCTTGAGCTATTCTCCTCCATCTTTTAGCTATAGAACTTTGTTGGAGACTTCATATCTCTCAACTCGGGTATTTTCTTGAAATATTAACTTAAACTCCTGGAACATTTCATATGATCCATGACGCTCAAAACGTCTTTGAAGTCCCAATTCTAAGCTGTTAAGCATGGTGCACTAAACTATCAAGTAGTCATCATATTGAGCTAGCCAAACGTTCATAACGTCTGCATCTTCTCCTGCAATAGGTCTATCACCTAGCGGTGCATCAAGGACATAATTCTTCGGTGCATCAATGAGGATAATCCTGAGATCACGGATCCAATCCGCATCATTGCTACTAACATCTTTCAACTTAGTTTTCTCTAGGAACATATCAAAAATAAAACAGGGGAGCTAAACGCGAGCTATTGATCTACAACATAGATATGCTAATACTACCAGGACTAAGTTCATGATAAATTAAAGTTCAATTAATCAAATTACTTAAGAACTCCCACTTAGATAGACATCCCTCTAATCATCTAAGTGATCACATGATCCAAATCAACTAAACCATGTCCGATCATCACGTGAGATGGAGTAGTTTTCAATGGTGAACATCACTATGTTGATCATATCTACTATATGATTCACGCTCGACCTTTTGGTCTCAGTGTTCCAAGGCCATATCTGCATATGCTAGGCTCGTCAAGTTTAACCTGAGTATTCCGCGTGTGCAAAACTAGCTTGCACCCATTGTAGATGAATGTAGAGCTTATCACACCCGATCATCACGTGGTGTCTCGGCACGACGAACTTTGGCAACGGTGCATACTCAGGAAGAACACTTTTATCTTGAAATTTAGTGAAAGATCATCTTATAATGCTACCGTCAATCAAAGCAAAATAAGATGCATAAAGGATAAACATCACATGCAATCAATATAAGTGATATGATATGGCTATCATCATCTTGTGCTTGTGATGTCCATCTCCAAAGCACCGTCATGATCACCATCGTCACCGGCGCGACACCTTGATCTCCATCGTAGCATCGTTGTCGTCTCGCCAACTATTGCTTCTACGACTATCACTACCACTTAGTGATAAAGTAAAGCATTACAGGGCGATTGCATTGCATATAATAAAGCGACAACCATATGGCTCCTGCCAGTTGCCGATAACTCGGTTACAAAACATGATCATCTCATACAATAAAATATAGCATCATGTCTTGACCATATCACATCACAACATGCCCTGCAAAAAAAGTTAGACGTCCTCTACTTTGTTGTTGCAAGTTTTACGTGGCTGCTACGGGCTGAGCAAGAACCGTTCTTACCTACCACTACTAGGGAAAAGCCTATACACAGAATTTTACCAGTAGCGCTGTACAAAATCAAGCGTTGCTGCTACTTAGTAGCAGCGCGCGTAAATAAACCGCGCTGCTGCTATGACTTTAGCAGTAGCGCGTACTAGCGAAAAGCGCTGCTGTTACGTTTGAACTGGGTGCACATGGCTAGCCCAACCTAGCAGTAGCGCGTATAATGGCCCAGCACTACTGCTAATCTCCTTAGCTGCAGCGCGCTTATGTGTAAAGCGATGCTGCTAACGGAAATAAAATAAAGTGAAAAACAGGTAGAAAAGTAAATGAAAATGAAAGAAATAGAAAAAGGAGAAAGGGAAAAAATAAAATGTAAAGAAAAAAAAAGAAAAAAGGGAAAAAAGGAGAAAGTAATAGCAGTAGCGGGTTCTGCAGAAAATCGCTATAGCTGCAGCGTGTATTCCAGAACGCGCTGTAGCTAACGTAGCAGTAGCGCCCTTTCTGGAACGCGCTACTGGTACTTCTGACTTAACCACGCGGTTCGTCCTTCCCCACGGCCACTTCATCCCCCAAATCAACTCCACTCTCGCCGCCGCCGTCGCCCCTCGGCCGCCGCGCGCTCTCCCCATGCCGCCCTCGACCCCAGATTCAACGCCGGCCCCGCC
>NC_041390.1:464256375-464269168 GCF_002162155.2 Triticum dicoccoides
CCCGGAGCCCTGACCATGACCTCGACGCCGCTTACCCCTCCCTCATTGCAGGCACCCAAGGTGAGCACGCCTGCTCCTCCCTCTCCCCTACCTCTGCCTAGGGTTTCTACCTCCATCAAATTAGTTAGGGTGGAAACGAATCGGATGCGAATGCGGCTCAAATGAGTTAGGGTTCATGTAAGGGTGGAAACGAATCAAATTTCTAAGATGAATCATAAAACGAGTAAAATTTGATCACTTATTTCACTTTATAGTTGGATAATTGAAATATCCGCTACCACTTTCCACCCCTATAGGTTCATCAAATTAGATGGTAATTAGGGCAGTAGTTCTTAGGTACTAATTAGTTAGTAAGAACTAGGTACTAATTAGGTACTAGAATATTTTTATTTATAGTAAGTTTATTTTTAGTAAGAACTAGTTGAATTAATAGAACTAGTTAGTAAGAACTTGTTGCTATTTTTTTATTTAAAGCAATTTTCCTGCATCGGCGTGGACGATGCCTATTCCGCATCCTCGTCGTCGAGTCGGCGGAGGACGACACCTGCTTGACCAGATGGGCCATCTCCGGGACTGGGCTCCGCCGGGGTGGTACTGGGAGGCGCTACCTATCAGGGGGCGCAGGTTGGTGAGGAGCCAGCTTGTCGTTGACCCGAACCTTCTTTGGTGGCGGTCGCATGGGCCAGTGAGGGTCCAGAGGCTCAAGGACTCCGCGGAGGTGGTGCGTCACCGTGTCAGTGAAGAGGACGCGCACGTCCGTCGCTACTTGTTTGTGTTGCAGCACATGTTCTCCAATACCTGGCAGGTTCTCTAGGGATCTCACTGGAGCTATGATCCCGTGATGGTTCCTTCTCTGTGGGTGTCCACCGCCCGCGCCGATACCCGTCGTGTGCTAGGGTTTTAGTTGTACTAGTGATGTTATATGTATGACACTATTCGGGATGTATTAGTGATAATATTCGACGATGTACGGACGCATGAGATGATTTACTTTTGCTTATTAAATGCATGCTAATTTGAGTCTTATAAGATATTTTGAAATGTATATCTTGTGTTGCTCAATATCCAAGTGGCCGGTCATGTTTGCAGGTTACACCTCCGAGTGGCCTATGTTTTGCCGGAGTGTTGATTCATTTCCGTTCCGGCAAATTTCAGGCGCTCGATATATCCTATTTTAGCAAAGGTCATGCCGGATTTTTCCGTGAATTTTGGCATGACTTTTGCTAGAATATGTAGGAAATATCGAGTGCCCCGGATTTGTGTGTTGAGTATCCTGGTAGTTGTCTTCTATCGATTTTCAATTAATGTTTTAACTATGAACATAGGAAATGTCTGACGACAAAAAGGATTTCGGTATTTGCAAATACTGCGAAGACGAGCGCGGCCTGTGCGACGGAATCTTCCTAGATGATGATAGGTGCTTCAGCATCAAGCTGGACGAGAACTTCGAAGTGGATACAGTAAGTCACAACGATAAGTCTTTTTTCGTAATTAAGCATGACATCTGCTTCATTTGCTTCAACTTATATTTTTTTTACTATTCTACTAGCGTATCCCCTGTCATGCAAGAGTTTTTGTATTGGATAAGATAGGTTTCAGTCATACTATGGAGGTAAAGAAAGTTTATTTGAAGACCGAGCATGGTTATATTTTCCATGCAAAATTATACAATTCAGACGACTACACCTATTTTGGATGCAAAACATGGCGAGCACTATGCAAGACTTATGCATTTCAGCCTGATATGGTTATCACCTTTGATATTCGTCCGGAAGATGATATTGAAGGTAATACCGACATCTGGGTCGATGTGCAGACGCCTCCAGTTACACCAAAATGTAAGTTTCTCAACCATATTTATGTCTTTGATATTGTTTATTCAAAAATAGTTGACAACTAATTTGTATTGTCAGCTTATTTCGATGCAAGCAAACATGTCCAGCGATTGGTAGACATGACCTACTACTGTCCCGGGGCTGAACTAAACTGCGAGGAGCTAAGTCATTATGTTTCATGGCTTGAGGATCTTGATACCGTCAAGACAAATTTTCTTCCTGGACTTAGAAATCTTAGTACTAAAAACGTGTGACCAATAGTGTTCGTCATGAACTACGGTCACATCTATTTAGGAAGGATGGTAAGATTTTTACTATTTGTCCTCAGTGCATCTTTTCCATACATTATTTGTGAAGCTAAACTTCATTGCTAAGTATGTGACCATACGATGTTCTTCAACAGGGACTCCCGATGAATGTTGTGCCTTATGGGATCGAGACTAAAGGTACCATGAGTATTATTAGCTTACGGCCAAGATATCCTACATGTTACTTTAGTACATTCAAGATCAGCGATGAATGCTTAATAGTGCAAGGCTGGACCAGATATGTGATGGGGGAGCGCAGACAAGTACTAGGGGGCAGCAAACAGATGTGCTACCCAAAATTAGGAGACAGGTTCATCTGCATGCTCCAACTTGATCAAGGAGGAGAGCTACACATGTTTTATGTTGTTTTACCTAAGAGAGAGCAGCAGGAGTGATTAGCTAGAAATGAGTTTGAGGATGATGATGTGCTACACTATTACTATGATAATAAAATAGCTAGTGTTGGTGGTAATGACTGATGATTATTATTAGCTAGTGTTAGTGGTGATTAAATAAATATTGTTGGTACTAATGATTATGATGATGATTAAATAGCTTGTGCTGGCGGATTAGATTCAAGTGGGGGCAACGTGTGGTGCACATCGAAAGTACTACTAGTCCAAACTAGATCAAGTTTGGATTAGTAGTATACTTTTGACATGCACCACATATTGCCTCCACTTGAACCTAATCCACCTTCATTTGACACACTGTTATGGACATAATGATGTAAACCTCATAACTGGTATTGTACCAATATTTGTACGATGGCGCATAAATACACTAAAAATAAAAAAATAAAAAAACAATACTAGTAGCGATGGAAAGAAAACACGCTGCCAGTAGTTACATTAGCAGCAGCGTGGGAGTGAACAAGCGCTACAGCTATTTGTCCTAGCAGTAGCGCGTGCGGCACGCGTTACTTCTAAGCAATAGCTGTAGCGCCTTATTAATAGCGCGCCTACCCGCGCTACTAGTGAGCACAAAACCAGCGCTACTGCTAGGGTTTTCCCTAGTAGTGTATGCATCAAAAGCACAACGATAGTTCGTCAAGTTAGTGCTGTTTTAACCTTCTCAAGGACAGGGCGTAGCCACACTCGGTTCAACTAAAGTTGGAGAAACTGACACCCGCTAGCCACCTATGTGCAAAGCACGTCGATAGAACCAGTCTCACGTAAGCGTACGTGTAATGTCGGTCCGGGCCGCTTCATCCTACAATACCGCCGAACCAAAGTATGACATGCTGGTAAGCAGTATGACTTGTATCGCCCACAACCCACTTGTGTTCTACTCGTGCATATAACATCTAGGCATAAAACCTGGCTCGGATGCCACTATTGGGGAACGTAGTAATTTCAAAAAAATTCCTACGCACACGTAGGATCATGCTGATGCATAGCAACGAGAGGGGAGAGTGTCGTCCACGTACCCTCGTAGCCCGTTAAGCAGAAGCGTTATGACAACGCGGTTGATGTAGTCATACGTCTTCACGGTCGACCGATCCTCAGTACCGAACGTACGGCACCTCCGCGTTCAGCACACGTTCAGCTCAGTGACGTCCCGCGAACTCATAATCCAGTAGAGCTCACGGAAGAGTTTCGTCCGCACGACGGTGTGGTGATGATGTTGATGAGGTTACCGCAGCAGGGCTTCGCCTAAACACCGCTACAGTATGACCGAGGTGGATTATGGTGGAGGGGGGCACCGCACACGGCTGGGAGAGATCTTTGTGATCAACTTGTGTCTAGAGGTGCCCCCTGCCCCTGTATATAAAGGAGCAAGGGGGAGCCCAGCCCTTGTTGGCGCGCCAGGAGGAGGAATCCTCCTCCTAGTATGAGTAGGATTCGTCCCTTTCCTACTCCTACTAGGAGGGGGAAAGGAAGGGAGAGAAAGAGAAGGAAAGGGGGGCGCCGCCCCCCCCCCTCTCCTAGTCCAATTCGGACAAAGGGGAGGGGGCACGCTACCTGCCCTAGGCCGGCCCCTCTCTCTTTCCCTTATGGCCCAACAAGGCCCATTAGCCCCGGGGGGTTCCGGTAACCCCTCCGGTACTCTGGTAAAATCCCGATTTTACCCGGAATTCTTCCGATGTCCAAATGTAGGCTTCCAATATATCAATATTTATGTCTCGACCATTTCGAGACTCCTCATCATGTCCGTGATCATATCCGGGACTCCAAACTATCTTCGGTACATCAAAACATATAAACTCATAAAACCGATCGTCACAGAACTTTAAGCGTGCGGACCCTATGGGTTCGAGAACTATGTAGACATGACCGAGACATGTCTCCGGTCAATAACCAATAATGGAACCTGGATGCTCATATTGGTTCCTACATATTCTACGAAGATCTTTATCGGTCAAACCGCATAACACTATACGTTGTTCTCTTTGTCATCGGTATGTTACTTGCCTGAGATTCGATCGTCGGTATCCCAATACCTAGTTCAATCTCGTTACCGGCAAGTCTCTTTACTCGTTTCGTAATGCACTATCCCGCAACTAACTCATTAGTTGCATTGCTTGCAAGGCTTATAGTGATGTGCATTACCAAGAGGGCCCAGAGATACCTCTCCGACAATCGGAGTGACAAATCCTAATCTCGATCTATGCCAACTCAACAAGTACCATCGGAGACACCTGTAGAGCACCTTTATAATCACCCAGTTACATTGTGACGTTTGGTAGCACACAAAGTGTTCCTCCGGTATTCGGGAGTTGCATAATCTCATAGTCATAAGAACATGTATAAGTCAGGAAGAAAGCAATAGCAGTAAACAGAAACGATCAAGTGCTAAGCTAACGGAATCGGTTAAGTCAATCACATCATTCTCCTAATGATGTGATCCCGTTAATCAAATGGCAACTCATGTCTATGGTTAGGAAACATAACCATCTTTGATCAACGAGCTAGTCAAGTAGAGGCATACTAGTGACATTCTATTTGTCTATGTATTCACACATGTACCATGTTTCCGGTTAATACAATTCTAGCATGAATAATAAACATTTATCATAAAATAAGGAAATAAATAATAACTTTATTATTGCCTCTAGGGCATATTTCCTTCAAACACCCCTTCATTAACGGAACCAGGTGGCATTTTCCAAGTTTATTTAGCTGGGAGCGCCCAGGGAGGTGCATTATTCCCAAGCCGCATCGGTCCGTCCCTGTGGCATGTATCCCTTCTTTTTATGTCTTTAGCTTACGTTGTTGGGGGCGCCCCTCGGGCTGCATCATCCCCAAGCCGCTCGGGTCGGACCCAGTGACGCGTATCGTTCATGCATTTACTTGAGCTAGTTTGCCTTTCATGCTTAATCTATCTATGATTATCACCTGCTTGATTGTCGCCCACCGCGGGAGCCGCGCGCTAGTCATCTTTCTTTAGGACCCTTCACGTGAGAGCGTTAGGCACGGCGTCTGTGCTCTGGTCCATCCCTGCAGCGTCGATAAATCCAACGGCTGAGCTCTGTCTGGTGGGCCGGTCTCGTTCACGTCACCTCCTGGGGCCATTGGTGCTTGGCTTTCTCACGCGATAACCTCAGAAGATTCGTTCAATGCAGGCTATCTAACCACCTCGCAGGACCAACACAACAAACAAGAATCAAGATCAGGTGCAACCCGCCTTGAGGTAGGGCCTCGTGAGTCCCGCGCTGCCTCACGAGTGCCCATACACACCTCGTCTAGCCCTGTCGTGCAAGCCACGTGTCAGGGCGGGGCTGTACACACCCCGGGGGCTCTCCGCAGTAGGGAGTCCCCTCCCACGTACTAGAGGCGGATCGGCAATCACCATGGTGATTGGTGCCCTTCCTCGCACTAACTTGCAGGAACTTCCTGAAGGCTACAGCAGGCGGTACCGCGAACTCTCTCTCTCTTTTCCCGTGCGATTCGCTTACGCGTTAAAAGGGGGGCACCTGAGCATCGCGACTCAGGAGCTTTTACTGGCTCTCCAGCCCTCACCCCCTGGCCTTGACCACGGCATCGCGACCTGGCATACCAGCGGCGGCTGAGCTCGCTCGAGGGCCAGGACCCGAGGACATAGAGCACCAGGAAGAACATGGAGAAGAGGGGGAGGCCCGCACGGACCTAACCTAGCTACTCAGCAGCGGCCGACGCCCAAGCCTGGCATCTCGCCAAGGACCAACCCTAGATTGCCAAGATAAGTTTCACGCTTGGGTCAACCAATCGCTACAGTGTAGAGTTCTCATTTGTGTTGCCCAGATGCGGCGACGTAGTCTCCCTCTCTTACCTCTAGGTGGTCGCTTGCGCGCTAAAGGGGACCTCCTGAGCATCGCGTCTCGGGGGCTCTTACTGGGCCTCGGGCCGCTCACCTCCTGGCCTTGACCACGGCATCGCGACCTGGCATACCAGCGACGACTGAAGGGGAAAGGGGAAACAGGAAAGGGGACCAGGACCTGTCGGCGTAGAGCACCACGCCATCGTGAGGTTGGAAAGGGGAAACGGAGCCAAAACAAAGCACGCACATGCACAACTTCATAATAAGGATAATATCAACAAAAGACATTACAGACATCTTACACGCCCCAGCGGGGTACTTTTTAATTCCTCGCAGATGACAAAAGGAAGGGAATCCCTAGGAGATCTATCTACACACGCCGAACGACACCGGGGCCATCATCAATAGTGGGCCACGAGAGCCCGGCGCCAACCCCATCCAGATCATCGATGGCGACGGCCAGACGCTGCAACCTTGCTCCAGGCCCGACGGGAGCTCGGGGCACATAGCTGTCGTCGCTCGTCTCCGGAGACTCCAAGAGCTCGGGAGAGTCGCTGGACCACCAGGAGCCGCCACTATCGCTGGAGGAGCTGCAGGCGAGGCATGCGGCAGGCCCAGCGCCCGTCGCTGCGCCGTCCTGGCGACCTCGTCGAAGACCTTGAAGAACACCATGGAGGCGCCATCATACTCGAAATGGATCGTGAGGGCGCCCTCCATGCGGTAGACTCGGGCAATCTCGCCCCAGCCTCGGGTAATGAGATCCTCCCGGAGGCGATGGCTTTAGTTGCCGCTCCAGTCGCCGGGGCGTCACAGTCGGCGTGCTGCAGCCAAAGCTCGAGGGCCCCCCTTGGCGGCATCTCTGCAGAGAAGAAGGAAGGGAAGGGAATCCAAGTGCTCGGGGGCATTGCTGCCCACAGCACGAACTCGTACGAGGAGTCTGCAGCGTGGACCCCTAGGCGACGGCGTGCGCCTCCGCGGCACGGCAGCCTCGGCCCTGGCGCGGGCGGCGGCGCTCATCGCTCCTCCCTCCGGAATCATCGGCATGAGCATACAAGGGCAACGGGTACCCAGGAGGCGGCCTCTCGTACCACGACCGAGACACCACCGGCCTCAAGACCATTTCTCGGTGATGGGACCTCCTCTTCTTCGGCGGGAGCAGCTCGGGCTCATTGAGGGGAGCCTTGCTCTTCTCCGCGGCCGAGAACCTCCGAATTGGTGCTATGACTGCACCAGCAAGGAGTGGAGCAAGGAAGGAGAAGAAGCGAAAGAGGCAGAGGAGAGACGGGTGATGGGGCTTCGCCCCACCCCCCATTTATAGCCAAAGGGAGGCCAACCGCCGGCCTCCGTGATCTAAGGTAATAATGATGGCTTTTCCTTGCATGCAGCAGGGACTCGTCAAGTCGGGCAGTAGCCGAGGCTGCATGGGGAAGCAGAAACGCCCACGTCCAATCAACCGCCACGTGTCGAGCAAGGCCGCAGGCTATTGGGGCCCGCGGTGCTCCGCACTTGCCCCTTGGCTTCGCCTCGAAGCCAAGCCCGAGCGCGCCTTGGGCCTGGGGGCTACTGTCGGCATTCTGGGAATGGGTGTCCCCAGACTTGCCTGCCTGCGGCCCACGGCGTGGATCTGCAAGTGGGACCGTACGACCCATCTTCACCAACAAGCATTCAAGACCCTCGCGAGGGGCCAAGCCTCGCGAGGTGGACGACACAAGACCTTCTCAAGAGCGGCCTCACCAGGCTGGCTCGTGAGGGGCGGAGAGATCAAGGCCAGGAAAACCTCATGAGGTTCCAATGACGTGAGCCATGACGATCGAGACCAGGCGGGCGCCAATGCTCACAGTGTCCTTATTTCCTCTTTGGTGCTAAGGAGGCACGCGCAGATGAAGAGTACCAAGGTGTCAAGCAAAGGTTTCCATATCGGTGCAACGAGACCAAGACCAGCAGGACGGCATGACGGAGGTCACCGTGGAGCCTAAGACGGTGTCACCACCAGAGCCTTTGGTAGGCGAAGACTGCTTTTGTCAGGATAACTTGTACTAGCTGTCCCCTTTCAAATTGGCCATTGTTGGCTTCCTTCCCGCTCAATATTTGGGGGAGAGGACCAGGGCCTCTATAAATAGGATTAGCCACTACAGCTATGGGGGGGATCAACCTCATCTTAGATCTGAGCCACCACATCCTTAGCCACACACCAACCAAGCACAAGAACACCTCACCTCAGGAGGTTGTTCTTCCCCTTGTACTGTTCATCATCAGCCCAAAAGGCAATCCACCACACCACACTGGAGTAGGGTATTACACCGCAACAGTGGCCCGAACCAGTATAAATCTTGTGTCTCTTGTGTTGCGAGTTCGTCGAGCTAGCCTTTGAGATCGCGAAGTGCTTGAGGGCGTGATCGGTGAGGGAGAGATCTTCGCGCGCACCCCAGTGTTCGAACCTTAAGGGTTTTGCCGGAACCCGAAATCCGACAAATCTTTCCTACCCTGGCAATATTCTCTAGATTCAATATTAATCTTCCTACCAACTGTATAAATATTTTTAACTTTTAAGAGAGCTTTCCAGTAAGGGGAGTCTGAGAATCTAGGCCCAACAGAGGCCACAGACTTATTTCTCAGGTATCACGCGCGCACAATATCTTGCCACATCCCATTTTGAGTCTCAAGTTTCCACCACCACTTAACCATCAAGCTAATATTTTTTTTACGTACATCTTTAATCCCCAAACCACCTTTCTCTTTGGATCTACAAATCCTGCTCCATTTAACAAGGTAATATGTTCTCTTCTTATTACACCCTTGCCAAAAGAACATATTGCCAAGGTAATATGTTGTAACAAACATAACTTCAGTTTTATACACCAACAAATCACCTAAGAAAAGTACCCCATCAACCATGAAAGCAAAGTGAAAAAGAAAAAGACATGAAAAACATATGTGCAAGTATCAAATTTAGTGTCTCAGTGATCATCCTAAATACTCCCATTGCACGTCTAGCTATCCATCCATGAAACCCCCATTTCTCTAGCTTCCCAGTGTGAACTTCATGCAGATGGGTAGGTTAACCTTAGCAAGAGAAAGCAAGGAAGAAGGGAACATCCATATACCATCCCCATAGATAAAACCAGAGGCAACTGCAGGCATCAGCAACATCCAAGAAAAGAAGGGAACATCCAGTGTGCTGGGGGGCTATGCCCCCTCCCCCTCCCCCAGCTTTGACAGGAGTAGCGACCGATGTTGCAAAGATGATGGATTCAGACATATTGATGTAATGCTTTGTAAAGTCTTGGTGAATAATTAATAAAATGGTTGCATGCATCTTCCAATGCAGAGGTTGGGATCATCCTCTTTTTCAAAAAAAGATGTCCTGTGTTGTAACAAACAGTTTTTTTTTGAACCAGGCTATACCCCTTTTCATGGCAAATGAACGAAAATACAACTGTTCTACAAATATTCCAGGTGAAGGAAAGAGTTAGAGCAAGTTCGAGCACTGCGAGAAAACCCACTTGCATTCGCCCGCCGTCGAGACGAACGCCATGGAGCGAAAATCTAGGCAGCACAACTCCAATCCCAAAGCTAAGTCTAATTATTACAACCCAAAACAAGTGGAGCGGGAGACCAACAAAATAGGACCAGGGACCAACATATCTAACCGCAATCCATCAGAAGTATCACCGCACTAGACCCGACTACTCTCCTTTAATCGGTCATCTAGCGGCGGCGCGCAGCTTCATCAAACGCATCATGCTCGATCTGACCATCTCAGCACCAACGCGCAGTTCCTTAGCATCATCCCCTTGCTGAAAACCGGCCCAATACAGCAAAAACGAACACATGAAAAAACAATCTGAAAAGGGTCTTAATTTGTTTCTTCTCAAAAGTAACACGGTTACGAGCTAACCAGATGGCTCAACAAGCAGCTGCAAGGCCCATAGTGTAGTACTTCTCTCCTGCAGGGAGGAAGGTATGACACCACGCGAAATATTGTTAATAATTGTTCGGACAACTATCAGTACCTAGTACCACCCCAACAGATCGCCAAACAACTGTAGCCACCGGACAAGTAAAAAACAAATGTTGGAAAGATTCCAATTCGCTGCAAAAGGAACAACTAGGATTTCCTAGTCATTTTTTCTTTTTCATAACTTGTCTAGTAAGGACTGCATCCCGCAACAACTGCCATAAAATTGATCTTGATTTTAAGGGGGATTTTTGCCTTCCATATCCTTCTATAATGGCACCCGCTAAGGGGACTCTCAAGCCATTTATACATAGATTTGGTAGAGAATTTACCACTCTTACTAAGCCCCCAATACACCCGATCACTGCCCTCAGTCAAGTGAATATCAGATATGGTTTTACACATAACATCCCGCTGCCCAAGCAGGCCAGGAGTAAGCCTTCATCTGAAGAAGGTGCAAACATCAACAAAACCAAACTTATCTACAGTACATTCTTGGATGTTGCAAATGTGGAACAACAGGGGGTATTGCTCCTGAAATGGGATCAAACCTTTGATCGAATCTTTCCTACCCTGGCAATATGTCCCAGATTCAATATTAATCTTCCTACCAGCCGTATAAAGATTTTTAATTTTTAAGAGAGCTTTCCAGTAGGGGGAGTCTGAGAATCTAAGCCCAACATAGGCCACAGACTTATTTCTCAAGTATCACGCGCGTACAATATCTTGCCACATCCCATTTTGAGTCTCAAGTTTCCACCGCCACTTAACCATCAAGCTAATATTTTGTTTATGTAGATCTTTAACCCCCAAACCACCTTTCTCTTTGGATCTACAAATCCTGCTCCATTTAACAAGGTAATATGTTCTCTTCTTATTACACCCTTGCCAAAAGAACATATTGCCAAGGTAATATGTTGTAACAAACATAACTTTAGTTTTATACACCAACAAATCACCTAAGAAAAGTACCCCATCAATCATGAAAGCACGGTGAAAAAGAAATTGACATGAAAAACATATGTGCAAGTGTCAAATTTAGTGTCTCAGTGATCATCCTAAATACTCCCATTGCACGTCCAGCTATCCATCCATGAAACCCCCATTTCTCTAGCTTCCCGGGTGAACTTCATGCAGACGGGCGGGTTAACCTTAGCAAGAGAAAGAAAGGAAGAAGGGAACATCCATATACCATCCCCACAGATAAAACCAGAGGCAACTGCAGGCATCAGCAACATCCAACAAAAGAAGGGAACATCCAGTGTGCTGGGAGGGCTGTGCACCCCCCTCCCCCAGCTTTGAACCAACTTATGAAGACATTATTTTTAGGAGGACATAGATGAAACATTTTTAGCCTTTGGCCCCTTCAAACACTCATATTTTGTCATTGGCCCCCAGCAGAATACGTCTAGCTCCGCCACTGCTAACCGATTATCTTCAGTGACTTCTCAGTTCTCACACACAGATTACTACTTTGATTCGTATATATACAGTACTATAAAATGTCAAGTACAATCAAACGATGCTTTGTCTAGTAACAAACATAGCTTTAGTTTTATACACCAACAGAACACCTAAAGAAGTACCTCATCAATCATGGAAGCCCAGTGAAAAAGAAAAGAACATCAGAAACATATGTACAAGTATCAAATTTAGTGTCCCAGGGATCATTCCAGATCCATCCATGAAATGGCCGTTTCTCTAGCTTCCCGGTGTGAACTTCATGCAGATGGGCGGGTTAACCTTAGCAAGAGAAAGCAAGGAAGAAGGGAACATCCATATACCATCCCCACAGATAAAACCAGAGGCAACTGCAGGCATCAGCAACATCCAAGAAAAGAAGGGAACATCCAGTGTGCTGCCCCCCCCCTCCCCCAGCTTTGAACCAAGTTGTGAAGACATTATTTTTAGGAGGACTTAGATAAAAACATTTTTAGCCTTTGGCCCCTTCAAACACTCATATTTTGCCATTGGCCCCCAGCAGAATACGTCTAGCTCCGCCACTGCTAACCGATTATCTTCAGTGACTTCTCAGTTCTCACACACAGATTACTACTTTGATTCGTATATATACAGTACTATAAAATGTCAAGTACAATCAAACAATGCTTTGTCTAGTAACAAACATAGCTTTAGTTTTATACACCAACAGAACACCTAAAGAAGTACCTCATCAATCATGGAAGCCCAGTGAAAAAGAAAAGAACATCAGAAACATATGTACAAGTATCAAATTTAGTGTCCCAGGGATCATTCCAGATCCATCCATGAAATGGCCGTTTCTCTAGCTTCCCGGTGTGAACTTCATGCAGATGGGCGGGTTAACCTTAGCAAGAGAAAGCAAGGAAGAAGGGAACATCCATATACCATCCCCACAGATAAAACCAGAGGCAACTGCAGGCATCAGCAACATCCAAGAAAAGAAGGGAACATCCAGTGTGCTGCCCCCCCCC
>NC_041390.1:464269198-464273781 GCF_002162155.2 Triticum dicoccoides
GAAGACATTATTTTTAGGAGGACTTAGATAAAAACATTTTTAGCCTTTGGCCCCTTCAAACACTCATATTTTGCCATTGGCCCCCAGCAGAATACGTCTAGCTCCGCCGCTGCTGACCGATTATCTTCAGTGACTTCTCAGTTCTCACACACAGATTACTACTATGCTTCGTATATATACAGTACTATAAAATGTCAAGTACAATCAAACAATGCTTTGTCTAGTATTTAGTTTTATACACCAACAGAACACCTAAAGAAATACCTCATCAATCATGGAAGCACAGTGAAAAAGAAAAGAACATCAGAAACATATGTACAAGTATCAAATTTAGTGTCTGAGGGATCATCCTAGATCCATCCATGAAATGGCCGTTTCTCTAGCTTCCCGGTGTGAACTTCATGCAGATGGGCGGGTTAACCTTAGCAAGAGAAAGCAACGAAGAAGGGAACATCCATATACCATCTCCACAGATAAAACCAGAGGCAACTGCAGGCACCAGCAGCGTGGCCTCCTTTCTCTTCATCTTGTGCCAGCTGAAGACTACCAAGCTCCCTACACACATGTCGACGGCAAAGTTGGCGCCAACTAGGAACGGCACAGCCATCGCCATCGGAAGGGGAACGTACTTCCGGTACTTCTGCGTCGAGAAGTCCCTCAGAAGGTTGACGAGCACAGAAAATGCGAAGCAAGCTGCAGACAGCTCGAGGCAACGCTTTGGCAGTGCAGAGAAGCCCTCGACGCCGAGAATGGCCATGTTCCGGTATATCAGCGCGTACGGGGCCTTCCAGTACCCGTCCGGGTTTCCAATATCAAATGCTTTGTAGAAGAGCAAGAATGTAGACGGCGCGATGATGCAGCCCATGACTGTACCAATGGCCTGCCTGACAAGCAGTGATCTCGGTGATGTCAGTGTCAGATGGCCCGTCTTGTAGTCATGCATCAGATCTGCGGAGACTTGCACTAGCTGCTTCACTATCGCACAACCAACAAGGCCGGCAATGACACCATCATCCTTCCCTCCCCAGGCTGCAAAGATGAAGAGAGCAATCTTGCCATAATTATAGCTCATGCTCATGTCAGTGAGCCCAGCTCCATAGGCATTGGAGAACCCCAGCACGGGAGCAAGCACATAAGCTACAACGACATAGTACCACTTGGCCTGCCGGAACATTGTCGGTATGACAATTATAGCAATGATGCTTAATGAGGCATATCCGGCATACGCTAGCCAGTTTGGAATGTATTCCCTGTTGAAGACCTCATTGCGCTGCAAATCATCAAATGAAACTGTATCCTCGTTTGCCGCTGCAATTCACTCAGCATTAGCTAAAGCTTTGGTGACAAAATGTGGAATTAATTAATTTTGCAGTGCATATTTACCTCTCTTAACATGTTTACGGTTGGATTGTGCATGCAGACTCTTAGCAGTGATGCCTGTGAGTTTGATGAAGTGATAGAGGCCATCCCCCATGATCAGAGCTACACACATGAAGGACTGCACATAAAAACACATTAAAGGTTGTACGAAAGTACAGGGTGTCGTGTAGATTCATTTGAAATTACCAAGTGATTTATCAAGCAAACCTTGTAACCAAACAAGCTTGTCATGCTGCTTTCTGGTACATTTGCCGGGTACCAAATGCCCTTTTGTTTGCTGATGAGTGGCCACATTATTCCCCAAGAAAGTACCGCACCGAAAAGTGTGGATAGGTTTACAAGGTGTGAGCAGATCATCCCCGCGCCGACATATGTGAGACTAAAATCAAAGAAGAACCTGATAGTTGAAAGAGTCAAGAGTTAGGAGAATTAGGCATGAGACAAATTAGCATGAAAACAGAACTATGAGCAATGGGCAACCCATAGGGTATACGTTTGTTTCCAAGCCTTTAGACCAAAAGTAGGGAATTGTAGAAACCCACAACTCTGGCCACCTGTGTAGAACCATTGGAAGAAGCTCCACAGGAGGCTGATCACGAAGCTCCTCACAAATCCACGGACCTGCATTCTGACATGAGAGATGAAGTCAGGCCATGAATTCACCATGTATCGTCAAGACTGATGATTTTTTCAGCATATGTGGGACAAGAGGCTTGTACTTTGCGTTCTTTTCTCCTTGAGGGGTATGGAACCCGTTTATGAGTACAGCAGTTGCAGTCCCGCTTGGATAAGTCAATTTGTAATCTATGACCAAAGCCTGAAATGGGATGCAAATCATCGGAGGAGACACAAAAATATACGGTCATAAATGGTGTTTTACATGTATGTCTTCATCACAGCAACTAAAATTATTGCTTTATCTTACAAAAACATGTATGCCTTCAAACCTGTAGCAGCATATTTTTTGTGCGAGTATATAAGATGATAAATTGAGAAAGGGTGTGTAAGTCTGTCACATTTAACCTACGAGTTTCCTCTTTTCATTCTACAAATTTAGTTCAGTTTACCATTGGTCAATGCTAACGAAAATGTGACATGGAGTACAAAACTAGAGTAGAATGTAAAGCACATGGTACTGTGAACCCGGGGAAAGAAAGTCCTGAATTTGCAGAGACAGAGCTGATGATACGTTGAACGATTTTAGCACACCTTTCTGAGCGGAAGCAAGTTGAGGAGCCCCACGAAGCTAATGGCTAGTAGGAATCCGGCCATCCACCCGAACCCGGGCTCCTTATAGCTCACCGGCGCGTTGCCCGGCGTGCTCACCCCGGCAAGCTCGTACGTCTTCTTGTTCAGAGCCAGCAACGACGACCCGAACCCACCTGCGCGCACAATATTCCCCATGTTGTAGATGCAGCCGTGGACTAATTGAGAAAGACCCGGCGGGATGCTAAACGGAGTGGTGCCGGGAGAAGAGGCGGGGGCGCGCACCGCCGAACCCCATGGTGTAGCAGGCGACGGCGCAGGTCTGGACGACGGTGTTCTCCTGCCGGGTGAAGGGGCGGGAGGGCACGCCGAGGCGCCCAAGCACGTGCGTCCACCCGCGGAGCGCGAGGAACGCGAGCAGCGCGGCGGAGACGTTGAGCGTGGGGATGATGCCCGTGGAGAGCGCGAGCTTGAGGATGATGACGGTGAAGACGAAGCCGATGAGCAGCGCCGCCACCAGGCCCCGCGCCGTTATCTGCTTGCGCCACGGCGGCACGCGCTCCTCGTGCTGCGCGGACGCGGCCGGCACCGGCTCCGGCTCCGGCTCCACGCCGCCGCCGGCCTCGCACCGTTCAATCTCGGTCGCCACGCCCCGCGCGGGAGTGACTTCCATGGAGGCTGTCCGGCGGCTGCACCAGCCTGGCAGAAGGCTCTCACCACAGGCCGGAGAGTAGCAAACACCACTCCAACACCAACGCCGCAATATAGGAACTTCAACGCAAAAAGCTTGTCCTACACTAAGCAACAAAACCACGTCTTAGACCAACGCCGGTCACCTCCAAAAAACAATAACTTCAAAAGACAACTCTTGATTGCCTAAAAGAGTTTGACAGGTGGGTGGCGACCACTCTTGATTGTTTGAAAGAGTTGGCAGGTAGATGTCGAGACTCAGAGAACCCTGAAAAAAGTTATTATTTTGGACTCACCAACGATGACGTACATAGCGTCCCTGTCGAATATCTAGAACCGCGGCGAGCACCAAAGAAATACCAACTAGGACCTCCAAGCCATTTCTCCTAAAGCAATGCTCTCAACAGAGAAATGATGTTGAGGACACCAATCCGAAGGTGTACTTAGACTTTTGCCCAGTGACATCTAACCAAGTTATTTATTTGGATAGGCGGCGGAATAAGCACAAGTACAACATCTCGATCTCTGCAAACCAGAAAAACAGTCCAATAGTAAATGGACTACCACCATGCTCCAAATCACAGATCCAAGGAAGATTTCGACCAGTGATTAGTGCCGAAGAGGAGTGCATTGAGTGAGCTCGTGAGAAACATGTCGTCACTACTATGCACCTACCAGAGACGATCAAGGTCAAGAGGCGAACAAACGAGAGACAGAGCCAACATGAAACCCAGATGGATAGCGAGGCCCAACAACGTCACAAGGCCCGACCCAGCCTAGAGATTAAGCGCTCCAACAATACAAGAAGGTGCGACTGGCATGTGGAGGGGGCAATCAAGAATAGTGTACCGAGAATCAGTCTATCCTTCCCCTACTTTTCTTCCTCCTCAAGTTGTCGCGTCAGCATTTCTTCCCCAATTCCGGCGTGATGCCGCGAACCCTGTATCGATTATGGTGTATAATCGAGTGAGGGTCGTGACATCAGATATCAGAGACATCTCAATCCACAACATCCTTCGAATCAGCCGGGTAAATCCCTGCGTGAGGCCGAATTGGGGGAAAATTTTCCCCGATCCATCAATTCGAGCAACGGGTCGGTAGATTTCGGGGCGCAGGATCTGAGCGGAGGCGTCCAGGGTGATCATGAAGAAGGTGGTGGAGGAGATTGCGCAGACGTGCAAGAAGAGTGAGGTGGCGGCCGCATCCATCCAGTTGCCGCTCACCATAGCCCAGAACCTAGGAGCCCGGATTCCGATAGTGGATTCGACCATGGAGGTACTTCACATCTCCATCGAGGTGGTGGCGGT
>NC_041390.1:464273935-464298321 GCF_002162155.2 Triticum dicoccoides
GGGTCACGTCACGACGCTGGAATCCGGTACCTCGCTGATGACTCCACAACAGCCTCATGGACAGCGACCCACGAGCAACAACAATGCTGAAGCACACCAGGGTGATGCGATTTGGGCACCCTTGGCCCCAGCGCCCGCCCTGGTTAGGGGTAAGAAAAACTTTCCCCAAACTCCGGTTCGATTCGAGTTGGGGGTTTAGTCTGGCATGGAGGAGAGTGAGAGATCCAGTAGCAGGAGTCGGTTTGGATAGTCTCACATGCCAAAGATAGATTTCCTCGTTTTCATGGGGGAAATGCTCGATGGTGGAAAGGAGTGTGTGACAAATATTTTTCCATGTATCATGTGCCTAGAGACACTTGGGCAACGTTTGCCACCATGCATTTCACAGGCAATGCAATTCCGTGGTTGCAAACTTATGAGGCAGACACTAGTGTAGAAACGGGATATAGTGTCGGTTCATGAGGCCCTTTAGTACCGGTTCTGGAACCGGAACTAAAGGGCGGGGACTAAAGGTTCCCCCCTTTAGTCCCGGTTCAACACGAACCGGGGCCAAAGGGCCACCACGTGGCACGAGCCCGGGCCGGGGGCTGGGAGACCTTTAGTCCCGGTTGGTAACACCAATCGGGAGTAAAAGGTTTAGGGGTTTTGGTTTTATGATTTGTTTTTCCTTTAATTTTGTGTTTCCATTTAATTTTTTCATTTGCTGGTATTTTATGATACTACATATTGTACACGTTATGCATATATATAAATAGAATTTCTCATAGAACCTATATATATATATATATATATATATATATATATATATATATATATATATATATGACAAATGTTTCCTACAAGCAGTGGTAGTTACCACCACTTGCATTTTGTATGTTGTATATAGTATCTGTCGAAACTGAGCGTATGTATATGTAGTATTGTCGGTGTCAAAACCGACGGATCTCGGGTAGGGGGTCCTGAGCCGTGCGTCTAAGGCGGATGGTAACAGGAGGCAGGGGACACGATATTTACCCAGGTTCGGGCCCTCTTGATGGAGGTAATACCCTACGTCCTGCTTGATTGATCTTGATGATATGAGTATTACAAGAGTTGATCTACCACGAGATCGTAGAGGCTAAACCCTAGAAGCTAGCCTATGGTATGACTGTATGTTGTCCTGCGGACTAAACCTTCCGCTTTATATAGACACCAGAGGGGGCTAGGGTTACACAAAGTCGGTTACAAGGGAGGAGATCTACACATCCGTATCGCCAAGCTTGCCTTCCACGCCAAGAAGAGTCGGTTACAAGGGAGGAGATCTACGGGACGAAGTCTTCAATCTTGTATCTTCATAGTCCTACAGTCCGGCCAAAGGATATAGTTCGGCTGTCCGGAGACCCCCTAATCCAGGACTCCCTCAGTAGCCGCTGAACCAGGCTTCAATGATGATGAGTCCGACGCGCAGATTTGTCTTCGGCATTGCAAGGCGGGTTCTTCCTCCGAATACTCCATGGAAGATTTTGGACACAAGGACAGTGTCCGGCTCTGCAAAACAAGTTTCACATACCACCGTAGAGAGAATAATATTTCCACAAATATAATCTGCTAACACGCTTGACAGCATGACATCATACTGCGGCCTAGTCATTATTCGAACCGTTTTTCTCAACCAGCACTGCACATATCGAGGCGGTTTTCTTGACACATCTTGTCAAAGCAGAGATCGTGTCCCCTTATCACGGGATTCTCATCAATACGGGTATGGGTAACCCAACCGTGCCATCAATTATGGCGTTCGGGGAATAAGCGATTTTACCAGGTATGTGGGGAGGCGTATTGCCTCTTACGCCCTTATAAAGGGACAAAGATTCACCCTTTTTACCCACGCCTTCTCCCTCCTTGCTTATCCATTCTCATGCACTCGAGCTCCAGCGCCCAAGTTCGCGTCTTTCTTCTCAAACCACTCCAAGCATGTCCGGAGCGGGAGGCAAGTGGATGGTCTCCTCCGTCATGGAGGAGCACGTCGCAAAGCTAAGGGAAGCCGGATATCTGGCCGCGGACATCGCGCACCGGCTACTAGATGCGAGGCAGATCGTCCCTACGCCCGCAGCCCATGAGAGGGTAGTTTTCCTTACCCACTTTGTCCGCGGACTGGGATTTCCCCTTCACCCGTTTGTCCACGGGCTCATGTTCTACTACGGGCTGGATTTTTCATGATCTGGTCCCCAATTTCATCCTCAACATCTCGGCGTTTATTGTCGTGTGCGAGGCCTTCCTCCACATCAGGCCCCACTTCGGCCTGTGGCTGAAGACCTTCAATGTTAAACCGAAGGTGGTGGTCGGCCAGCAAGCGGAGTGCGGAGGCGCCATTGTGGGCAAAATACCTAACGTCACCTGGCTCGAAGGCTCCTACGTGGAGACCATAAAGGGGTGGCAATCGGGGTGGTTCTACATCACCGAGTCGTGCGACACCAACTAGGTAGAGGCCCCCGAATTTCGATCCGGAATACCCACGCGGCTCACCTCCTGGAAAGAGAAGGGCGTGTCCTGGGGTTCCCCAGTAGAGCTGACCGGACTCCAGACCTGCATCAAGAACATGATGAGCAAGAAAATCAAGCTTGTCAACATGGTCCAGGTCATGCTCTTTCGTCGGATTCTCCTGTGTCAACGACGGGTATTCAATTTGTGGGAGTTCGACCCGGCCAAGCACCAGACGTTGCGAGAGCTCTTCGACACGACTCACAAGGACGTCTAGAAGGTGTTGTTCAAGGGTGCTGAGGTACCTCCTCCCCTTAGCGAGGACCGCGGACTCAGCGCAAAGCGCCACGCCAATCTGGTAAGTTTTTGTATCTCATAGGATATTTATTTGCCCCAATTTTAATCATGTGCGGGATCTATGCTTCCACGCCATTAACAGGACTGGGTGGAGACAGCGGATCGGATCAATTGCCCAGCCCCCCTGCTTGAAGATCCTGCAGATGCTCTCCTAACGGAGATGCTGGTTCCGGCGCCTTACGAGGTGCTGGCGAAGAAGGCCACAGGGACCCAAGAGGGTCTCCAGCGCAAGGTTATATCGGACTCATCGTCCGATAACTCTGACGCGCCCTCCTCCCATGAAAACAAGGAGGAGGAAGAGGAAAGTTCTCCCCCCTTAGCTAGGGGAGACAAGAAAAGGAAGGCAGACCCAACCGGGGAGGCCGAAGGGTCCAAGAAGGGAAGGACCCTCCTTCCGGACTGCTCCACGACGGCCGCCTACAGCGGCGACGAGTGGTTACCCAGGGACAAGCCCTTGGCGAAGTCGTAAGTATCCGGATACCATAGTAATTCATGGTATGTTTTATTGCACTGCTTCTTCTTACGCTGAATATGATTATGCAGTCCGTCCCGAGCCCGTCTTGACGTATCTTTGTCGGACGGTTCTTTGGGCTCGTCGGATATGAATAGCGATTCACTTCCGACCGCCTCCACCCCTTGCCCTACGGACAACGTCGAGGTGTTGTCTAAAAAGGCACCGAGCTGAGGGGAGGTGGTCCTGGGGGCGCCTCGAGGCGACCTTCCGGACCCTGGGCGCAAAGGGAGCAAGACTCCCACGGGCTCCAAGTTCGGCCCTCAGCCGAACACTGCGCCGGAACCTTCGGTGGTTCCGGACTCCGGAAGGCGATCCCCCATTAAAAGGGGCAAGCGGCCCGTGCCGGTGGCCTCTGTCCATCCAGAGACACCGGATAACTTTCTGGAAGCGCTTCGCGGCGCTTCCATCGATGAAGAGCACCGCACTATCATGAGTGCAGTGATCGAGAAAGTTCAGTCCGCCAAAAACGGACTGACCGAAGCTTGTGCCAGCCTCCTAACATGCTTTGAGCTAAGCAATCAAAATATAGGAAAATATTATCTCATAGACAGTAGCCCCTGATGCTTTGTTTGGCGTTCGCGAAGAAAGGCCGAATAGAGGATCAAATAATGACTCAGGATTCTAATCAGAATATGTCTATGTGCATATGCAAGCTTCACTGCTGGCCGCTGCCGCACGTACTGCGGAGGTCGCTGCACTGAAGCAGGACCTTGAGCGGTCCGAAGACGAGCTCGGCCTTACCAAGAGGCAGATCGAGGAGAGCAAAGGTAAGCAATACCTTATCTATATATTAAAAAGAAATTCGGTTGTAAGTAATAGGATCATTATGAATTTGTCAGGGGCCACAACCGAGGTGGCGACCCTGAAGAAGGCGCTGTCCGAGGCCGAAGACAAAGCGGCCAAGGAGCGCATTGAGCGGGAAAAGCAAGAAGCCCGGGTAGGCAAGGTGCAGCAAGAGCTCGAGGCTCTCGCCAAAAAACACGAGTCCTTGGAGTTGGACTCTAAGACGCGAGAGTCCGAGCTTGCGAAGGTGCTCGAAAGCGCACGGAGCGCCAAGGCTGAAGCCCACAAGGTCCTCCAGGAGATGGATGTGGTGAAGAAGATAGCAGCGGGTAAGGCATTCATTATGCAAAGAAAGCATGTGAAGGAAACTTTCCTTTTAATTACCCGAGTTCGGAGCTCTCCAGGAGCGTTCGCAGATCTTCCCCACAGTGTACTAGATGCCGTGGAGTTTCACCGAGCTGAGGAGGGGAGCTCAACGGAAAAGTTGTTCTGCTGTCAGTATACTGGGACCGAACACCCAATGCCCTTGAGCGACCAGCTGAAGCAACTGGTCGAGCTTCACAAGGCGGTCGAACAGGCCATGAAGGGTCTTATAGTCCGGATGTGGCCTGGTGATCCCCTGCCTAGCAGCTACTTTGGTCTGGTGAGGCGGCTCGTAGATGCCTACCCACGGCTTGAAGTTATAAAGCAGCCCGTCTGCATCGAGGGTGCGTGCAGGGCTTTTGCCCGGGCAAAGGTGCACTGGGCGAAGCTGGACGCCATAAAGCTGGTGAAGGAGGGGCCGCCAGAGGGCAAGGAGCACCGCTGCCCCGAAATGTATTATGACAGTGTCCTGAAGGGTTCCCGCCTTGTGGCGGAGGAATGTGCCAGAGATGTAATTTTTGAATGAACATGCTCATGTGATCCTGTAATATGAAACGAGTTCATTTGCGCTATGCAACGCTTTTTAAATTTAAAATATTACCTTCTGCGCGGCCGTTTATAAAATTTGAGAGTTGGCTAGTCGTCGGCTTCTGCCCCCATGTAACTAGTACTGGGGTGTTCGGGATAAACCTGAGCACTCTTTATCCCAATTTTGGGTCCTTCGAGGGAGGTGTTCAGCACAACGAACCAGGCAATCGGACTATAAGGCTTTATCACTCTCACTTAGCCATAGAAGTCTAAAATTTTAAATTTTGGCGAAGCCCCTAGTATTCGGAAGGCCGAATTGGGGGCGCTATATACGCCTAAGTCGGACAAGGCCGACTCCTTGCCCGGAGCGGAAAAATTCTTTAAGGACTTGAGACCTCTCGAACAGAGACCAGCTCTCGCCTTATCATGACAGTCACTTTTCGGCTTTCTCTACTGAGGTGCTCGTCCGGAAGAACCGGGACACAATCGTAGTAGTTCTCCCAGTGCTACCTTAGCCGATATAGTGGAACGTAAGGTACCAAAACATGGGAGCCGGGCAAACCCAACTATTGACCCAAGACATGATTCGGAGCTGATGCATATAATGCTATAAGTTCGGGATGCCGCGCTGTCAAAAGTGTTCGGACTTCTCACGCCGTATTATGGGGTAAACGAAAGCCCATGGCATACTGGCCGTACCAGAATGTACGGGTGCAAGTTGTCGTAAATGAACATATAAGAAAAAAAGGGATGAATAATGCACTAATAATCTAATGCTATGCATTGTTTTTTAAATAATACATCGAAGCGTACTGATACAAGTAGTGCAATAAGCAGAAAATAGGACTATTTGACATGTCCTATCCAAGGGCAAGCTGCGTATGGATAGTAGAAAGCGGGTATATCGATTATTATTAGAGACCACCTGGGGATTCCCTTGTACATCTTAGCTTCTTGCCTCCTTGGTTGTTCCTTCCCGTAATGTGTCCATCAATCGTACTGCCGGAAAGGGCTTCCAGAGAGTTATGTCCTGAAAGAGAAAAAAATGATAAAGGTATGTAGCCCCTAGGGCGGTTAAGCCGCATTGCGGGACGTGCCCTGATCGTGCCCCCGCCTATGCCCATGGTATTTTCAGTGCATAATTATGTATGCGTGGCACGGATTTCGTCGCTTGACTAGGACTGGGACGAGGGCCGAATTGCTAGGCGAGCTCTGAATGTGCCAGGTGATCCTGTTGCAGTTTACTCCGGACTCGCTTGACAGTGTCCGGGGGCTGTATCGCTGAATTGGCGGTTTGCCTTAAAAAGCTGCTTTGTGCTTCTTCTGCGAGGGCCGCATTGTGCTCTTTCGTGCGGAGCGAGCGTTCTGTGTTTCAATTGACTGTTATGACCCCCTAGGTCCTGGCATCTTGAGCTTGAGGTGTGCGTAATGCGGTACCACATTGAATTTTGCAAATGCGGTTCGCCCGAGCAGTGCGTGATAGCCACTGCGGGACCGGACGATATCGAAGATTAACTCCTCGCTTCGGAAGTTGTCCGGAAATCCGAAGACCACTTCCAGTGTGATTGAGCCCGTGCAATGGGCCTCTACACCTGGGATGATGCCCTTAAAGGTGGTTTTGGTGGGTTTGGTC
This sequence comes from Triticum dicoccoides, assembly GCF_002162155.2. Taxonomy (NCBI): domain Eukaryota; kingdom Viridiplantae; phylum Streptophyta; class Magnoliopsida; order Poales; family Poaceae; genus Triticum; species Triticum dicoccoides. The sequence goes on from NC_041390.1 coordinate 464,280,574, forward strand.
CTCGAGGGATCTATACCCATTTTGTGCATTGTATCCTGATAGAGCAGGTTCAGGCTGTTGCCGCTGTCCATAAGGACTCGAGTGAGGTGAAATCCGTCGATGATGGGGTCTAGGACCAGTGCGGCGGATCCGCCATGACGAATACTAGTGGGATGGTCCCTGCGATCGAAGGTGATTGGACAAACGGACCATGGGTTGAACTTTGGGGCGACGGGCTCCATCGCATAGACGTCCCTTAGTGCACGCATCCGTTCCCTCTTGGGAATGTGGGTTGCGTATATCATGTTCACTGTCTTCAGTTGTGGGGGGAACCTCTTTCTGTCCTCCCATGTTCGGCGGCCGGGGCTCCTCCTCGTCATCACTATGCAGCCCCTTGTCCTTGTTTTCGACATTTATCTTGACGGCCTGCTTGGACACCCAACATTCTCTGCTGGTGTGATTGGCTGGCTTATCGTGGGTGCCGTGGATTTGACACGAGCGATCAAGTATGCGATCCAAACTGGACGGGCCCGGAGTACTTCTTTTGAATGGTTTTTCCGCTGACCGGATCTAGAGCCTCTGAATCCGGTATTGACTGTCGTATCATCGGTGTTATCGCCGTTGTTGCGGCACTTTTGTCTGTTACGACGTGGATTGCCGTTGGCATCTTTGGTATCTAAAGTGCCCGGATTCCTTGATGTGTTGTTGCTGCAAGCCAGCCAGCTATCCTTGCCCACGCAAAAGCGGGTCATGAGTGTCGTGAGGGCTGCCATAGACTTCGGCTTCTCCTGGCCAAGGTGCCGGGCAAGCCACTCGTCACGGATGTTATGCTTGAATGCCGCTAAGGCCTCTGCATCCGGACAGTCGACAATTTGGTTTTTCTTAGTTAGGAACCGTGTCCAGAATTGCCTGGACGATTCCCCTGGCTGCTGAGTTATATGGCTCAAGTCATCAACATCCGGTGGTCGCACATAAGTGCCCTGGAAATTGTTAAGGAATGCGTCTTCCAAATCCTCCCAACTGCCGACGGAGTCTGCTGCCAAGCTATTCAGCCAATGCCAAGCTGGTCCTTTGAGTTTTAGTGGGAGGTACTTGATGGCATGTAGATCATCACAGCGATCCATATGGATGTGAAGGAGGAAATCCTCAATCCATACAGCGGGATCTGTTGTACCATCATACGATTCGACATTTACGGGTTTAAAACCCTCCAGGAATTCATGATCCATAACTTCATCAGTGAAGCATAGGGGGTGTGCGGCGCCTCTGTGCCGGGCTATATCACGACACAGTTCATATGAGTCTTGTCTATTGAATTTGGCCCGGACGGATTTACTTTTAGTGTATCCGGCGCGATGGTCATCGTCCTGCATTGGCGCGCGCCCCCGTGACCCGTATATTGACCTTGCATGTTTTGCCCTGCTGTCCAATATGTCTCGCAGGTCCCGTGTGTTTCCCCGGGCCTTGGTATTTTTGATTGAGTGGCGGCAGGGTGCAGGCTGAACTTCAGGCTGAAACGCCTCTCTGGCTCGGCAACGCAGTGGCCGGTCAGCCGCATCGTACACTGGTGATGGAGGTTTCAATGCTTCCTCCTCGAGGTGAGGTAGCAACCTGCACTTTGGGTAACTCTTGGAGGGGCGCTCGAGTTCGTATTCCTCGGCCGCAAGGACTTCGGTCCATCTGTCTACTAGCAAGTCTTGATCAGCTTGAAGCTGTTGTTGCTTTTTCTTTAGGCTATTTGCTGTGGCCATAAGCCGGCGCTTGAAGCGCTCCTGCTCGACAGGATCCTCAGGCACGCTAAATTCTTCGCCGCCGAGGCTCACCTCATCTTCGGAGAGAGGCATGTAATTGCCCTCCTCCGATTCTCCATCCGCTGCCTGCTCTGGAGGGCTAGCTTATTCACCCTCCTGCTCTACATCGTGCTGGAGGGGATTGTCGTTGTCTTCGGAACTATCTGGAGTGTTATTGTCTCTTGTGCCGGTATCACTACTTTTGCTATGGCGGGACTTAGAGCGGCGCCGCTGACGTTGGCGCATGGGTTGCTTCTTGGAGGGGTCATCCTCCGTTGTCTCGTCGCCATTGCCTTCTTTGGGGGTGTCCATCATGTATATATCATATGATGAGGTGGCGGTCGAGCGCCCTGTGGGCGGTGGTTCCTGTTCGTCTCCTGCATTGTCGTCCATATCGTCGATGTCTTCGGAGTCGAAGTCGAGCATGTCGGTTAAATCGTCGACAGTGGCTACTAAGTGAGTGGTGGGTGGGCAGCGAATTTCTTCGTCGTCCGCATCCCATTCTAGCCGGACATAGTTCGGCCAAGGTTCTCCTGACAAGGAGAGAGACCTTAATGAATTTAGCACATCGCCGAAAGGCAAGTGCTGAAAGATATCCGCGGAGGTGAACTCCATGATCGGCGCCCAATCGGATTCGATTGCACGGATGCAGGCGGCTCGGAGTCCATGGCCGGAGACGAATCCAGTGGTTCGGCAACACGGCTCTCGTAAGGGACGAAGTCAGTATACGGCTCCATCCCCACTGAGAGTGTGACCTCCATGGAGGGGTCTATCCCTCCGTCCTCAGATGGCGCAATTTGCTCCGGATTGAAGGCCGAAGTAGTTGCAGATGCGATCTCCCGAATATTGTCCGACGGCAGAGTTACGTCATGCTCGTCGTGATTGTGCGGTGCACCTGACATGGGCTCGAATCCGTAGAAGATCAAGTCTCCGCGGATGTCGGAAGTGTAGTTTAAGTTTCCGAACCTGACCTGATGGCCAGGGGCGTAGCTCTCGATCTGCTCCAGATGGCCAAGCGAATTGGCCCACAGTGCGAAGCCGCCGAATACGAAGATCTGCCCGGGGAGGAAAACCTCACCCTGGACCGCATCGTTACCGATGATCGAAGGGGCCATCGAGCCTTACAGTGACGGCACGGTGGAACTATCAATGAAAGCACCAATGTTGGTGTCAAAACCTGCGGAGCTCGGGTAGTGGGTCCCGAACTGTGCGTCTAAGGCGAATGGTAACAGAAGGCAGGGGACACGATATTTACCCAGGTTCAGGCCCTCTTGATGGAGGTAATACCCTACATCCTGCTTGGTTGATCTTGATGATATGAGTATTACAAGAGTTGATCTACCACGAGATCGTAGAGGCTAAACCCTAGAAGCTAGCCTATGGTATGATTGTATGTTGTCCTACGGACTAAACCCTCCGGTTTATATAGACACCGGAGGAGGATATGTTTACATAGAGTCGGTTACAAGGGAGGAGATCTACATATCCATATCGCCAAGCTTGCCTTCCACGCCAAGGAGAGTCTCATCCGAACACGGGGCGAAGTCTTCAATCTTGTATCTTCATAGTCCAACAGTCCGGCCAAAGAATATAGTCCGGCTGTCCGGAGACCCCCTAATCCAGGACTCCCTCAAGTATGTAGTATATAAGAATGTTTAGGTGGTATATATACTAATTTTTAGGCAGTATGTATCATATTTTGAGTATGTTCCTTTTTACGTACAAATATGTATGTATTTCACAAATATAACAAAAATATGTGCTCATATGCAATTTTTCCATGTAACTTGCTTTGAAATATCTTAGATATAATATATGAACATATTTAAAATAATAAAATAATATATATAGTACCACATGGTAGTATATGAGATATGTCGGGTAACTACCACTGGGTGGTATGATGTATTTTTTCTATATGACAAATTTTATCTACCACTAGTGATAGTTACCACCACTTGAGTTTTGTATGTTGTATGTAGTATTTATCAAATCCGAGAGTATGTACGCGTAATATGTAGTATATGAGAATATTTAGGTAGTATATATACTACTTTATAAGTAGTATGCATCGTATTTTGTGCATGCTCTTTTTTACGTACAAATGTATACATATTTCACAAATATAATAAAAACTATGGGCCAACTTGCAATTTTTCCATATATCTCATTTTTAAATATGTAATATATAATATATGAACATATTTACAATTATAGAGTAGTATATATAATATCACATGGTAGTATATGAGGTACATGGGGTAACTACCCCTAGGATATATATATATATCATCGAATGTCTCGCACGACCATTCACACACACACACACACACACACACACACACATATATATATATATATATATATATAATTGGTATGTATAATTTCTCCTACAATTTGCAGATCATTACATGGAGGCATTATTGCGGTAGCAGGTAATGGTATTATCCTTTGGGATCTATGACCTGGTCGAGCAAAAATCCCGTTATTTCTTCTTGAATTGCTAGTACGCGATCCTGTGTAGGAGCCGACCCCGCATCTCCTTCATCTTTAAAGAAGAGATCAAAATATGCATTTATTATTAGTTGTGTGTACATATATTAGATAATGATGTAAAAATTATGAATAGTGTTATGGCAAACATACCCATTGATCTCTATCAGTTCTGCTCCTTCCGGACGCCATCATGCGAATGTTCTCGCAAACGTAGTATGCACATAAATCAGTCCCCAGCGCATGCTTTAGGGCCTTTACAAGAATAGAAATCAATCAGATAATAATTAATCAATCATGATAACTAATGGTATTGAAACTAGAATTAAAGAGATAGTAGCTAGCTAGTAGTAACTACTTAATTAATTATCTTGGGTTGGATCCATTTCAGCTCATTTTTTCATGGGCCTTTAACCTGTTTGATGAACTTTCCCCAAGCCCTGCCCGCCGAAAAAGAAAATGAATAAAGGAGTTATTAATTAGTTGTTATCAGAAAATGACGAACTAAAGAGGCCGACATATAGTTCAATAATGATTGAAATTACCTGTTGACCATCCCCTTCACGATTTCGTACTCAGTAACTGGTTTAAGTAGTGAGTCTAGTACTTCAACTTTTCCATCATCAACTTTAATGATTAACAAGATTCAGCGAAAACTGCATGCATACACGTTTGCATGTATAAATTAAACGGGCATGTGCGTAACTCATCAACTATCCTAAACCCTATACACTTATTAACATCTAGCTAGTAAGCAAAAACAAAATTTGTAGTACAAGACAGTGTGACTCACCCAAAGTTGTAAGGATAGTATGTCTGGACAGGTATTTAGGTGCTTCAAGAACTTTAGCAAGCTATTCTCTATGTCTATTCGATCCCATTCACGCGTCCATGTCTCTTGATTAATGGTATTTGGGTCAATGAACCCAATGCCATAACGTCCAGCTGTTTTCATTTCATAGATCTTCATTCTCCATAATACCACATAAAAGAATATAGTGAGGATAATTACAGGTAATGATCAACGAGCACTACAACTAGCTGGAGACTTAATGAAATTACAAAAAGAAATCACTTACAGACAATAGCAACTGATGATAGATTTGTCGAGTGCGTCTTGATTGAATAACTGAAACATTTCTGTAAGCTCAACATACAGAGCATTTTCATGGTTGTAATGCTCTGGCTTGACTCTCACCATGAGGGACTCTCGATTGGTAGTCTTGGCAATTTTCATGTACCATTCATGCAATTCATACATTCTCATTGAGAGCTTCTTGACCTCCTCGGGCTTGACCATAGGTTCGCCACGGACATATTTCCGTTTTAGTTCCTCCTCTTTAAATGTTTCCATGGGCTCGATCTCTAGGAGTTGTTCTATAGTGCATCCGATCTCTGCAGCCTGCCTTCTATGATCATCAGTTATTACTAGCTGATCGGCGCTGGTACTCTCATGTGTTGGTACAATGAGCGGGGGGGGGGGGCCGATTGCACCGCCTGTTTTCCAGCTGGGGAACAGTTTTCCCGCTTTTTTGGCAGCTGCTTGGCTCGAGCTCGACTCCTTTTTTTGTGCTTGATATGCCTTCTTGATTTGGCGCTCATAGTCTGAGTCAATAGGCTTGGGAGCTGGTGGTTGAGCCATACAAATAAAGTGGTCAACGACATGCTTAGGCACTTTCTCCTTTAGCGGCGGTGGCGGTTTCAGTCCAAAATGGGCCCTCACTTGGGCTTGCACTTCGGCTTCGTTTTCCTCCAGAGTCAGGTTGTAAGGCCTCTTCGGAAGAGGCTTGAGGCTTGTACCAAATTGGTATCTCTTGCCTCCTGTACTTATACCGCTAGTCGCCGAAGGTGCGGTGATGTCGCTTGAAGCTACGTCGGTATTTCCCCAAAGAGGAAGGGATGATGCAGCACAACGGCAATAGGTATTTCCCTCAGATATGAAACCAAGGTTATCGAACCAGTAGGAGAACCAAGCAACACAACGTAAACAACCCCTGCACACAAATAACAACACCTCGCAACCCGGCGTGTTAAAGGGGTTGTCAATCCCTTTCGGGTAACGGCACCAGAAACGGTGCGTGGATGGGAGAAAGTTGCAAATATTGATAGATCGAACGCCAAATAAAATAAATTGTAGCAAAGTATTTTTTTTGGTTTTTGATTTAATAGATCTGAAAATAAAAGCAAATAAAAAGTAGATCGCAAAGGCAAATATATGAGAAAGAAGACCCGGGGCCGTAGGTTTCACTAGTGGCTTCTCTCGAGAAAAATAGCAAAGCGGCGGGTGAACAAATTATTGTTGGGAAATTGGTAGAACCTCAAATAATTATGACGATATCCAGGCAATGATCATTACATATGCATCACGTCCAAGATGAGTAGACCGACTCCTGCCTGCATCTACTACTATTACTCCACACATCGACTGCTATCCAGCATGCATCTAGTGTATTAAGTTCATGGAAAAACAGAGTAATGCAATAAGAACGATGACATGATGTAGACGAGATCCATTTATCTATGGCGGTAGATATAGATCTCATCTTTTTATCCTTAGTAGCAACGATAGATACGTGTCGGTTCCCTTCCTGTCACCGGGATCAAGCATCGTAAGATCAAACCGACTACCGGGAACCTCTTTGCATTGCAAGATAAATATATCACGTTGGCCAGACAAAACCCAAATATCAGAGAAGAAATACAAGGCTATAAGAGATCATGCATAAAAGAGATCAAAGAAACTCAAATACTTTCATGGATATAAAAAGATAGATCTGATCATAAACTCAAAGTTCATTGATCCCAACAAACACACCGCAAAAGAGTTACATCATATGGATCTCCAAGAAACCATTGTATTGAGAATCAAGAGAGAGAGATTAAGCCATCTAGCCACTAACTACGGACCCGAAGGTCTACAAAGAACTACTCACGCATCATCAGAGAGGCACCAATGGAAGTGGTGAACCCCTCCGTGATGGTTTCTAGATTGGATCTGGTGGTTCTGGACTCTACGGCGGCTGTATGAATATTTCGTCGACTCCCCTAGGGTTTTGGGAATATTGGGGTATTTATAGAGCAAAGAGGCGGTCCGGGGAGCACCCGAGGTGGGCACAACCCACCAGGGTGCGCCTGGGCCTGCTGGCGTGCCCTGCTGGGTTGTCCCCTCCTCGGGACTCCCCCGGGTGAACCAGGGCCCAATATCTTCCATATGGTCCATAAAAAATCTCCGTAAATTTTCATGGCATTTGGACTCCGTTTGATATTGATTTTCTGCATCGTAAGAAACATGGAAAAACAGCAACTGGCACTTGGCACTATGTCAATAGGTTAGTACCAAAAATGATATAAAATGACTATAAAATGATTACAAAACATCCAAGATTGATAATGAAATAGCATGAAATAAAATTATAGATACGTTGGAGACGTATCAACATCCCCAAGCTTCACTCCTACTCGTCCTCGAGTAGGTAAGTGATAAAAACAGAATTTTTGATGTGGAGTGTTGTTCATCATGTCATATCATATTATTTTATTTGTAGCATGGACATTTGGACTTTTATGTGATTCAAAGAAATAGTCTAGTTTTGACATAATAATTTAGATACTCAAGCATATCAACAAGCAACCATGTCTTTCAAAATATCAATGCTAAAATAAGTTATCCCTAGCCCGTCATGCTCAAACATTGATCCATTCATGAAACATACCCGAATATTAACTACACCCAATACTTAAGCATGCTCATATTGCCTCCTAGTTGGTGCTTTTATAAGAGAAGATGGAGGCTCAAAATAAAAATTGCATAAAGTAAAAGATAGGCCCTTCATAGAGGAAGTAGGGATTTGTAGAGGTGCCAGAGCTCAAAGCGAAAAAATTGAGATAAAAACATTTTGGGAGGTGTATCCATTCCGCCAACGAAAACGACTTAGAGTTCCCAATACTTTCCATGCATAGATATATCATAGGCGGTTCCCAAACAGAAAATAAATTTTATTCCTTTTTCCACCATAACTTTCACTTTCCATGGCTAACTATATCCACGGGTGCCCTCCATACCAACACTTTCCAAGGAATTTATTATTTGACAACATAAAGTAAATTCATTTTTTTTTGCATTTCGGGACTGGGCATCCCTAATACCTTTGCCTTACCCTCGTGCAATGGCAAGTGAATAAACACTCATCTTGAGAATAACACATCTAGCATGGAAAATATTAGCCACCCCTCACCGCTCCGCGAGCGAAACAAACACACAAAAGAGAAGTTTATTTTGAAAATTAGAGATGGCACATGCAAATTTGCTTAGAACGACAAAAGAATACCGCATATAGGTAGATATAGTGGACTCATGTGGCAAAACTGGTTTAAAGGATTTTGGATGCACAAGTAGAGGTCATACTTAGTGCAAAATGAAGGCTAGCAAAATATTGGGAAGCGACCAACCAAGAAATGAATAATCTCATAAGCAAGCATTAAGCATAATTAACACCGAATAATGCACCACAAGTAGGATATAATTTCATTGCATGATTGTTGACTTTCGTGCATGCATAGGGAATCACAAACCTTAACACCAATATTCCTACTAAAGCATAATTACTCATCAAGATGACTCACATATCACATCATCATATCTCAAAACTATTACTAAGAATCAAGTTTATTTTGTCCAATGATCTTCATGACATTTTTATTTATCGTTCTTGGATATCTATTACTTTGGGACTAATTTTCATGTGTTCCTTTTCATAAGCTGAAACAAATATAAGTGAAGATCATGAGCATAACAAATTTTATTTCTCTCAAAATAATTTAAGTGAAGCAAGAGAGAATTTCTTCAAAATTTTACTAACTCTCAAATAAATCTAAGTGAAGCAAGAGAGCATTTCTTCAAAAATAACAAGCACAACATGCTCAAAAAGATATAAGTGAAGCACTAGAGCAAGTCCATTGCTCATAAAAATTTAAGTGAAGCATAGAGAGCAATTCTAACAAGTCATGACATAATTTTGGCTCTCTCAAATAGGTGTGTCCAGCAAGGATTGATGACTTAAAACACAAAATAAAACAAGCAAAGACACATATCATACAAGACGCTCCAAGCAAAACACATATCATGTGACGAATAAAAATATAGTTTCAAGTAAAATACCGATGATCGTTGGAAGAAAGCGGGGATGCCACTCGGGGCCATTCCCAAGCTTAGTTGGTTGCTCATTCTTGGATAATAGATTGGGATGCTGGGGCATCCCCAAGATTAGGCTCTTCCATCCTTCCTCCATCCATTGTAAGATAACCCAAAACTTGAAAACTTCAATCACACAAAACTCAACAAAACCTTCGTGAGATCCATTAGTATAAGAATAATAAATCACTACTATAAGTGTTGTATAAAACCAATTCATATTTTGTTTTTGTATTATATCTACTGTATTCCAACTTTTATATGGAAAAAACTCATCAAAGAAAACCATAGAGCCATCAAAATAAGCACATAACACAAAGAAAACAGAATCTGTCAAAATAGAACAGTTTGTAGTAATCTGACTATTTTGAATACTTCAGTAACTCAAAAAACTCTGAAAAATTAGGAAGACCTGAGAAATTTGTATATTGATCTACTACAATTTAAATGGGTATTTTATCGCTCTCTGATAAAAATGAAATTAATTTAGTGAGCGTAAAAGTTTCTGTTCTTTTAGCATGATCAAATAACTATTGCCCAAGAAGATCCTAAAGGCTTTACTTGGCACAAACACTAATTAAAACACAGAAACACAATCGTAACAGTAGCATAATTGTGCTAACACAAGAATAGAAAGCAAAAAGCAAAAATAAATTTTATTCATTGGGTTGCCTCCCAACAAGCGCTATAGTTTTACGCCCTTAGCTAGGCATAAAGTAAGGATCTAAGTTTTGTCATCTTTGGTTCGAGATCCATAAGATGCACTCACGATTGATTCATAAGGTGGCTTAATTCTAGTTCCAGGAAATTGTTCCATACCTTTCCTCAAAGGAAACTGGAACTTAATATTGTCTTCTTTCATACCAACCACGGCACCATTAGTGCGTAAAAATGGTCTACCAAGAATAATTGGACAAGAAGGATTGCAATCAATATCAAGAACAATAAAATCTATGGGCACATAATTTCTATTTGCAAGAATAATAACATCATTAATTCTTTCCATAGGATTTTTAATAGTAGAATATGCCAAGTGCAAATTCAAAGAACACTCTTCAAGATTAGTAAGACCAAGCTCATCACATAAAGATTTCTGAATAGTAGAAACACTAGCACCCAAGTCACACAAAAGAAAAGCACTCATAATTTTTAATCTTGACTTTGATAGTAGGTTCCCATTCATCATGCAATTTTCTAGGAATTGAAACTTCTAATTCCATTTTTTCTTCAAGAGCTTTCATCATAGCATCAACAATATGTTTAGTAAAAGTTTTGTTTTGTTCATAAGCATGGGGTGAATTTATCATGGATTGCAACAAAGAAATACAATCAATCAAAGAGGAAGTATCATAATTAAAGTCTTTGTAATCCAAAAGAGTGGGTACATCACTAGCTAAAGTTTTGACCTCTCCAAACCCACTTTCATCAATTTTCTCAACAAGATTTTCACCCTCCGAAATATTGGGACGCATTCTACCTAAAGTTGACTCTTCTCCAATCCCTTTTTCACAAACATTAACTTTACTAAACAAAGAATTGATAGAAGAAACACCAATCATTTTAAGATCTTCTTCACTTTTGCGAAAGAAATCACTAGAAAACGCTTTTTCTAAAAATTCTCTTTTAGCTCTAAGCATGGCGGTTCTTTTCTTAGTTTCATCCATAAAGACATAAAGAGCTTTAATTTATTAATCAATCTTAGGCACACAAAAATTAATCTTGAGATTTTCCACATCATGAGCAATTCTATCAACACTTCTAGACAAATCATCAATCTTACTCAACTTTTCTTCTATGGAAGTGTTGAAAACTTTTTGAGTGTTGATAAATTCTTTAATATTATTCTCAAGATCAGAGGTGTTCCTATTATTATTATAAGATTGATTTCCATAGGAATTACCATACTTATTAGAGGAATTACTAGGAAAAGGCCTAGGATTAAAATTACCTCTATAAGCATTGTTGTTGAAATTATTTCGAGAGATAAAATTCACATCTATGGCATCACTATTTTGCTCAATCAAAGTAGACAAAGGAATATCATTAACATCAATAGGATCACTTCTACTAGCAACCAATTTCACAAGAGCATCAACTTTTTCACTCAAAGAAGAAATTTCTTCAACCGAATTAACTTTTTTACTAGTAGGAGCCCTTTCGGTATGCCATTGCGAATAATTAGCCATAATATTATCAAGCAATTTGGTGGCTTCACCCAAAGTAATTTCCATAAAAGTACCACCCGCGGCGGAATCTAAAAGATTACAAGAAACAAAATTCAACCCCGCATAAAATTTCTGTATGATCATCCAAAGATTTAACCCATGAGTTGGGCAATTCCTTAGCATCATTTTCATCCCTTCCCAAGATTTTGCAACATGCTCATGTTCAAGTTGCTTGAAATTCATGATCTGGGTTCTAAGGGAAATAATTTTTGCCGGAGGAAAATACTTAGTGATAAAAGCATCTTTGCACTTATTCCAAGAATCGATACTATTGCGAGGCAAAGAAGAGAACCAAATTTTTGCAGAATCATGCAAGGAAAACGGAAAAAATTTCATCTTGACCACATCATTGTCCACATCTTTTTTCTTTTGCATATCGCATAATTCCACGAAGGTATTAAGATGGGACGCGACATCCTCATTAGGAGTACCGGAAAATTGGTCTTTCTTAACAAGATTCAGCAAAGCAGTATTAATATCACAAGTCTCCGCACTAGCGGCGGGAGGAGCAAGTGGAGTGCCAATAAAATCATTGTTGTTGGTATTTGAGAAATCACATAACTTGGTGTTCTCTTGAGTCATGATGACTACACAACAAGATTGCACTCAAAAACAGATCCGGCAAGAAAACGGCGAACGAAAAAGAGAGACGAATAAAACAACAATTTTTTGTGAAGTGGGGGAGAGGAAAAAAGAGGCAAATGGCAAATAATGTAAATTGCGAGGAAATGAGATTTGTGATTAGGAACCTGGTTATATGTTTAAGATCCTCCCCGGCAACGGCGCCAGAAATTCCTTTTGATGTCGCTTGAAGCTATGTCGGTATTTCCCAAAGAGGAAGGGATGATGCAGCACATCGGCGGTAGGTATTTCCTTCAGATATGAAACCAAGGTTATCGAACCAGTAGGAGAACCAAGCAACACAACGTAAACATCCCCTGCACACAAATAACAACACCTCGCAACCTGGCGTGTTAAAGGGGTTGTCAATCCCTTTCAGGTAACGGTGCCAGAATCGGTGCATGGACGGGAGAAAGTTGTAAATATTGATAGATCGAACGCCAAATAAAATAAATTGCAGCAAGGTATTATTGGGTTTTTGATTTAATATATCTGAAAATAAAAGCAAATAAAAAGTAGATCGCAAAGGCAAATATATGAGAAAGAAGACCCGGGGGCCGTAGGTTTCACTAGTGGCTTCTCTCGAGAAAAATAGCAAAGCGGTGGGTGAACAAATTATTGTTGGGCAATTGACAGAACGTCAAATAATTATGACGATATCTAGGCAATGATCATTACATAGGTGTCACATCCAAGATTAGTAGACCGACTCCTACCTGCATCTACTACTATTACTCCACACATCGACCGCTATCCAGCGTGCATCTAGTGTATTAAGTTCATGGAGAAACAGAGTAATGCAATAAGAACGATGACATTGTTGGGGAACGCAGTATTTCAAAAAATTTCCTACGATCATGCAAGATCTATCTAGGAGATGCATAGCAAGGAGAGGGGAGAGTGTGTCTATGCACCCTTGTAGACCGAAAGTGGAAGCGTTTAGTAACGTGGTTGATGTAGTTGAAGGTCTTCGCGATACAACCGATCAAGTACCGAACACACGGCACCTCCGCGATCTGCACACGTTCAGCTCGGTGACGTCCCTCATACTCTTGATCCAGCTGAGGCCGAGGGTGAGTTCCGTCAGCACGACGGCGTGTCGATGGTGATGATGAAGTTACCGACACAGGGCTTCGCCTAAGCACTACGACAATATGACCGAGGTGTAAAACTTTGCAGGGGGGCACCGCACACGGCTAAAGATCAATGTGTGTGTCTATGGGGTGCCCCCTCCCACGTATATAAAGGGGGGGAGGGAGGAGGAGGCTGACCAGAGTTGGCGTGCCCAAAGGGGGGAATCCTACTCCAAGTAGGATTCGCCCCCCCTTTCCTACTTCCACAAGGAGAAGGGGGGAGGAGTAGGAGAAGAGAAGGTAAGGGGGGCGGGCCCCTAGCCCTAGTCCAATTCGGTTTGGTCTAGGGGGGCGCCACCTCTTGGCCTGCCTCCTCTCTTCCACCACTAGGCCCATGAGGCCTAATAACTTCCCGGAGGGGGTTCCAGTAACCCCCAGTACTCTGAAACTCATCCGAAACGACCGGAATCATTCGGGTGTCCGAACGTAACCTTCCAATATATGAATATTTATGTCTCGGCCATTTCGAGACTCCTCTTCATGTTTGTGATCTCATTCGGGACTCCTAACAACCTTCGGTACATCAAATCACATAACTCATAATACAAATCGTCATCGAACGTTAAGTGTGCGGACCCTACAGGTTCAAGAACTATGTAGACATGACCAAGACACATATCCAATCAATAACCAATAGCGGAACCTAGATGCTCATATTGGTTCCTACATATTCTACGAAGATCTTTATCGGTCAAACCACATAACAACATACATTGTTCCCTTTGTCATCGGTATGTTACTTGCCCAAGATTCGATTGTCAGTATCATTATACCTAGTTCAATCTCGTCACCGACAAGTCTCTTTACTCATTCTGTAATGCATCATCCTGAAACTAACTCATAAGTCACATTGCTTGCAAGGCTTATAGTGATGTGCATTATCGGGAGGGCCTAGAGACACCTCTCCGACAATCGGAGTGACAAATCCTAATCTTGATCTATGCCAACTCAACAAACACCATCGCAGACACTTGTAGAGCATCGTTATAATCACCCAGTTACGTTGTGATGTTTGATAGCACACTAAGTGTTCCTCTGGTATTCGGGAGTTGCATAATCCCATAGTCATAGGAACATGTATAAGTCATGAAGAAAGAAATGGCAATAAACTAAACGATCATAGTGCTAAGCTAACGGATGGGTCTAGTCCATCACATCATTATCTAATGATGTGATCTCATTCATCAAATGACAACACATGTACATGGCTAGGAAACTTAACCATCTTTGATTAACGAGCTAGTCAAGTAGAGGCATACTAGGGACACTCTGTTTGTATATGCATTTACACATGTACTTAGTTTCCGGTTAATACAATTCTAGCATGAATAATAACATTTATCATTATATAAGGAAATATAAATAAAAACTTTATTATTGCCTCTAGGCATATTTCCTTCGGTCTCCCACTTGCACTAGAGTCAATAATCTAGGTTACACAGTAATGATTCTAACACCCATGGAGTCTTGGTGCTTATAATGTTTTGCTCGTGAGAGAGGCTTAGTCAACGGGTCTGCAACATTCATATCCGTATGTATCTTGAAAATCTCTATGTCTCCCTCCTTGACTTGATCGCGGATGGAATTGAAGCGTCTCTTGATGTGCTTCGTTCTCTTGTGAAATCTGGATTCCTTTGCCAAGGAAATTGCACCAGTATTGTCACAAAAGATTTTCATTGGACCCGATACACTAGGTATGACACCTAGATCGGATATGAACTCCTTCATCCAGACTCCTTCGTTTGCTGCTTCCAAAGCAGCTATGTACTCCGCTTCACATGTAGATCCCTCCACGACGCTCTGCTTGCAACTGCACCTACTTACAGCTCCACCATTCAATAAAAATATGTATCCGGTTTGTGAGTTAGAGTCATTCGGATCAGTGTCAAAGCTTGCATCGACGTAACGTTTACGACGAGCTCTTTGTCACCTCCATAAATGAGAAACATATCCTTAGTCCTTTTCAGGTATTTCAGGATGTTCTTGATCGCTGTCCAGTGATCCACTCCTGGATTACTTTGGTACCTCCCTGCTAAACTAATAGCAAGGTACACATCAGCTCTAGTACACAACATTGCATACATTATAGAATCTATGGATGAAGCATAGGGAATGACTTTCATTTTCTCTCTATCTTCTGCAGTGGTCGGGCATTGAGTCTGACTCAATTTCACACCTTGTAACACAGGCAAGAACCCTTTCTTTGCTTGATCCATTTTGAACTTCTTCAAAACTTTATCAAGGTATGTGCTTTGTGAAAGTCTAATTAAGTGTCTTGATCTATCTCTATAGATCTTGATGCCCAATATATAAGAAACTTCACCAAGGTATTTCATTGAAAAATTCTTATTCAAGTATCCTTTTATGCTATTCAGAAATTCAATATCATTTCCGGTCAACAATATGTCATCCACATATAATATCAGAAATGCTACAAAGCTCCCACTCACTTTCTTGTAAATACATGCTTCTCCAAAAGTATGTATAAAACCATATGCTTTGATCACACTATCAAAGCATATATTCCAACTCCGAGATGCTTGCACCAGTCCATAAATGGATCACTTTGTTAGCACCTTTTGGATCGACAAAACCTTCCGGTTGCATCATATACAACTCTTCTTTAAGATATCCATTAAGGAATGCAGTTTTGACATCCATTTGCCAAATTTCATAATCATAAATTGCGGCAATTGCTAACATATTCGGACGGACTTAAGCATCGCTATGGGAGAGAAGGTCTCATCGTAGTCAACTCCTTGAACTTGTCAAAAACCTTTCGCAACAAGTCGAGCTTTGTAGACAGTAACATTACCGTCAGCGTTAGTCTTCTTCTTGAAGATCCATTTATTCTCTATGGCTTGCTGTTGGTGTCAAAACCGGCGGATCTCGGGTAGGGGGTCCCGAACTATGCGTCTAAGGTTGATGGTAACAGGACACAGGGGACACGAAGTTTTACCCAGGTTCGGGCCCTCTTGATGGAGGTAATACCCTATGTCCTGCTTGATTGACATTGATGAATATGAGGATTACAAGAGTTGATCTACCACGAGATCGTAATGGCTAAAACCCTAGAAGTCTAGCCTGTCAGATTATGATAGCCTCTACAGACTAAACCCTCCGGTTTATATAGACACCGGAGCGGCCTAGGGTTGTACAAAGGTTACATAGAAAGGAAATAATACATCCGAACGCCTAGCTTGCCTTCCACGCAAAGGAGATTCCCATCCGGACATGGGAGGAAGTCTTCTATCTTGTATCTTAATGACCCAGTAGTCCAGCCCACGTCACACAGGTCGGACGCCCGAGGACCCCTTAATCCAGGACTCCCTTAGTAACCCCGAACCAGGCTTCAATGACGAGGTGTCCGGCGCGCAGATTGTCTTCAGCATTGCAAGGCGGGTTCCTCCTCCAATCACTTCAAAGTACCTGACTTAAAGAGTTGTATTCGGCCTTTCATTTAATGTCGCACCCATCGGCTTCTATGCCTCCACACCTTCTGCTTCCACGTGTCGAGCGAATACGAGAGGTCGGGGTATTTTTGGCTCATAACTCCCCCAGCCATGTAAGAAAGGCCTCTATTTAAAGGGATTGGATCTCAGATACATTCCACACCCAGCGGAAAATCCTCAGAGTCTTGACAGGGGAAACCATTCAACATGGCTAGCATCCCTAGTTCCTCCTCCGTGAACCCTCACGGCTCTGAAAAAAGGCGATTGGGAGAGATGTTCTATATCCCATGAGCAGTTGTTTAAGCTCCAAACACAGGGATTCCTTGCCCCCGTAGATCTGGTTCCTGTTCGAGCAGGATTGACCTCCTTCACAGGCGAAGTTCTGCGGAAAATTTCCCCAAGCCAACCAGGGGAATGGGTGTGCTTTGTATCTTACTTGTTGAGAGGCGTCGGGTTTCCAATCCACCCTTTCCTCCATGGACTACTGGAGTATTACGGCCTCCAACTGCACAACCTCACACCAGCCTCTATCCTGCACATCGCGGGTTTTGTTGCCCTGTGCGAGCTTTTCCTGGGCTGTGAAGGCCACTTTGATTTGTGTAGGAAGCTATTCTGCATCGTCCCCCGCAACCGAGAGGGGTCGATATTCAAGGTGGGCGGCGCCAAAGTATGGTGCATAGCCGGGACCGGATATCTGTCTGGTACGCTGAAGAAGGCGCCTGAAGAATGGCCCTCAGAATGGTTCTATATTGAAGACGTTGCTCTCCCCGACCCAGTTCGAATGGGTCTTCCTGAATTTTCAAATGCTTCATTGAAGAAACGTCACAGCTGGCGCCCTCAGAGCCTCAAGGAGGAAGATAGAGC
>NC_041390.1:464298598-464307978 GCF_002162155.2 Triticum dicoccoides
CAATAACGAGGGATTCCCATGTGGCACTATAATGGGGAGGATGATGCCTCACGCTATAGTCGGAAGGGTCCGGACACCCCCGCCGCTTTGGTCAAAATATTGGCCGAACTGTACAAAGGGGAGAAAGAGGAGTTCACTCGTCTTAAACGCCGAGATGGATTTTCCATGTACAATCCTCCGAGCTGGGTGAGCTCTAATCCCACCACTTTACTTAATCCTCTCCCTAAATCACTTTTAATGGACATTAACCCATCTATCTGCAACAGGAATGGCGGAAGGTTACCGAGGAGATCCATAACCCTGCCCCACAGCCAAAGGATCACAACCGGGACCTTGACCCCGGATTTGAAGAGGATTCAGACATATTTGTGGAGCTTGAGGAGGGAGTATTCTACCAGGAGAGCTATGATGGCACAGTAGTGCCAATCGTGGCCGACTATCTCGGCCTCCTTCCTGCCTCACATGTAAGTAATCAAGAGACACCTTCTTCGAAAGAGCTTCCTCATTACGCCTCACCCACTGCACTATTTCGTGCTCCAAAGGGGAGGCGCTCGACGCCACAACGTGCACCAGAGGCATCTCCTAGGAGAGCGGTGCCCACACCGAGCAAATCTTCGAAGAGAAAGGCGAACGTCAATATGGCAGAAACTTCATCAAAGAGGTATGGCTTTCTTTTGAAATATGCCTCCTGGTCGTCACATCAAACTATGACATTATCCACCGCATTTTATCAGGAAGAGTGTCCGCCGAACTATGTCCGGGGATCCTGCCGATCTCGCCTCCACTAGTCAGATTCCAGACCCAACCCTAAGGACGAGGGCTGACAAGGGAGTGGCGCCTGACTGTCCTTTCACAGAGGATTCAGATGATATGTCCGTCACAAACTCTGAAGTGGAGAGCGCCATGAATCATCGGCGTCGAAGGGCCGCTCTACGCGACCCCGACTTTTCAAAAGAGGCATTCAATGCCTTCATCTCGGCCGATGCATACATCCGAGCTGCTCGGGATGGACTTGCCAGAGCCACGGGTCGGCATTTAAAAGATATGCAGGTAAGTGTAAATTTGATACTCCAGTAGCCCCCGAGACTTGATGCAGTTGATACAACTGATTTAAGGATCATTGTATAATCAGGTACTCACAAAGAAGAATGCCCTGCCGTCTCAAGAGCTGGAAAAGTGTCAGACCCGGCTAGCTGCGGCTACCGCCACATTGGAGAAATCCAAGGGGGCACCGCCTGGTAATGTTTCCCCTCATCAGAAAAAGTATTATCATATACCAGTAATATTGATATTGTTGTGTTTCCTTTGACAGGATCAATAGATCAACTGATTGAAAAACTAAAAATCGCCGAGGCTGGTGAACAGGAGACCAAAAGGCAACATGCAGTAGGCGAACGTGTGCTGACACGGGTCAGGGATGAAAAGAACAAGCTGCAGGATTCCAACACCCTGCTGGGCGAAGAACTAAAAGATGTGCGAGCCCAGCTTGCTGACGCCGTCAAGGAGAATAGGAGGCTACAAGGCGGCATATTCAGTATGTTTTTGGCCATACCTTTATGCACTTCAGCAAAGAAATGGTCTAACAGATTTATGTCTATAGGTATGCTGACTGGCCATCCCGAAGAGGAAATGTCCGGCTCTCAAGGTGGCCTTCTGCAAGAGCTGTCCCAATTGCATGAGCAAGCTCGGCAAGGGATGTGGAGCATTGCCAAAGCTTTGTGGCCGTCCGCCTCTCCTCCAGGAAGTATGGAGGAGCTTGTGAAGCCATTCTAGGGAGCTCGGTGGCGCTTCCGATTATGGAAGATATCGGCCTACCGAGAAGGTGCACGAGGCCTGGGCCATGGTAAAAACACAGTACACCAAGCTCAATCTGAATCATATGGCCCGGGTCAGACCTCGAGGGTCAGATGGAAAAGAAATTCCAGTTAGCCTGGTGTATGACCAGGTAAAGATAGCCGCCAAGTATTCCCAACATGCTTGTAGGCTAGATAACCTGTTAGATGGCATAAAGGAAGAAGTTTTTGAGTCCAAATGACTATGTACTTCAATTGACAAATTTTTCCTTAGCCGGATTGTAAAACGATTGTCATGGTAGACCTTTTATCTTCGACCTCTGGACCCGAAGGCTCGGAGTGTTTCCAAATACCCGCTCAGTAATATAAACTGGGCCATGCATGGAAACCAGGCGTAGGGGTCATAGTTGCTTGAACAGACAAGTCGTATCCGACTAGCTATGTTATATTACATGTTGATTGTAAGAAACATTTTTTAGGGAGAATAGTTCCGTTAAGGGTTCCTTTCCCTGGGCGGATATGCGTTAGTATGCATGTCCAGACTGTGATTGAAAAATCGCAGTATACGTAACATTTGGGGTTTCATGGTGTGATGAAGGTAAAACGTCTTTAGTTCACCGACCAAATATTCCCTTAAGAACGCTAGCTTTCGGCTTCACCCAGCCTAATGTACACGTCCGGATGACCCGATAGTAACAATCCCAGAGGTGCTCCCTTTATGCCCTAGCCGAACAAACGGGGACGTAGGGCATAAGCACAGGAGCCAGGCAACCCAGCTTGGCCAAAACTTAAGTCATAACGATGCATATAATGGTGAAGAAAAGGTACATATGCGGAAGAGGACACATGTGTGTTGAGCTTGATGCTCGGAAAATAATAATAAGCTTCTGTAAAAGAAGCCCCCAGGCATTATGAGTGTATACATTTAAGGATGTGCACATCATAGGTGTTCGGTTTGGCCGCTCAAGAACTAAAGAGCTAAAAAAATTAAAGAGAGGAAAAGAAAATAATGGAAACAAAGGGAGAAGAAGACGAACAAAGATTCCGGCTCTAGGCGTAGAATCTTCGGAGTTTGGCGGCATTCCACGGGTTCGGCTCTAAGCGGTTGTCTGATGCATCACGAGGCGGTACGCTCCTCCAGTGAGAACTTCATCTGTGATGAAGGGACCCTCCCACTTGGGCTTGAGTTTGTGCTTTTTCTTCTCTGGTAAGCATAGAACGAGTTCACCAACATTATAAGTCTTTGCCCGCACTTCTCTGCTTTGATATATGCGAGCCCACTGTTGATAGAATGCGGAACGGGCATTTGCGACATTGTGCTCCTCCTCCAGGGCATGTAGGCCATCCTATCGATCAAGCTCAGCCTCTCTCTCTCTCTCTCTCTCTCTCTCTCTCTCTCTCTCTCTTCATACATGCGCACTCGAGGTGAGTCGTGAATAATGTCGCAGGGCAACACAACCTTTGTGCCGTACACCATGAACAAGGGTGTATATCTGGTAGTGCGATTGGGCGTGGTCCGCAGCCCCTAGAGTACGGAGTCGAGCTCCTCAACCCAGTGCTTGTCTGATTCTTTCAAAGACCGCACTAGTCTAGGCTTAATGCCACTCATAATAAGACCATTAGCTCGTTCGACTTGACCGTTTGTTTGTGGATGATAGACCGAGGCGTAATCGAGTTTAATGCCCAATTTAGCACACCAGGATTTCACTTCATCGGCTGTGAAATTGGAGCTATTATCAGCGATGATGTTGTGTGGGACACCATAATGGTGCATGACACCGGATATAAAGTCTATCACCGGTCCAGCTTCAGCCATTTTCACTGGTTTGGCCTCTATCCACTTGGTGAACTTATCTACCATGACTAGCAGATATTTTTTCTTATGGCTCCCTCCTTTAAGAGGTCCAACCATATCAAGTCCCCAGACCACAAAAGGCCAAGTAATGGGGATTGTTTGTAGCGCAGTAGGCGGCATATGGATTTGATTGGCAAAGAGCTGGCATCCGACACAACGTTGGACCAAGTCATGTGTGTCTGCTCGGTCGTCGGCCAGAAGAAAGTTTTACGGAAGGCCTTACTTACAAGGGCCCGAGCCGCGGCGTGGTGACCGCCGAGGCCAGCATGGATTTCAGCCAGGAGTTGCCATCGTTCTTCTTCGGAGATACATCTTTGAAGGACTCCGGTAGCACTTTTCTTGTAGAGCTCTCCGTCATGGACCTTGTACGCTTTCGAGTGCCGAACAATGCAGCGAGCCTCATTCTAGTCCGTAGGGAGCTCTCGCCTATAAAGGTAGGCCAAGAACGGTTCAGTCCATGGGGCAATTACTGCCACTATTAGATGGGCCGATGGTGTTATTTCCGTGGCTGAGCCCCCGATGATATTGGTATTGTGTTCGGAATCTGGGGGTATAGTCGGATCCGGACTAGTGTTGCCACTCTCATCCTGCCATACCACGGATGGCTTGAAGAGCCTTTCCAAAAAGATGTTAGGCGGGACGGGGTCGCGCTTGGCTCCCATGTGAGCGAGGACGTCGGTCGCTTGATTACTTTCTCGAGCCATAAGATGGAACTCGAATCCCTCGAACCGCGCTGATATTTTGAGTACAGCGTTATGATAGGCCGCCATCTTCGGACCCTTGGCATCGAAGTCTCCATTTATTTGGGATATTGCGAGGTTTGAATCCCCACACAACTCCAGGCATTGTATGCCCATGGAGGTAGCCATCCGAAGACCGTGTAATAAGGCCTCGTATTCGGCTGCATTTTTGGAGTCTATGTATAATATTTGGAGTACATACTAGAATGTGTCTCCAGTGGGGGACGTTAAAATGACGCCTGCTCCTAAACCAGCCAGCATTTTAGAGCCATCGAAGTACATGACCCAGTTGGAATATGTGTCGTACTCTTTAGGGAGTTCGACCTTTGTCCATTCAGCGAAGAAGTCGGCCAATACTTGGGATTTAATGGCCTGGCGTGGTTTGCATGTTATGTAAAATGGTAGGAGCTCAATAGCCCACTTGGCAATCCGACCCGTAGTGTCGCGGTTGTTTATTATGTCATTAAGTGGTACTTCGGAAGCTACTGTAATCGAGCAGTATTGGAAGTAGTGTCGTAGCTTCCGGGATGCCATGAATACCGCATATGCTATCTTTTGGTAATGAGGGTACCGGGATTTGCATGGTGTAAGGACAATGGATATGTAGTATACCGGTTTCTGGAGTGGGAACTTGTGTCCGTCCTCCTCTCGCACAACGACGAGCACTGCGCTCACCACCTGGTGCATTGCAGAGATGTATAATAACATCGGTTTGCCGATGTTTGGCATGGCCAGGATTGGTTTGCTCGCTAAAGGAGCCTTTATTTCCTCCAGTCCGGCTGTTGCCGCTTCCGTCACTCGAAGTGGTCGGTACGTTGGAGAAGGCGATAAAGTGGCAATGCTTTTTTCTCCTAGTCTGGAGATAGAGCGGCTTAAAGCTGCCACGCATCCGGCTAGTTTTTGGACCTATTTAAGGTCGGTTGGTGTAGCCAATTGTGACAAAGCTCGGATTTTGGCTGGATTTGCCTCAATTCCTCTATTGGAAACGATGAAGCCCAGCAGCTTTCCGGTGGGAACGCCAAAACACACTCTTCCGGATTGAGCTTAATGTCATATGTCCGGAGGTTGTTGAATGTGAGACGCAAGTCGTCTATAAACGACTCAGCGTGTTTAGTCTTGATGACAACGTCATCCACATATGCTTCCACTGTCTTGCCGATTTGCTTCTCCAGGCATGTTTGAATACTGCGTTGGTAGGTGGCGCCGGCGTTTTTAAGCCCAAAGGGCATAGTGTTGAAGCAGAAAGGCCCGTATGGGGTGATGAATGCCGTTGCGGCTTGATCGGATTCCATCATTTTAATTTGATGGTATCCAAAGTATGCATCGAGGAAACACAGTGAGTCATGTCCTACAGTAGCATCAATAATCTGATCGATGCGGGGGAGGGGGAAGGGATCCTTAGGGAAAGCCTTATTGAGGTCTTTGAAGTCGACACACAGGCGCCAGGATTTGTCCTTCTTTGGTACCATCACCAGGTTTGCTAGCCAGTCCGGGTGTTTTATTTCTCTGATGAATCCGGCCTCGATTAACTTGGCTAGCTCCTCCCCCATGGCTTGTCATTTCGGTTCGCAAAAGCGCCGTAGTGTTTGCTTGACCAGCCTATATCCATTCAATATATTGAGGCTGTGTTCGGCCAGTGTAACACCCTCGATGCGACTATAGTTCCCACGTGTCGAGGCACGACTTAGAGACATAATCGCATTGAAGGCATATGTCGCAAGTTAGGCAATCTTCACAACATCCCATGTAATGTATGATAAAAGGGGGAGATACATAGTTGGCTTACACTCGCCACGTCACATCAAAGTACATAAATAACATTACATCATCCAAAACACTCATGGCCCGTCTACGGTGCCAAAATAGAAGAGAACCCAACATGCGGCACGGTCCCAATCAAACCCCAACTAGGCACCACTACTGATCATCAGGAAAAGACACGTAGTAACGCTGAGAGTCCTCGTCGAACTCCCACTTGAGCTCGTACTCGTCACCTGGAGCGGAATCACCTGGACCTGCATCTGGATTTATAGTATCTGTGAGCCACAGGGACAGCAATCTCGTCCCCTCGCGATCAAGACTATTTAAGCTTATAGGAATGGCAAGGTAAAATATGAGTGGACCTGCAGCAAGCGACTAGCAAGTATGGTGGCTAACTTATTCACAAAAGAGAGCGAGAAGAGGAGGCAAAGCACGAGCGAGAAGCTAGAGGAACAACCTGCGCAAACATTACTCCAACACCGTGTCCACTTCCCGGACTCCGCCGAGAAGAGGCCATCACGGTAACACACTCGGTTGATTCATTTTAATTAATTAAGGTTCAAGTTATCTACAACCGGACATTAACAAATTCCCATCTGCCCATAACCGCGGGCACGGCTTTTGAAAGTTCAATCCCTGCAGGGGAGTTCCAACTTAGCCCATGATAAGCTCTCACGGTCAACGAAGGAATAGACCTTCTCCCAAGACGTTCCGATCAGACTCGGTATCTCGGTAACTCAAGACACTTCGACAGGTTAAAACAAGACCAGTAACACCACCCGAATGTGCCGACAAATTCCGATAGGAGCTGCACATATCTCTTTCTCAGGGCACACTCAGATAAGCAATCCGTACAACTAAAACCAGCCCTCGAGTTTCCCCGAGGTGGCGCTGCAAGGGGCTCTAGTTTGGACCAACACTCAGAGGAGCACTGGCCCCGGGGGGGGGGGGGTGGTTAAAATAAGATGACCCTTGAGTCTGCAGAACCCAAGGGAAAGAAAAGGCTAGGTGGAAAATGGTAAGACCAATGTTGGGCATTGCTGGAAAAGCTTTAATCAAGGCGAACTATCAAGGGGTTCCCATTATAACCCAACTGCGTAAGGAACGCAAAATCCGGGAACATAACACCGATATGACGGAAACTAGGGCGGCAAGAGTGGAACAAAACACTAGGCGAGAGGCCGAGCCTTTCACCCTTTACCAAGTATATAGATGCATTAAGATAACATAGCAATATAATGATATCCCAACAAGTAAGTAAATGTTCCAACAAGGAACGGCCTCCAATCTTTACCTGCAACTATAAACGCTATAAGAGGGGCTGAGCAAAGCAGTAACATAGCCAATCAACGGTTTGCTAGGACAAGGTGGGTTAGAGGTTTGACATGGCAATTGGGAGGCTGACAAGCAATTGGTAGGCATCCTAGAATTGGCATAGCAAAGAGCGAGCAAACTAGCATAGCAAAGATAGTAGTGATTTCGAGGGTATGATCATCTTGCCTGCACAGTTGTCAGAGTTGACTGGATCCTCAAGAGCAAACTCAACGGGCTCCTCGGTAGCGAACTCGTCTCCCGGCTCTACCCAAACAAGACAAACAAGCAACAAGGGTACAATCAACCACGTGCAAGACCAAGCAATATGATGAAATGATGATATGCTATGCGGGATGCGATGCGGGATGCAAAATGCAAGATATAACATGAAAAGCATGAACCTGGCCTCAACCTGGAATTCCAAGTGTGCCACTGGAAATATGAGATGAAATTACTTAAAAACGATATAAAGATCATCGGAATCGGAGTTACGGTTTGGAAATGGCAAGCGTTTCAAAATGACACCGGTCTGCGATTTACAGCAAGTAGGCATCTAAATGCAACGAGAGGAACATGCTACAGCCACCAAACATGACAACAAAATACATGACAGGGATGCACACAAGATGCTTAACAAAAGACTAGCACTGAGCCACGGCCAATTCATCCATTACGAGGTTCAAACAAGCATGGCAAAAACGCAAATGCAAAACAGATTCCAGACTTAGTGAAATTAACACTTGTCTGAAATTTCAGATCACGAAGCCCTCTTCGGAGCAGCAAAACAACATGATACATGACCTGATTAAGACAAGTAAGAACATGGCATGGAGCTACTCTACAATCTTAATAAAAGACCCAAAGTGACGTGGGGCCAAAAGGGTTCACAAAATATACTAACGGGCACACGAACATAGCTAAAACACAATCAGTTTTCAGACTTGGTGAAAACTGGGACATGCTGAAATATAACTCACGAAGACATGTTTACGAGCTCGATGCACTCACCACGGTGCAAGTAATGGCAAGACAAGCATACATCCATTAATAAGGCACAAAATGCTATCTAGACATGGCAATAACAATGGCATAGCATGCACGGATCAACTACAATAACATCGGCAAAATCGCAAACGAGTTGACGATCTGCCCAGATTCACAACAAAGCAAAAGTAGAGCTCAATTGACTCAATCTAGGGTGCTCCATAATTGCAAACAAAGACATGGATGGATAGAGCATAACATGATTAACAAAACTCTCTTACTGATCATCCTCAAAAGAGGCACGGATCACTAGGAAACAAGCCGAACATATGGCATCATGAACTAAATAATCCCAGACTTAGTGAAAACTACTAAGTCTCTGAAAACAGATTTCTCGGGTGCCTCTCTTTGCAAGCTTGCACAAGTCACCACACACATCCTAAAAATGCATGGGTTGCACCTCTGGAAAGAAGACAAAATGCTTAACAAAACATATGAAGGACTCACAGGCATATCATGCACACAATAATCATGGCAAAAATGACAAAAGTCTAAGATGAACTAGCAGATCTGACAATTAACTCACGAAGCCTCCTTCTAACAGCAATTTGGGCATCAAGATGAACTCAAATGAAAATGATGCAATGGAATGAAATGATATACTCGTCGAGGCGAACATTTTGATGTACTATATGTCCAAATCGGATCTACGGATGCAAAGTTATGCAGCCTCGAACAGGAGCATATGAGCTAAATATCTAGGGACTTGGCAAAAAAAAAACAACCCCGCGGATTAGGGTTACTGTAGCAACCGCGGATCTGGATCGGGCGCGCTGGATCCGGCGAGGTCGCTCGCCGGCGACGATGGGCGGTGGCGGCCGGACGGAGGGGAGGCGAGGCCGGGGTCGGCCGGCCTTGGCGGCGAGGAGGAGC
>NC_041390.1:464308550-464350624 GCF_002162155.2 Triticum dicoccoides
CGGGCGCGGGAGCGGGCCCGCCTCGGGCCTGGGCGGGCCGGCGGGAGCGGCGGCAGGGAAGTGGTCCGCCCGCCACGTGGCGGTGCTGGATTGGCTGCGGCGATGCGTCCGGTCTGATCGGACGTGTCCGGCCGGCGCGGGGATCTTTTTTTTTAGCTAGGGTTTCGGGGAGGAAGAAGAGATCCGAAAACGGGGGGCTATTTATAGGCATAAGTGGAGCTAGGAGAGTCCAAATGAGGTGCGGTTTTCGGCCACACGATCGTGATCGAACGCTCTAGGACATGGAGCAGAGTTTGGTGGGTTTTGGGCCAAATTGGAGGGGTGTTGGCCTGCAACACACACGAGGCCTTTTCGGTCCCTCGGTTAACCATTGGAGTATCAAATGAAGTCCAAATGGTACGAAACTTGACAGGCGGTCTACCGGTAGTAAACCAAGGCCGCTTGGAAAGTCTCGGTCCAATCCGGAAATGTTTAATTCCCACACACGAAAGAAAGCTAGAAATGGCCACCGGAGGAGAACGAAGCGCCGGAATGCAAAACGGACAACAGGGAAAATGCTCTAATGCATGAGATGAACACATATGCAAATGCAATGCACATGATGACATGATATGAGATGCATGACAATGAAAAACAACACACCGAGACAAAGACCCGAACCCGAGAAATAAATATAACTTAACGCCGGAAACGGCAAGAGTTGGAGTACAAATTGGGAAAGTTACATCCGGGGTGTTACAACACTCCACCACTACGAAAAGATCTCGTCTCGAGATCTAGGACTGAAAGAACGCCGGGTACTCAGAACGGAGGTGATCCTCGCGTTCCCGGGTAGCTTCACGGTCAGAATTGTGTGACCACTTGACTTTGAGAAATTTGATTGACTTGTTGCGAGTCTTGCGTTCAGTCTCTTCAAGAATAGCAACTGGGTGCTCACGATAGGAGAGATCTTCTTGGAGCTCAATGTCCTCGAAGTTGACGGTGCGGTCAGGAGTCTTGAAGCACTTTCGAAGCTGAGAGACATGGAACACGTCATGAACATTTGCAAAGTTTGAAGGAAGCTCGAGTTGATAGGCGAGGTCGCCTCTCTTGCTGACAATCTTGAAAGGTCCCACGTATCTAGGGGCAAACTTCCCTTTGATACCGAAGCGACGAGTACCTTTCATAGGAGAGACATGGAGGTAAACATGATCTCCGATCTCGAAAGCCAAATCACGGTGCTTACTATCATAGTAGCTTTTCTGGCGGGATTGGGCTGCTTTGAGGTTATCTCGAATGACTTTGCACATTTCTTCTGCTTCTATGATTAAGTCATTACCCAAAAGCTGACGTTCACCGGTTTCAGACCAGTTGAGAGGGGTACGGCACTTCCTGCCATACATAATTTCAAATGGGGCCTTGCCCGAACTTGCTTGAAAACCATTGTTGTAGGAGAATTCAGCATAAGGAAGACAATCCTCCGACTTCATGCCGAAGGAGATCACACAAGCCCTGAGCATATCTTCAAGAATCTGGTTGACACGCTCGACTTGACCGCTTGTTTGTGGATGGAAAGCTGTGCTGAAGCGGATGTTAGTGCCCATGGCCTTCTGAAAAGAATCCCAAAACTTCGAGGTAAAGATGCTGCCACGGTCTGAAGATATCACTTGAGGAATACCGTGCAGAGAGACAATGCGAGAGGTATAGGGTTCCGCCAATTGAGCTGCAGTGATCGACTCTTTGATAGGCAGAAAATGAGCCACTTTGGTGAGCTTGTCGATGACAACGAATATAGCATCATTGCCACGCTTGGACTTTGGAAACCCAGTCACGAAGTCCATTTCAATGTGGTCAAACTTCCATTCTGGAATGGCAAGAGGTTGGAGGAGGGCTGCTGGCCTTTGGTGTTCTTCCTTCACTCTTCTGCAGACATCACATTCATTCACGAATTGAGCGATCTCGCGCTTCATTCGAGTCCACCAATAGGCTTGCTTAAGGTCCTGATACATCTTCGTGCTCCCAGGGTGGATGGAGAGGAGAGAATTCTGAGCCTCATTCATGATCACTTTACGGAGGTCACCTTTGGGCACAACAATACGATCCTCGAAGAAGAGAGTGTCCTTGTCATCAAGGCGGTAGCACTTGTACTTGGACTGACTCTTGGCAATCCCAATCTTCACCTTTTTCACCATAGCATCAAGAAGCTGGGCTTGGCCAATCTGGTTTTCTAAGGTAGGAGAGACTTGAAGGTTGGCGAGGAAACCTTGAGGAACAACTTGCAGATTAAGTTTGCGGAAAGCTTCACAAAGCTCGGGTTGATAGGGCTTGAGAATCAGACTGTTGCAATAGGCCTTTCTGCTCAAAGCGTCAGCAATCACATTGGCCTTGCTTGGAGTATACTCAATACTCGGATTATACTCTTGAATCATTTCGACCCATCGAGTTTGCCTGAGGTTGAGATTAGGCTGGGTGAAGATGTACTTGAGACTCTTGTGATCAGTGAAAATGTCCACTTTTCTTCCCAATAGAAGATGTCTCCAAGTCAAAAGAGCATGCACAATTGCCGCCAACTCGAGATCATGAGTGGGGTAGTTCTTCTCATTAGGCTTCAACTGGTGAGAGGTATAAGCAACCACTTTCTTCTCTTGCATCAATACTGCGCCAAGACCTTGGAGAGAGGCATCACAAAAGACCTCGTACGGCTTGGATTCATCAGGTGGAGTCAGAACTGGAGCAGTGATCAACTTCTCTTTCAAAGTGTTGAAAGCAATATCACACTCCGGAGACCAAACGTACTTGATGTGCTTCTGGAGAATATTTGAGAGAGGCTTCGCGATCTTAGAAAAGTTTTCAATGAATCTTCGGCAATAGCTTGCGAGACCGAGGAAACTACGGAGTTGCTTCACGGTCTGAGGAGGTTCCCAATTCACAATTGCAGACACCTTCTCAGGATTCACGGAAATGCCCTTGGCAGAGATGATATGACCAAGATAAAGAACCTCATCAAGCCAAAATTCACACTTGGAGAACTTGGCGTGGAACTAATGTTCTCTGAGCTTATCAAGAACCAAACGCAAATGCTTGGCATGATCTTCCTTGTTCTTCGAGAAAACCAGAATGTCGTCGAGATAGACCAAAACGAAGTCATTGGTGTAGGCATTGAAGATGAAGTTCATCATGCGAGAGAACGTCGGAGGAGCATTGGCGAGGCCAAAAGACATGACAGTGTATTCATATGAACCAAAGCTTGTTCTGAATGCTGTCTTGGGAATATCTTCTTCACGAATGCGAATCTGGTGATAACCCATACGGAGATCAAGCTTGGAGAATACTTGGGCACCTTTGAGTTGTTCGAACAGCTCATTGATGTTGGGAAGTGGGTATTTGTTCTTGATGGTCTTCTTGTTCACTGGACGGTAATCAACACGAAGTCGGTCCGTTCCATCCTTCTTCTTCACAAAAAGAACACCACAACCCCATGGAGAAGAACTAGGCCGGATGAGACCCATTCTTTCTTGCTCATCGAGTTGCTTCTTCAGCTCCTTCAACTCTTCAGGTCCGAGCTTGTAAGGACGCTTGCACACAGGTTCCGTGCCAGGCTCAAGATCAATAACGAATTCAACTGGCCAGTGCGGAGGCATTCCTGGGAGCTCTTCTGGAAAGACGTCTTGGTATTCGCAAACAACTGGAATTTGAGAGATGGCATCCAATTCACCCTTCTCATTGAGAGAAAACAGACGGATAGAATCATCCCGAGCGGCAAAGACAATTACATCCTCAGACGAATGAGTCAATTAAATCTGCCTGGCTGCACAATCAAGCTGAGCCTTGTGCTTAGAAAGCCAATCCATTCCGAGAATAAGATCAATATCCGAGTCACCAAGAACATTTGGAGAGGACAAGAACTTATAGTCACCCAAAGTGATAGTAACATCCGGAACACATACTCGAGATGTCATTTGACGGGCCGGAGAGACGATAGCCATTAGTTTCGGCAACACTTGAGTAACAAAATCATGTTTAGATGCAAAAGGTCTTGACATGAAACAATGTGATGCACCAGTGTCAAAAAGAACTTTTGCAGGAATATCATTAACAGGAAGGTTACCCATGATCACATCTGACGAGTCCTCTGCCTGAGCTGCATTCATCAAATTGACCTTGGCATGCTTGGGGTTATGCTTGACCACACCTGTACTTGCCGATCTGACAGGAGGAGGAGGAGGAAGACGCCTCTGGTTGAGACACTTGTTGGCATAGTGACTCTTCTGTTGGCACTTGTTGCACGTGACCTCTGAAAGCGGACGGTGATACGGAGCACTCGATCTTGGAGCTTGAGACGAAGTCTTGTTCTGAAAGCCAGGATTGGGTGGGTGGGAAGAACCACTGCCACCTTTGCTCTTCTGCTGATACGACTGACGGAACGGAGGAGGAGGAAGCCAAAACTTCTGCTGCTTGGCCACTTGAGTAGAGGAAGAAGGAGTAACATCTCTGACTCGCTTCCTGGAAGCATCACACCTCAACTGAGCAGCCTCTTGCTTCAGTGCCATGTTGTAGAACTCATCGTATCTCAAAGGCTCAAAGAGAACAAGAGCGAGCTGAATATCTTCTCTAAGACCACCCCTGAACTGATATATCATGCTCTTCTCATCAGGCACGTCCTGCTTGGCAAAGTGGGCAAGCTTCTGGAACAATTTGTTGTAGTCATAGACAGACAAAGAGCCTTGCTTCAGATTGCGGAATTCCTCATGCTTGCTTTCAACCACGCTCTGCGGAATGTGATGAGCTCAGAAACCTCGACGGAAATCATCCCAAGTGATAACACGTCCACCTCTGGAATCCTTGTACTGCTGGAACCATTCTGCAGCTTGATCTTTGAGTTGGAAGGAAGCGAACTTGACAAAGTCCTCAGGCCTGACGTTACTGCACTCGAAATGCTTACACAGATCCACAAGCCAATCGTCAGCATCGGTTGCCTCAACACAATTGCTGAAAGTCTTTGGCCCGTTAGCAAGGAACTGGTTGAGTGTAGCAAAGTGACTCTGATTGCTGCCTTGATTCCCTTGACTGCCTTGATTGCGCTCTTGAAGAATTTGCATGATCAGCTGAGTGTTTGCATTGGTTGCGGCCATCACAGCTTGCCATGCCTCTGGAGGAGGTGGAGGCGGTGGCGGATCAGATTCGGGGTCGTGCGCGTTAGACGAGCCATCCTGAAGAGGTCGACCACCATTAGCACATTGACAGATAAACATTGAAGCTGAATCCAATGGAATGAAAATTGCAACATATAGTCTTCACATCCAAACAAAATGAACGAATGCATTCCTCTTGAAATGGTCACATATCCATAAATTGAGGCCACGAAGAATTAAGGTAGAGAAATAAATCAACAAGGTACGGATCAAGAACGAATAATCGGTAAGATATCCCAATCTCAAACCAATATCCGTGGAAGAAGAACTAGAGCTACTAGAATTCCCACCTATGAAACTCCCGAACTTTTCCGGTTATGCAATCAGGTGTTGGGGATACAGGGGAAGCATAATATCTCAGCCAAACTAGCAAATCCTACATCCAGCTGTATCTATCCTTCAACACATAACCAAGAAACCTTCGGAAACCATCTACCTCAACCTTCAAAAAGCATCCGTTATACAAGTTATGGCGATACTCCCGAACTCCCGCCCCAGTACTGGGTGGCGTCGAGATTATCTCACCAACAAACTGCATAAAAGAGATTTTCGATGTCGGTGAACATATCTCAAGTATTCCAGAATTGCAATGATAAAATTATGATGACAACACCTCAGGGCTCAACTCCCCGGGACACTTCCACTAAACCCCTGACAGGAGGCACCAAGACAGTATTCTCATCATAAGCCATCGGAACGATTCCAAGATACTCGCGTGATCCTAAAATTTTTTTTAGTGAAATTTGAGAAGAGAAGAGTCAAAACTCTACGTCAGGATGCCTTACCAGAGCGATGAGGAGACTGGGAAGTAAAAGAATTCCTAAACTCTCCAATATATAATTCCTAAATGACTCAAACATTTTTTCTAGACACAACTCGGCCGCTAAAACGATCAAGCAATAGGGCTCCTAAGGTCGGGGAAGGCTCTGATTACCAACTTGTAACACCCTCGATGCGACTATAGCTCCCACGTGTCGAGGCACGACTTAGAGACATAATCGCATTGAAGGCATATGTCGCAAGTTAGACAATCTTCACAACATCCCATGTAATGTATAATAAAAGGGGGAGATACATAGTTGCCTTACACTCGCCACGTCACATCAAAGTACATAAATAACATTACATCATCCAAAACACTCATGGCCCGACTACGGTGCCAAAATAGAAGAGAACCCAACATGCGACACGGTCCCAATCAAACCCCAACTAGGCACCACTACTGATCATCAGGAAAAGACACGTAGTAACACTGAGAGTCCTCATCGAACTCCCACTTGAGCTCGTACTCGTCACCTGGAGCGGAATCACCTGGACCTGCATCTGGATTTATAGTATCTGTGAGCCACAGGGACTCAGCAATCTCGCCCCCTCGCGATCAAGACTATTTAAGCTTATAGGAATGGCAAGGTAAAATATGAGTGGAGCTGCAGCAAGCGACTAGCAAGTATGGTGGCTAACTTATTCACAAAAGAGAGCGAGAAGAGGAGGCAAAGCACGAGCGAGAAGCTAGAGGAACAACCTGCGCAAACATTACTCCAACACCGTGTCCACTTCCCGGACTCCGCCGAGAAGAGGCCATCACGGTAACACACTCGGTTGATTCATTTTAATTAATTAAGGTTCAAGTTATCTACAACCGGACATTAACAAATTCCCATCTGCCCATAACCGCGGGCACGGCTTTCGAAAGTTCAATCCCTGCAGGGGAGTTCCAACTTATCCCATGACAAGCTCTCACGGTCAATGAAGGAATAGACCTTCTCCCAAGACGTTCCGATCAGACTCGGTATCTCGGTAACTCAAGACACTTCGACAGGTTAAAACAAGACCAGCAACACCGCCCGAATGTGCCGACAAATCCCGATAGGAGCTGCACATATCTCTTTCTCAGGGCACACTCAGATAAGCAATCCATACAACTAAAACCAGCCCTCGAGTTTCCCCGAGGTGGCGCTGCAAGGGGCTCTAGTTTGGACCAACACTCAGAGGAGCACTGGCCCGTGGGGGGGGGGGTTAAAATAAGATGACCCTTGAGTCTGCAGAACCCAAGGGAAAGAAAAGGCTAGGTGAAAAATGGTAAGACCAATGTTGGGTATTTCTGGAAAAGCTTTAATCAAGGCGAACTATCAAGGGGTTCCCATTATAACCCAACCGCGTAAGGAACGCAAAATCCGGGAACATAACACCGATATGACGGAAACTAGGGCGGCAAGAGTGGAACAAAACACTAGGCGAGAGGCCGAGCCTTTCACCCTTTACCAAGTATATAGATGCATTAAGATAACATAGCAATATAATGATATCCCAACAAGTAAGTAAGTGTTCCAACAAGGAACGGCCTCCAATCTTCACCTGCAACTATAAACGCTATAAGAGGGGCTGAGCAAAGCAGTAACATAGCCAATCAACGGTTTGCTAGGACAAGGTGGGTTAGCGGTTTGACATGGCAATTGGGAGGCTGACAAGCAATTGGTAGGCATCCTAGAATTGGCATAGCAAAGAGCGAGCAAACTAGCATAGCAAAGATAGTAGTGATTTCGAGGGTATGATCATCTTGCCTGCACAGTTGTCAGAGTTGACTGGATCCTCAAGAGGAAACTCAACGGGCTCCTCGGTAGCGAACTCGTCTCCCGGCTCTACCCAAACAAGACAAACAAGCAACAAGGGTACAATCAACCACGTGCAAGACCAAGCAATATGATGAAATGATGATATGCTATGCGGGATGCGATGCGGGATGCAAAATGCAAGATATCACAGAAAACATGAATCTGGCCTCAACTTGGAATTCCAAGTGTGCCACTGGAAAGATGAGATGAAATCGCTTGAAAACGATATAAAGATCATCGGAATCGGAGTTACGGTTTGGAAATGGCAAGCGTTTCAAAAATGGCACCGGTCTGCGATTTACAGCAAGTAGGCATCTAAATACAACGAGAGGAACATGCTACAGCCACCAAACATGATAACAAAATACATGGCAGGGATGCACACAAGATGCTTAACAAAAGACTAGCACTGAGCCACGGCCAATTCATCCATTACGAGGTTCAAACAAGCATGGCAAAAACGCAAATGCAAAACAGATTCCAGACTTAGTGAAATTAACACTTGTCTGAAATTTCAGATCACGAAGCCCTCTTCGGAGCAGCAAAACAACATGATACATGACCTGATTTAGACAAGTAAGAACATGGCATAGAGCTACTCGACAATCTTAACAAAAGACCCAAAGTGACCTGGGGCCAAAAGGGTTCACAAAATATACTAACGGGCACACGAACATAGCTAAAACACAATCAGTTTTCAGACAGTTAAAACTGGGACATGCTGAAATATAACTCACGAAGGCATGTTTACAAGCTCGATGCACTCATCACGGTGCAAGTCATGGCAAGAAAAGCATACATCCATTAAGAAGGCACAAAATGCTAGCTAGACATGGCAAGAACAATGGCATAGCATGCACGGATCAACTACAATAACATCGGCAAAATCGCAAACGAGTTGACGATCTGCCCAGATTCACAACGAAGCAAAAGTAGAGCTCGATTGACTCAATCTAGGGTGCTCCATAATTGCAAACAAAGACATGGATGGATAGAGAATAACATGATTAACAAAACTCTCTTACTGATTATCCTCAAAAGATGCACGCATCACTAGGAAACAAGTCGAACATATGGCATCATGAACTAAATAATCCCAGACTTAGTGAAAACTACTAAGTCTCTGAAAACAGATTTCTCGGGTGCCTCCCTTTGCAAGCTTGCACAAGTCACCACACACATCCTAAAAATTCATGGGTTGCACCTCTGGAAAGAAGACAAAATGCTTAACAAAACATATGAAGGACTCACAGGCATATCATGCACACAATAATCATGGCAAAAATGACAAAACTCTAAGATGAACTAGCAGATCTGACAATTAACTCATGAAGCCTCCTTCTAACAGCATTTTGGGCATCAAGATGAACTCAAATGAAAATGATGCAATGTAATAAAATGATTTACTCGTCGAGGCGAACATTTTTATATACTATATGTCTAAATCGGAGCTACGGATGCAAAGTTACGGGGCCTCGAACAGGAGCATATGAGCTAAAAATCTAGGGACTTAGCAAAAAAAACAACCCCGCGGATTAGGGTTACTGTAGCAACCGCGGATCTGGATAGGGCGCGCTGGATCCGGCGAGGTCGCTCGCCGGCGACGATGGGCGGTGGCGGCCAGACGGAGGGGAGGCGAGGCCGGGGCCGGCCGGCCTTGGCGGCGAGGAGGAGCGGTGCGGCCGGGGACACGCGGCGGCGGCCCGGCGACGAGGCGGCGGAGGCGGCGCGGCGCGCGGCGCGAGCTGCTGGCCGGCGTCGATGGCGGCGGCGGCGGTGGCGGCCTCGGGGCGGAGCAGGCGGCGGCGCGGGGCGGACCGGGCGGCGCGGCGACCTCGGGCGCGCGGCGGCGAGTGGCCCGGTCGGGCGCGGGAGCGGGCCCGCCTCGGGCCTGGGCGGGCCGGCGGGAGCGGCGGCGGGGAATTGGTCCGCCCGCCACGTGGCGGTGCTGGATTGGCTGCGGCGATGCGTCCGGTCAGATCGGACGTGTCCGGCCGGTGCGGGGATCTTTTTTTTAGCTAGGGTTTTGGGGAGGAAGAAGAGATCCGAAAACGAGGGGGCTATTTATAGGCATAAGTGGAGCTAGGAGAGTCCAAATGAGGTGCGGTTTTCGGCCACGCGATCATGATCGAACGCTCTAGGACATGGAGCGGAGTTTGGTGGGTTTTGGGCCAAATTGGAGGGGTGTTGGGCTGCAACACACACGAGGCCTTTCGGTCCCTCGGTTTACCGTTGGAGTATCAAACGAAGTCCAAATGGTACGAAACTTGACAGGCGGTCTACCGGTAGTAAACCAAGGCCGCTTGGCAAGTCTCGGTCCAATCCGGAAATGTTTAATTCCCACACACGAAAGAAAGCTAGAAATGGCCACCGCAGGAGAACGAAGCGCCGGAATGCAAAACGGACAACAGGGGAAATGCTCTAATGCATGAGATGAACACGTATGCAAATGCAATGCACATGATGACATGATATGAGATGCATGACAATGAAAAACAACACACGGAGACAAAGACCCGAACCCGAGAAATAAATATAACTTAACGCCGGAAACGGCAATAGTTGGAGTACAAATTGGGAAAGTTACATCCGGGGTGTTACAGCCAGCCTGTGTGGGATTCCTGGCATATCAGAAGGGTGCCAGGCGAAGATATCCCAGTTCTCGCGCAGGAACGTTCGTAGTGCGGTGTCGACCGTTGGGTCCAGCTGTGCCTCGATGGAAGCTGTCTTCTTGGGGTCCGTCGAGTGGACTTGAAATTTGACTATTTTGTCTGCTTGTTTGAAGGAGGGGGATTTGGGACGTTTATCAGGGATTACATCGTCCCTATCCACCATAGATCATAGTGCGGTTAACTCTTTGGCCGCGAGGGCCTCAAACAGTGCCTCGAGGGCTAGGGATGCTGTTTTGTTTTCAGTGCGGAGGGCTATGTCTGGATCACTAGCAAGAGTGATAATACCGTTGGGCCCGGGCATATTGAGCTTCATATACCCATAATGAGGTATAGCTTGAAAGCGTGTGAATGCATCTCGCCCCAACAGGGCATGATATCCACTGTTGAAAGGGGCCAATTGGAAGGTTATCTCTTCGGACCGATAGCTCTCCGCATGCCGAATACCACATCAAGTGTAATTTTCCCTGCGCATCGTGCCTCCCGGCTAGGAATGATCCCTCAGAAGGTTGTATTACTATGCTCGATGCGGCTCCTGTCTATTTCCATTTTATTCAGTGTGTCCTCTTAGATGAGGTTTAGTCCGCTGCCACCGTCCATGAGCACTTTAGTGAGCCGAAAGCCATCCACAATTGGGTTGAGGACCAAGGCGGCTAGTGCCCGGACTGACCGTATTTTTGGTTCGTCACTAGCGTTGAAAGTTATGGCCGTGTCATTCCAAGGATTTATTGTTGCGACTTGGCAGACTTCGGCGAGCTCGCGGAGTGCCCTCTTGCACCAATTATTTGAAGCGAAAGTCTCGAAGACTGTCAATACTCTATGGTCGTCGTGTTCCGAGGGGTGTTGGTCCGCGGTGTTTTTGGTGAGGATATCCTCGCCCCTCTTGGCCACTTGCCAGTGTATCCAACATGCTCTAAGGCTGTGGGTTGGTATGGTATATGGTGCTGTGTGTATTTTGCATGGCCTATCGAGCCACCCCTCCAGAACGGTCCCGCGCCCCGTGATGGGCATAGGTTTCTTTACTATTGGGTCAGGCGCCCCGCGAGGGTGCATCCTTTTTGCCTGGGCGAGGGGTTGAGTGGAAACTGGTGTTTCCCAGCGAGCTGCCTGAGCTTTCCAGGCGCGTTCCATTGTGCAGTATTTTTGTACTATGGTTGCCAAGTCAGCAAAGTGTAATACATGGTGATGGTTGATGGCGTTGAGGATTCCTTCATCCATGCAGTTATTGCAGAATACTGAGATCGCGTCTTTGTCGCGGCAATCTTTAATCTTGTCTTTGACAAGGAGGAATCTGGCCCAAAAGTGATGGACTGTTTCCTGAGACTGATGTCGTATGCACGTGAGATCACGCATATCTGGGTGGGTGGGTGGCTTTAGATCCGAACCCTGATCCAATTTGGGATCTGGAGTTTGAGGAACTTCCGAGCTTAATAGTTTGGGCTCCGGGATATCAACCGATTTTTCAGGTCCGCCGTCCGATTTTAGGTTCGAAGGATGGGGTGTGTTTTTCCGCGGACGAGTATCTGGATCTTCGAGCTCGAAACCCGAACATAGTTCGTCCTCAATATAGAGGAAGACTTGTGGATTTGCTCCTCTACTACCACTATCTGATGGGTGATTGGCGGATATTTGATTTCTCTGTGATCGGGTTTAAGCCCAATCCGATCGTAGTCTGTAGCAACCCCCAAGGCGGCGATGCGATCCAGGAGTTCATTTAAAGATGACAACTCTGTCAGATCCATCCGTTTGGAGTGTCCGGGGTAACCGGGAAGGCGATTTTCGATGACCCGAGAAGTCATCGTTGGCTTAACAGCCGGACGGGCGGTCATGGTAAAGCCGCCCAGCCGGAGGGTTTGGCCTGAGGCCAGGGCTCCTCTGGAGGTGATACTATCCTTGATAACAAGGCGAGCCATCAATCATGTCTTCAACGTCACAGAGGAACTCTTAATGAAAGCACCAATGTCGGTGTCAAAACCGGCGGACCTCGGGTAGCGGGTCCCGAACTGTGCGTCTAAGGTTGATGGTAATAGGAGACAGGGGACACGAAGTTTTACCTAGGTTCGGGCCCTCTTGATGGAGGTAATACCCTACGTCCTACTTGATTGTTATTGATGAATATGAGGATTACAAGAGTTGATCTACCACGAGATCGTAATGGCTAAAACCCTAGAAGTCTAGCCTGTCAGATTATGATTGCCTCTACAGACTAAACCCTCCGGTTTAGATAGACACCGGAGGGGCCTAGGGTTGTACAAAGTGGGTTACATAGAAAGGAAATAATACATCCGGCCGCCTAGCTTGCCTTCCACGCAAAGGAGAGTCCCATACGGACATGGGAGGAAGTCTTCTATCTTGTATCTTCATGACCCAGTAGTCCGACCCAGGTCACACAGGCCGGACGCCCGAGGACCCCTTAATCCAGGACTCCCTCACTCGCCGATCATCGGGCAAGTCAACCAAAGTCCATACTTTGTTCTCATACCTGGATCCCATCTCAGAATTCCTGGCCTCAAGCCATTTTGAGGAATCTGGGCTCATCATCGCTTCCTCATAGTTCGTAGGTTCGTCATGGTCAAGTAACATGACCTCCAGAATAGTATTACCGTACCACTCTGGAGCGGATCTTACTCTGGTTGACCTACGAGGTTAGACAGTAACTTGATCAGAAGTTTCATGATCATCATCATTAGCTTCCTCACTAATTCGTGTAGGAATCACTGGAACTGATTTCTGTGATGAACTACTTTCCAATTTGGGAGAAGGTATAATTACCTCATCATGTTCTACTTTCCTCC
Source organism: Triticum dicoccoides (assembly GCF_002162155.2). Lineage (NCBI taxonomy): Eukaryota > Viridiplantae > Streptophyta > Magnoliopsida > Poales > Poaceae > Triticum > Triticum dicoccoides. The sequence goes on from NC_041390.1 coordinate 464,321,798, forward strand.
CACTCACTTCTTTCGAGAGAAACTCCTTCTCTAGAAAGGATCCATTCTTAGCAACGAATATCTGGCCTTCGGATCTCTAATAGAAGGTGTAGCCAACAGTTTCTTTTGGGTATCCTATGAAGACTCACTTCTTCGATCTGGGTTCAAGCTTATCAGGCTGAAGCTTTTTCACATAAGCATCGCAACCCCAAACTTTAATAAACGACAACTTAGGTTTCTTACCACACCACAGTTCATACAGTGTCGTCTCAACGGATTTAGATGGTGCCCTATTTAACGTGAATGCAGTTGTCTCTAATGCATAACCCCAAAACAATAGTGGTAAATCGGTAAGAGACATCATAGAGCGCACCATATCTAATAAAGTATGGTTACGATGTTCGGACACACCATTACGCTGTGGTGTTCCAGGTGGCGTGGGTTGTGAAACTATTCCGCATTGTTTCAAATGAAAACCAAACTGATAACTCAAATATTCGCCTCCATGATCATATCGTAGAAACTTTATTTTCTTGTTACGATGAGTTTCCACTTCACTATTAAATTCTTGGAACTTTTAAAATGTTTCAGACTTATGTTTCATCAAGTAGATATACCCATATCTGCTCAAATCATCTGTGGAGGTCAGAAAATAACGATACCCGCCACGAGCATCAACACTCATCGGACCGCATATATCAGTATGTATTACTTCCAATAAGTCTGTTGCTCGTTCCATTGTTCCGGAGAACGGAGTCTTAGTCATCTTGCCCATGAGGCATGGTTCGCAAGCATCAAGTGATTCATAATCAAGTGATTCCAAAAGCACATCAGCATGGAGTTTCTTCATGCACTTTACACCAATATGACCTAAACGGCAGTGCCACAAATAAGTTGCACTATCATTATTAAACTTATATCTTTTGGCTTCAATACTATGAATATGTGTATCACTACTATCGAGATTTAACAAAAATAGACCACTCATCAAGGGTGCATGACAATAAAAGATATTACTCATATAAATAGAACAAGCATTATTCTCTGATTTAAATGAATAACCATCTCGCATCAAATAAGATCCATATATAATGTTCATGCTTAACACTGGCACCAAATAACAATTATTCAGGTCTAAAACTAATCCCAAAGGTAGATGTAGAGGTAGCGTGCCGATGGCGATCACATCGGCTTTCGAACCATTTCCCACGCGCATCGTCACCTCGTCCTTAGCCAATCTTCGCTTAATCCGTAGCCCCTGTTTTGTGTTGCAAATATTAGTAACAGAACCAGTATCAAATACCCAGGCGCTACTGCGAGCATTAGTAAGGTACACATCAATAACATGTATATCAAATATACCTTTCACTTTGCCATCCTTCTTATCCGCCAAATACTTGGGGCAGTTCCGCTTCCAGTGACCAGTCCCTTTGCAGTAGAAGCACTCAGTCTTAGGCTTAGGTCCAGACCTGGGCTTCTTCACTTTAGCAGCAACTTGCTTGTCATTCTTCTTGAAGTTCCCCTTCTTCCCTTTGCCCTTTTTCTTGAAACTAGTCGTCTTGTTAACCATCAACACTTGATGCTCCTTCTCGATTTCTACCTCCGCAGCCTTTAGCATTGCGAAGAGCTCGGGAATTGTCTTATCCATCCCTTGCATATTATAGTTCATCATGAAGCTTTTGTAGGTTGGTGGCAGTGATTGAAGAACTCTGTCAATGACACTATCATCGAGAAGATTAACTCCCATTTGAGTCAAGTGGTTGTGGTACCCAGACATTCTGAGTATATGTTCACTAACAGAACTATTCTCCTCCATTTTGCAGCTGTAGAACTTATTGGAGACTTCATATCTCTCAATCCGGGCATTTTCTTGAAATATTAACTTCAACTCCTGGAACATCTCATATGCTCCATGACGTTCAAAACATCGTTGAAGTCCTGATTCAAAGCTGTAAAGCATGGCACACTGAACTATCGAGTAGTCATCAGCTTTGCTCTGCCAGACGTTCATAACATTTGGTGTTGTTCCTGCAGTGGGCTTTGCACCTAGCGGTGCTTCCAGGATGTAATTCTTTTGTGCAGCAATGAGGATAATCCTCAAGTTACGGACCCAGTCCGTGTAGTTGCTACCATCATCTTTCAACTTACCTTTCTCTAGGAACGCATTAAAATTCAAAGGAACAGTAGCACGAGCCATTTATCTACAACAACATAGACATGCAAAATACTATCAGGTACTAAGTTCATGATAAATTGAAGTTTAGTTAATCATATTACTTAAGAACTCCCACTTAGATAGACATCCCTCTAGTCATCTAAATGATCACGTGACCCATGTCAAATAAACCTTGTCTGATCATCACGTGAGATGGAGAAGTTTTCAATGGTGAACATCACTATGTTGATCATATCTACTATATGATTCACGCTCGACCTTTCGGTCTTAGTGTTCCGAGGCCATATCTGCATATGCTAGGCTCGTCAAGTTTAACATGAGTATTCTGCTTGTGCAAAACTAGCTTGAACCCGTTGTATGTGAACGCAGAGCTTAACACACCCGACCATCACATGGTGTCTCGGCATGATGAACTATAGCAATGGTGCATACTCAGGGAGAACACTTATACCTTGACATTTAGTGAGAGATCATCTTATAATGCTACCGCCGTACTAAGCAAAATAAGATGCATAAAAGATAAACATCACGTGCAATCAATATAAGTGATATGATATGGCCATCATCATCTTGTGCCTTTGATCTCCATCACCAAAGCACCGTCATGATCACCATCTTCACCGGCTTGACACCTTGATCTCCATCGTAGCATCGTTGTCATCTCGCCAACTATTGCCTCTACAACTATCGCTACCGCTTAGTGATAAAGTAAAGCAATTACATGGTGATTGCATTTCATACAATAAAGCGACAACCATATGGCTCCTGCCAGTTGCCGATAACTTTGTTACAAAACATGATCATCTCATACAATAATTTATATAATCACGTCTTGACCATATCACATCACAACATTCCCTGCAAAAACAAGTTAGACGTCCTCTACTTTGTTGTTGCAAGTTTTACGTGGCTGCTACGGGCTTAGCAAGAACCGTTCTTACCCACGCATCAAAAACCACAATGTTTTTCGTTAAGTGTGCTGTTTTAACCTTCAACAAGGACCGGGCATAGTCAGACTCGATTCAACTAAAGTTGGAGAAACAGACAATCACTAGCCACCTGTGTGCGAAGCACGTTGGTAGAACCAATCTCATGAACGCGGTCATGTAATGTCGGTCTGGGCCGCTTCATCCAACAATACCGCCCAATCAAAGTATGATATGCTGGTAAGCAGTATGACTATTATCGCCCACAACTCTTTGTGTTACTCGTGCATATAACATCTACGCATAGACCTGGCTCGGATGCCACTAATGGGGAACACAGTATTTCAAAAAAATTCCTACGATCATGCAAGATCTATCTAGGAGATGCATAGCAACGAGAGGGGAGAGTGTGTCTACGTACCCTCGTAGACCAAAAGCGGACGTGTTTGGTAACGCGGTTGATGTAGTCGAACGTCTTCACGATCCAACCGATCAAGTACCAAACGCACGACACCTCCGCGATCTGCATAGTTTAGCTCGGTGACGTCCCTCGTACTCTTGATCCAGCTAAGGCCGAGGGTGAGTTCCGTCAACACGATGGCGTGTCGACGATGATGATGAAGTTACCGACGCAGGGCTTCGCCTAAGCACTACGACAATATGATCGAGGTGTAAAATTGTGGAGGAGGGCACCACACACGGCTAAAGATCAACTTGTGTGTCTATTGGGTGCCCCCTCCCACGTATATAAAGGGGGGAGGGAGGACGAGGCCGACCAGGGTTGGCGCGCCCAAAGGGGGGATCCTACTCCAAGTAGGATTCGCCCCCGTTTCCTACTTCCACAAGGAGAAGGGGGGCGGAGTAGGAGAATAGAAGGAAAGGGGGGGTGTCGGTGTCAAAACCGACGGATCTCGGGTAGGGGGTCCCAAACTGTGCGTCTAGGATCGATGGTAACAGGAGGCATGGGACACGATGTTTACCCAGGTTCGGGCCCTCTTGATGGAGGTAAACCCTACGTCCTGCTTGATTAATATTGATGATATGGGTAGTACAAGAGTAGATCTACCACGAGATCAGAGAGGCTAAACCCTAGAAGCTAGCCTATGGTATGATTGTTGTATGATGAAGTTGTATATTCTATCGACTAGCCTGGCCTGAATTTATATAATGCACCAGAGGCCTAGGATAACAAGAGTCCTAGCCAAATACGTCGGTGGGGAGAAGTCCTTGCCTTGATCGCCAAGTCTTGTGGAATCTTCCTTGTATGCGGCAGTTGTCCGAACTGGCCCATGAGTATACGGACACAGGGGTCCTCGGCCCAATCTATCAGATCGGGAGATAACATGTTGAGTACCCCCTAGTCCAGGACACCGTCAGTAGCCCCCTGAACCGGTCTTCAAGTTAGGGACGCTCCTCGATTCTTCCAAACTATTCTTCATCTTCGGTCGTCGGTCTTGAAAACTGGTTCAACAAATCTTCTCATCTTCGATCTTGAGGATCGCCGAAATGAATTCGACAAGTTTATACATCGGGTATCCGAGGAGCCCCTTTAAGTTTCCGGCCTTTACCAATGCCTTATTATTTTTATGCCACACCTCGGGTTTGAAGTTGTTCCCGGGAGGCAGTGTCCTCTTGCGTCCGAGCTCTAATGCTGGACTGCATTCGAGGTATCTTTTGCGGCCGAGCACCAATGCCTGACCGCTTCCGAGCTCCAACGCCGGAATGTATCCGGGCTCCAACGCCGGACTATGTCCAAGCTCCAACGCCGGACAGTGTCCCAGCTCCAACGCCGGACTATATCCGAGGTGTCATATCACCTTGGTTCAAAAAAGTTGAAGGAGTTTAGCCGAGCTTAATGCCGGAAATGCCCTCTATGGAGCCAGCCACTAGCGCCTGAGCTTTATGCCGGACTGCTTCTGAGGTGGTGCACCACCCCGAATGTGGGCCGATTTTTGTGAATATTTTTTGTTGGTGCAATTTATTCTCTGCCGAGATATATGAAGGAAATATGCCCTAGAGGCAATAATAAAGTTATTATTTATTTCCTTATATCATGATAAATGTTTATTATTCATGCTAGAATTGTATTAACCGAAAACATAATACATGTCTGAATACATAGACAAATAGAGTGTCACTAGTATGCCTCTACTAGACTAGCTCGTTAATCAAAGATGGTTATGTTTCCTAACCATGGACAAAGAGTTGTTATTTGATTAACGGGATCACATCATTAGGTGAATGATCTGATTGACATGACCCATTCCATTAGCTTAGCACCCGATCGTTTAGTATGTTGCTATTGCTTTCTTCATGACTTATACATGTTCCTATGACTATGAGATTATGCAACTCCCGTTTACCGGAGGAACACTTTGTGTGCTACCAAACATCACAACGTAACTGGGTGATTATAAAGGTGCTCTATAGGTGTCTCCAAGGGTACATGTTGGGTTGGCGTATTTCGAGATTAGGATTTGTCACTCCGATTGTCGGAGAGGTATCTCTGGGCCCTCTCGGTAATGCACATCACATAAGCCTTGCAAGCATTGCAACTAATGAGTTAGTTGTGAGATGATGTATTACGGAACGAGTAAAGAGACTTGCCGGTAACGAGATTAAACTAGGTATTGAGATACTGACGATCGAATCTCGGGCAAGTAACATACCGATGACAAAGGGAACAACCTATGTTGTTATGCGGTCTGACCGATAAAAGATCTTCATAGAATATGTAGGAGCCAATATGAGCATCCAGGTTCCGCTATTGGTTATTGACCGGAGACATGTCTCGGTCATGTCTACATTGTTCTCGAACCCGTAGGGTCCGCACGCTTAAGGTTTCGATGACAGTTATATTATGAGTTTATGAGTTTTGATGTACCGAAGGAGTTCGGAGTCCCGGATGGGATCGGGGACATGACGAGGAGTCTCGAAATGGTTGAGACATAAAGATTGATATATTGGAAGCCTATATTTGGATATCGGAAGTGTTCCGGGTGAAATCGGGATTTTACCGGAGTACCGGGAGGTTACCGGAACCCCCCGGGAGGTATATGGGCCTTAGTGGGCCTTAGTGGAAGAGAGGAGAGGTGGCCAGGGCTGGGCCGTGCGCCCCTCCCCCCTTAGTCCGAATAGGACAAGGAGAGGGTGCCGGCGCCCCCCTTCCTTCTCTCCCTCCTCTTTCCCCTCCTCCCGAATCCTATTCCAACTAGGAAAGGGGGGGAATCCTACTCCCGAAGGGAGTAGGGCTCCTCCTGGCGCGCCCTCTCCTGGCCGGCCGCACCCCCCCCCTTTATCCTTTATATACGGAGGCAGAGGGCACCCCTAGAGACACAAGTTGATCCACGTGATCATATTCTTAGCCGTGTGCGGTGCCCCCTTCCACCATAGTCCTCGATAATATTGTAGCGGTGCTTAGGCGAAGCCCTGCGATAGTAGTACATCAAGATCGTCACCATGCTGTCGTGCTGACGGAACTCTTCCCCGACACTTTGCTGGATCGGAGTCCGGGGATCGTCATCGAGCTGAACGTGTGCTAGAACTCGGAGGTACCATAGTTTCGGTGCTTGATCGGTCGGGCCGTGAAGACATACGACTACATCAACCACGTTGTGCTAACGCTTCCGTTGTCGATCTACAAGGGTACGTAGATCACACTCTCCCCTCTCGTTGCTATGCATCACCATGATCTTGCGTGTGCGTAGGAAATTTTTTGAAATTACTACGTTCCCCTACAGTGGTATCAGAGCCTAGGTTTTATGTGTTGATGTTATTTGCACGAGTAGAACACAAGTGAGTTGTGGGCGATATAAGTCATACTGCTTACCAGCATGTCATACTTTGGTTCGGCGGTATTGTTGGACGAAGCGGCCCGGACCGACATTACGCGTACGCTTACGCGAGACCGGTTCTCCCGACGTGCTTTGCACAAAGGTGGCTAGCGGGTGACAGTTTCTCCAACTTTAGTTGAACCGAGTGTGGCTACGCCCGGTCCTTACGAAGGTTAAAACAACACCAACTTGACAAACTATCGTTGTGGTTTTGATGTGTAGGTAAGATTGGTTCTTGCTTAAGCCCGTAGCAGCCACGTAAAACTTGCAACAACAAAGTAGAGGACGTCTAACTTGTTTTTGCAGGGCATGTTGTGATGTTATATGGTCAAGACATGATACTAAATTTTATTGTATGAGATGATCATGTTTTGTAACTGAGTTATCGACAACTGGCAGGAGCCATATGGTTGTCGCTTTATTGTATGCAATGCAATCGCGCTGTAATGCTTTACTTTATCACTAAGCGGTAGCGATAGTCGTGGAAGCATAAGATTGGCGAGACGACAACGATGCTATGATGGATATCAAGGTGTCGCGCCGGTGACGATGGTGATCATGACGGTGCTTCGAAGATGGAGATCACAAGCACAAGATGATGATGGCCATACCATATCACTTATATTGATTGCATGTGATGTTTATCTTTTATGCATCTTATCTTGCTTTGATTGACGGTAGCATTATAAGATGATCTCTCACTAATTATCAGGAAGTGTTCTCCCTGAGTATGCACCGTTGCGAAAGTTCTTCGTGCTGAGACACCACGTGATGATCGGGTGTGATAGGCTCTACGTTCAAATACAACGGGTGCAAAACAGTTGCACACGCAGAATACTCAGGTTATACTTGACGAGCCAAGCATATACAGATATGGCCTCGGAACACGGAGACCAAAAGGTCGAGCGTGAATCATATAGTAGATATGATCAACATAGTGATGTTCACCAATGAAGCTACTCCATCTCACGTGATGATCGGACATGGTTTAGATGATTTGGATCACGTAATCACTTAGAGGATTAGAGGGATGTCTATGTAAGTGGGAGTTCTTTAAGTAATATGATTAATTGAACCTAAATTTATCATGAACTTAGTACCTAATAGTATCTTGCTTATTCATGTTTGATTGTAGATAGATGGCCCGTGCTGTTGTTCCGTTGAATTTTAATGCGTTCCTTGAGAAAGCAAAGTTGAAAGATGATGGCAGCAATTACACGGACTGGGTCCGTAACTTGAGGATTATCCTCATTGCTGCACAGAAGAATTATGTCCTGGAAGCACCGCTGGGTGCCAGGCCTACTACTGGAGCAACACCAGATGTTATGAACGTCTGGCAGAGCAAAGCTGATGACTACTCGATAGTTCAGTGTGCCATGCTATACGGCTTAGAATCGGGACTTCACCGACATTTTGAACGTCATGGAGCATATGAGATGTTCCAGGAGTTGAAGTTAATATTTCAAGCAAATGCCCGGATTGAGAGATATGAAGTCTCCAATAAGTTCTATAGCTGCAAGATGGAGGAGAATAGTTCTATCAGTGAGCATATACTCAAAATGTCTGGGTATAATAATCACTTGATTCAATTGGGAGTTAATCTTCCAGATGATTGCGTCATTGACAGAATTCTCCAATCACTGCCACCAAGCTACAAGAGCTTCATGATGAACTATAATATGCAAGGGATGAATAAGACTATTCCCGAGCTCTTCGCAATGCTGAAAGCTGCGGAGGTAGAAATCAAGAAGGAGCATCAAGTGTTGATGGTCAACAAGACCACTAGTTTCAAGAAAAAGGGCAAAGGGAAGAAGAAGGGGAACTTCAAAAAGAACAACAAGCAAGTTGCTGCTCAAGAGAAGAAACCCAAACCTGGACCTAAGCCTGAAACTGAGTGCTTCTACTGCAAGCAGACTGGTCACTGGAAGCGGAATTGCCTCAAGTATTTGGCGGATAAGAAGGATGGCAAGGTGAACAAAGGTATATGTGATATACATGTTATTGATGTGTACCTTACTAATGCTCGCAGTAGCACCTGGGTATTTGATACTGGTTCTATTGCTAATATTTGCAACTCGAAACAGGGACTACAGATTAAGCGAAGATTAGCTAAGGACGAGGTGACGATGCACGTGGGAAATGGTTCCAAAGTCGATGTGATCGCAGTCGGCATGCTACCTCTACATCTACCTTCGGGATTAATATTAGACCTAAATAATTGTTATTTGGTGCCAGCGTTAAGCATGAACATTATATCTGGATCTTGTTTGATGCGAGACGGTTATTCATTTAAATCAGAGAATAATGGTTGTTCTATTTACATGAGTAATATCTTTTATGGTCATGCACCCTTAAAGAGTGGTCTATTCTTATTAAATCTCGAAAGTAGTGACACACATATTCATAGTGTTGAAACCAAAAGATGCAGAGTTGATAATGATAGTGCAACTTATTTGTGGCATTGCCGTTTAGGTCATATCGGTATAAAGCGCATGAAGAAACTCCATACTGATGGGCTTTTGGAACCACTTGATTATGAATCACTTGGTACTTGCGAACCGTGCCTTATGGGTAAGATGACAAAAACACCGTTCTCCGGTACTATGGAGAGAGCAACAGATTTGTTAGAAATCATACATACAGATGTATGTGGTCCGATGAATGTTGAGGCTCATGGCGGATATCGTTATTTTCTCACCTTCACAGATGACTTCAGCAGATATGGGTATATCTACTTAATGAAACACAAGTCTAAAACGTTTGAAAAGTTCAAAGTATTTCAGAGTGAAGTTGAAAATCATCGGAACAAGAAAATAAAATTCCTACGATCTGATCGTGGAGGAGAATATTTGAGTTACGAGTTTGGTGTACATTTGAAACAATGTGGAATAGTTTTGCAACTCACGCCACCCGGAACACCACAGCGTAATGGTGTGTCCGAACGCCGTAATCGTACTTTACTAGATATGGTACGATCTATGATGTCTCTTACTGATTACCGCTATCATTTTGGGGATACGCTCTAGAGACGGCCGCATTCACGTTAAATAGGGCACCATCAAAATCCGTTGAGACGACGCCTTATGAACTGTGGTTTGGCAAGAAACCAAAGTTGTCGTTTTTGAAAGTTTGGGGCTGCGATGCTTATGTGAAAAAGCTTCAACCTGATAAGCTCGAACCCAAATCAGAAAATTGTGTCTTCATAGGATATCCAAAGGAAACTATTGGATACACCTTCTATCACAGATCCAAAGGCAAGACTTTTGTTGCTAAATTCGGAAACTTTCTGGAGAAGGAGTTTCTCTCGAAAGAAGTGAGTGGGAGGAAAGTAGAACTTGATGAGGTAACTGTACTTACTCCCTTATTGGAAAGTAGTACATCACAGAAACCTGTTTCTGTGACACCTACACCAATTAGTGAGGAAGCTAATGATGATGATCATGAAACTTCAGAACAAGATACTACTGAACCTCATAGATCGACCAGAGTAAGATCCGCACCAGAGTGGTACGGTAACCCTGTTCTGGAAGTCATGCTATTAGATCATGATGAACCTACGAACTATGAAGAAGCGATGGTGAGCCCAGATTCCGTAAAATGGCTTGAAGCCATGAAATCTGAGATGGGATCCATGTATGAGAACAAAGTATGGACTTTGGTTGGCTTGCCCAATGATCGGCAAGCAATTGAGAATAAATGGATCTTCAAGAAGAAGACGGACGCTGACGGTAACATTACTGTCTACAAAGCTCGACTTGTCGCAAAAGGTTTTCGGCAAGTTCAAGGGATTGACTACGATGAGACCTTCTCACCCGTAGCGATGCTTAAGTCTGTCCGAATCATGTTAGCAATTGCCACATTTTATGATTATGAAATTTTGCAGATGGATGTCAAAACTGCATTCCTGAATGGATTTCTGGAAGAAGAGTTGGATATGATGCAACCAGAAGGTTTTGTCGATCCAAAGGGAGCTAACAAAGTGTGCAAGCTCCAGCGATCCATTTATGGACTGGTGCAAGCCTCTCGGAGTTGGAATAAACGCTTTGATAGTGTGATCAAAGCATTTGGTTTTATACAGACTTTTGGAGAAGCCTCTATTTACAAGAAAGTGAGTGGGAGCTCTGTAGCATTTCTGATATTATATGTGGATGACATATTACTAATTGGAAATGATATAGAATTTCTGGATAGCATAAAGGGATACTTGAATAAGAGTTTTTTTGATGAAAGACCTCGGTGAAGCTGCTTACATATTAGGCATTAAGATCTATAGAGATAGATCAAGACACTTAATTGGATTTTCACAAAGCACATACCTTGACAAAGTTTTGAAGAAGTTCAAAATGGATCAAGCAAAGAAAGGGTTCTTGCCTGTTACAAGGTGTGAAGTTGAGTCAGACTCAATGCCCGACCACTTCAGAAGATAGAGAGAAAATGAAAGATGTTCCCTATGCTTCAGACATAGGCTCTATCATGTATGCAATGCTGTGTACCAGACCTGATGTGTGCCTTGCTATAAGTCTAGCAGGGAGGTACCAAAGTAATCCAGGAGTGGATCACTGGACAGTGGTCAAGAACATCCTGAAATACCTGAAAAGGACTAAGGATATGTTTCTCATTTATGGAGGTGACAAAGAGCTAATCGTAAGTGGTTACGTTGATGCGAGCTTTGACACTGATCCAGACGATTCTAAATCGCAAACCGGATATGTATTTACATTAAACGGTGGAGCTGTCAGTTGGTGCAGTTCTAAACAAAGCGTCGTGGCGGGATCTACGTGTGAAGCGGAATACATAGCTGCTTCGGAAGCAGCAAATGAAGGAGTCTGGATGAAGGAGTTCATGCCCGATCTAGGTGTCATACCTAGTGCATCGGGTCCAATGAAAATCTTTTGTGACAATACTGGTGCAATTGCCTTGGCAAAGGAATCCAGATTTCACAAGAGAACCAAGCACATCAAGAGACGCTTCAATTCCATCCGGGATCTAGTCCAGGTGGGAGACATAGAGATTTGCAAGATACATACGGATCTGAATGTAGCAGATCTGTTGACTAAGCCTCTTCCACGAGCAAAACATGATCATCACCAAGGCTCCATGGGTGTTAGAATCATTACTGTATAATCTAGATTATTGACTCTAGTGCAAGTGGGAGACTGAAGGAAATATGCCCTAGAGGCAATAATAAAGTTATTATTTATTTCCTTATATCATGATAAATGTTTATTATTCATGCTAGAATTGTATTAGCCGGAAACATAATACATGTGTGAATACATAGACAAATAGAGTGTCACTAGTATGCCTCTACTAGACTAGCTCGTTAATCAAAGATGGTTATGTTTCCTAACCATGGACAAAGAGTTGTTATTTGATTAACAGGATCACATCATTAGGTGAATGATCTGATTGACATGACCCATTCCATTAGCTTAGCACCCGATCGTTTAGTATGTTGCTATTGCTTTCTTCATGACTTATACATGTTCCTATGACTATGAGATTATGCAACTCCCGTTTACCGGAGGAACACTTTGTGTGCTAGCAAACATCACAACGTAAGTGGGTGATTATAAAGGTGCTCTACAGGTGTCTCCCAAGGTACATGTTGGGTTGGCGTATTTCGAGATTAGGATTTGTCACTCCGATTGTCGGAGAGGTATCTCTAGGCCCTCTCGGTAATGCACATCACATAAGCCTTGCAAGAATTGCAACTAATGAGTTAGTTCTGAGATGATGTATTACGGAATGAGTAAAGAGACTTGCCGGTAACGAGATTGAACTAGGTATTGAGATACCGACGACCGAATCTCGGGCAAGTAACATACCGATGACAAAGGGAACAACGTATGTTGTTATGCGGTCTGACCGATAAAAGATCTTCGTAGAATATGTAGGAGCCAATATGAGCATCCAGGTTCCGCTATTGGTTATTGACCGGAGACATGTCTCGGTCATGTCTACATTGTTCTCGAACCCGTTGGGTCCGCATGCTTAAGGTTTCGATGACAGTTATATTATGAGTTTATGAGTTTTGATGTACCGAAGGAGTTCGGAGTCCCGGATGGGATCGGGGACATGACGAGGAGTCTCGAAATGGTCGAGACATAAAGATTGATATATTGGAAGCCTATATTTGGATGTCGGAAGTGTTCCGGAGTACCGGGAGGTTACCGGAACCCCCGGGAGGTATATGGGCCTTAGTGGGCCTTAGTGGAAGAGAGGAGAGGTGGCCAGGGTTGGGCCGTGCGCCCCTCCCCCCCTTAGTCCGAATAGGACAAGGAGAGGGGTCCGGTGCCCCCCTTCCTTCTCTCCCTCCTCTTTCCCCTCCTCCCGAATCCTATTCCAACTAGGAAAGGGGGGAATCCTACTCCCGGAGGGAGTAGGACTCCTCCTGGCGCGCCCTCTCTTGGCTGGCCGCACCCCCCTTTGATCCTTTATATACGAAGGCAGAGGGCACCCCTAGAGACACAAGTTGATCCACGTGATCATATTCTTAGCCGTGTGCGGTGCCCCCTTCCACCATAGTCCTCGATAATATTGTAGCGGTGCTTAGGCGAAGCCCTGCGACAGTAGTACATCAAGATCGTCACCACACCGTCGTGCTGACGGAACTCTTCCCCGACACTTTGCTGGATCGGAGTCCGGGGATCGTCATCAAGCTGAACGTGTGCTAGAACTCGGAGGTGCCGTAGTTTCGGTGCTTGATCGGTCGGGCCGTGAAGACGTACGACTACATCAACCACGTTGTGCTAACGCGTCCGTTGTCGATCTACAAGGGTACGTAGATCACACTCTCCCCTCTCGTTGCTATGCATCACCATGATCTTGCGTGTGCGTAGGAAATTTTTTGAAATTACTATGTTCCCCAACAATATATAGCCAGTAGCCCTCAAGGTGTGTATCGGTGTAAAACCCGAGATGCACATGAAGGATGACGTAAGACCGCTGATCCCAGTAGCCGCTGAGACTTAGGTTGATTTGCAAAATCGGCCTGAGGATCAAGTCCTAGCTCGGCAGAATACTTTGGGACACTAAAAGCGGCGTGCTCAGTCCTCGAGACTCAGGTTGTGTGCGGCCGACCAACCTGAGGATCAAAATCTCCTTGGAAACTATATTGCACATAAAATTCTCTGCATTGGACAAGCAATGCAGTAGCCCCCGAGACACTGGTCGGGTGGCAACACCAGATCAGGGGATCGATGTGCCCCTTTAATATTTGTAAATAATAAGCCCGAAGCCCAGTAGCCCCCGAGCCTTAATGCGGGCACGGGTGACCGAATTAAGGATCAATGTCCATAGTAAAATCACAAATTATGTGTAATGACTCTATGTATCCAAGTACTTTACGTCATTAATGCTCGGATCCGCATTGTATAAAACTTTGTTGACCGACCATCGGCTTGCACCTCCTCGGCCAGTAGCCGAGGAGTGTTTGTCCTACTTTATAAAGCCTTTACGAGGTCAAAGATTTACGACAAACAAGGCAATCTGGCCACACGGTTTTATAAACAAAGGTACACAGAGAGATGTGTTATATTACTGTTTAACAGAAGAAATGTATTCCAAAGAAAATAGTCCCGCTATCGGTTCCTTTCTTTGGGTTGTCATGCTAAGCATGATCATGAAACCTCAGCTCGAATGTAAGAGCAAAATATCGAGGATTTAGTTTGGGAGGCCAGTTAATAGCCCCCGGTAGTGTTCGATGACAGTCGAGGTCAAGCCGTAAACACTTCGGCCAATGTTATGAATGGCCCGTCATAGTCATAGGATCGCTGACCAGTTTACGCTTATTGTGACAGCCAGTTTTTGGCTTTCTCCACTAAGGTGCTTAGCCATGTGAGCTGGAAGCACAATTGCAGTGGTTCTCCCTTTGCACGCCTAGCCGAACAAAACGGAACGTAGGAAGCAAGTGCAGGAGCCGGGCAACCCAACTATTGACCGAAGACACAATTCGAAACCGATGCATATATAGCAATATCTGAGAATGTTTTTGCCGAATCCCTAAAGGTGTCCGGCGTTGCACTGTGAGACTAATGCTGGAAAAGCACAAATAGTTTAGAAGTGCCAAAAAGCTTGGAAAACCAAGAAACGTCAGTAAAAACATGACGTCCGAACAAGATCAAGTGTTCGGTGCCAATCCGAAAATTGGTCTTAGAAAAAAGAAGTGCTTCTGTCGTCCTTTAACATGACACATCCTATCTCAAGACTTCGAGCGGGTCAGCCTACGGCTTCAACCTCCTATCCCGAGGGCGGAGTACTTCTCATTAGGCCAGTTTAGCAAACTAAACTCTAGTGGCTTTGAGAGAGAAATTAGGCTCCCCGGCTAGTGACCGCACACTCGCGTCGAAAAAAGGAGTGATAAATAATAATAATAATAATAGAACTTTGCAATGACTAAGAAGAAGAAAACTTATTATAAAACGGCTCAAATAAACTTAAGAGCCCCCAAGTGACTTGGGTAGAAGAATGATTGCATGTACCGAAGTACTTATATCATATCTATGTTCAACCGAACTTTAAACGCGTCTTAACCGACCGTCAGCTTCTCCCTCTTTGGTCAAGGACCGAAAAGTGTTATGTACTCCATCGGTCGTGAATATCGACGGTGTTTCCAATAACCAGGCAATCAGGCCATAAGGCTGTAACAGACAAAGAGCGCTCAGGGAACTTATGCTATATTACCGTGAAGTGTAAGAAGCATCTTCGAAGAAAATAGTACCCCCACCGATACCTTTCTTCGGTGCTCATTGTTATTATGAGACTTGTGCAATAGATCTTTGGTACTCATGAGTTCCGTTGTGTGCCGACCATCATTGAAAACTATAAGAGCGCTAGCTTTCGGCTTCACCCAGTCTAAGGTCCGGCTCGGGCGACCCGATCGTGACAATCGCAGAGGTGCTCCCTTTACTCCCTAGCCGAACAATCGGGAACGTAGGGGTAAACACAGGAGCGAGGCAACCCAGCTTGCAAATCGCTTAAGTCAATATGGTGCATATTGTGGCATAATACACGAACAAGGAACGAAGCCATACAAGTATAATCATATGCAAGTGGAAAAAGCTTCATAAAGGAAGCCCCCAAGTGAATTGGGTCCTTGAATTTGTGTGTCACAAACAAAGTTTGGACAAGGAAATTTTTTTACAAGCAACTTTTTTCCAAAAAAGTATAATGCTTGGTCGAACCGAACACAAGTTAGAAATTAAAGCTTTGAGCATGAAAGCGACTTAGCTGGCTAATGTGTTCGGTATTAATGACGCGGTCCGAGCTTGATGCGGGGCAAGATTCCATCCCCCAAGCCAGTCCCGAGGTGGTGGAGCGGAGAGCTCGAAACGACGAAGTGGTGACATAGCACGGTCAATGCAGACCGGCAGAGTGACGCCGAAGTCCCCGGATCATTTTCCTGTGCACAAAAAATAGTGCAAACCGGAGATAATAGTAATAATGACAATTAAAAAAATAGTTTCATAATAAATAATTTATGCAAAGTGAGTAATAAAAGAAATATGGCCTGGCGCCGAAGTCAATGTCGATGCAGGGCATCGGCGTGATGCGGTAAAGGCGTGGCAAAGTCTGAATTCGCAGGTCGGTCCGAGCTCCGGATGCGGCGTTCGCCGGACTATGTACGGAAACTGACCGAACCACCATGCGACTGTCATCAATGCGGCCACCATTTGATAGACCTGTGTACATATGATGGACAAACCAGAGTAATAATTCATTGGGAAAAATGAACCCAAACAAGCAAAAAATACTGGGATTAATAGCACCTGGTTTATTTGTTGTAGCAATATGAAGGAAGGTGATTCCCAAAATTGGGACTCGATCCACATACCCATTGCCTGATGGGCGATAAAACGACGGCATGGCAACGCTGGCAAAGGTTGGCTCGCCGAGGCAAAGCCCTCGGCCCAGCTAACGTGATGGAGTTGGTCGGCTAGTGACGCCGAAGTGTCTGGAGTAGGTTGATGAAGAGATGGCGAAGCCCCCGATCCAGCCGAGATGTCGAAGCCTCGATGTCAGCCGATGAGTCGAAGTAGGTCGGCGTGATGGACACCAGCTTGAAGAAGCAATAGTGCGGTCC
Source organism: Triticum dicoccoides (assembly GCF_002162155.2). NCBI lineage: Eukaryota > Viridiplantae > Streptophyta > Magnoliopsida > Poales > Poaceae > Triticum > Triticum dicoccoides. Next base: position 464,338,796 of record NC_041390.1, read on the forward strand.
TGTCGATGCAGGTCGTGACGTGGTCGATGCCGGCTTGATGAAGCGACCGTGCGGTGATGCCGGTATGCCCGCTCCGTGTAATCCGTGGGGCGGTGATGTTGGTGATGATTTATCCTTTGCAATGCCGGGCTCTTGTTCGGCTTGCCGAGATGATGATTCAAAGAAGTTGAGCTCGGCTCAACAAAGTGACGCCGTGTCTAGCGCAGGTCGGCAACCGTGGAGTAATATTGCCGGACTGGTTTGACACCAGCATGATGTTGAAGATCATGTTCAAAAGATCTTACAGTTAGTGGGATGTGTTCGGGAGCAAAACACAATACCCCATACAAAACTTCCTTCAAAAGGGATGTCTGAAATCCTGTTCATAAAAAAGATGAACTCGGGTCGGATTCGTTTTCGCGCAGAAAACAGATCCGAAAAGTGATGCACTAATCGGAAGGTTCCCAAAGTTTGGACGGTCGGATCAAGCCGAAATTTTGAGAGGTGGTAGATATAGGAATTCCGCAGCCGATCAACGGTTGGATCTTCCAAAGCACATCCGAGCTAGAAGCTGGACACCACGCCCTAAACTCATCCAAATTCCCGTCCAGATTTGACAGGGCTCCGGTATATCATGGATTGCCAGAGATTCCTCCATCGGAACTCGACGAAATTTTCTAGGGTTGTTGTAGACTCGATTCCGCACAATTCCACCAAAGCGGTCGTCAAAGCGATACTCGAGGAGGTGGTGGTGGCAGATACGAGTTCGCTGTCCAGAAAAACAGCATGGTCGCTTGAGGGCAATGTTGACGTTGAGCCCCCGAGCTCCATAGATGATTCCTCCGTGATTTTGATAGAGATCGGAGTTGATGTTTGATGAAGGCCCTCGTCCGGACATGGTGATCCGAACACAGGGCGCAATTCTTGGTCGAACCAAGGTGACCAGTCGAGCTGGTGACGAAGATGCCGAAGTCGCAGTTGATCTACAGGCGAGCCATCGATCCTTTTGTCGATCACACAGCGGAACTCTCAATGAAAGCACCAATGTCGGTGTCAAAACCGGCGGATCTCGGGTTGGGGGTCCCGAACTGTGCGTCTAGGATCGATGGTAACAGGAGGCATGGGACACGATGTTTACCCAGGTTCGGGCCCTCTTGATGGAGGTAAAATCCTATGTCCTGCTTGATTAATATTGATGATATGGGTAGTACAAGAGTAGATCTACCACGAGATTAGAGAGGCTAAACCCTAGAAGCTAGCCTATGGTATGATTGTTGTATGATGAAGTTGTATATTCTATCGACTAGCCTGGCCTCGGTTTATATAATGCACCAGAGGCCTAGGATAACAAGAGTCCTAGCCGAATACGCCGGTGGGGAGAAGTCCTTGCCTTGATCGCCAAGTCCTGTGGAATCTTCCTTGTATGCGGCAGTTGTCCGAAATGGCCCATGAGTATACGGCCACAGGGGTCCTCGGCCCAATCTATCAGATCGGGAGATGACGTGTTGAGTACCCCCTAGTCCAGGACACCGTCAGGGGGCTGGCCCCCCTAGTCCTAGTCCAATTCGGTTTGGGATAGGGGGGGTGCGCGCCACCTCTTGTCCTGCCTCCTCTCTTCCACCACTAGGCCCATGAGGCCCAATAACTTCCCCCAGGGAGTTCCGGTAACCCCCGGTAATCCGAAACTCATCCAAAATGACCGGAGCCATTCCGGTGTCCGAATGTAATCTTCAAATATATGAATCTTTATGTATCGACCATTTCGAGACTCCTCGTCATGTCCGTGATCTCATTTGGGACTCCGAACAACCTTCGGTACATCAAATCACATAACTCATAATACAAATCGTCATCGAACGTTAAGCGTGCGGACCCTACGGGTTCGAGAACTATTTAGACATGACCGAGACACATCTCCGGTCAATAACCAATAGCGGAACCTGGATGCTCATATTGGTTCCTACATATTCTACAAAGATCTTTATCGGTCAAACCGCATAACAACATATGTTGTTCCCTTTGTCATCGGTATGTTACTTGCCCTAGATTCGATCATCGGTATCATCATACCTAGTTCAATCTCATCACCAGCAAGTCTCTTTACTCGTTCTGTAATGCATCATCCCGCAACTAACTCATTAGTCACATTGCTTGCAAGGCTTATAGTGATGTGCATTACCGAGAGGGCCTAGAGATACCTCTCCGACAATCGGAGTGACAAATCCTAATCTTGATCTATGTCAACTCAACAAACACCATCGGAGACACTGATACGTCTCCAACGTATCTATAATTTTTGATTGCCCCATGCTATATTATCTACTGTTTTGGACTATACTGGGCTTTATTTTCCACTTTTATATTATTTTTGGGACTAACCTATTAACCGGAGGCCCGGCCCAGAATTGTTGTTTTTTTTGCCTATTTCAGTGTTTCGGATAAACGGAATATCAAACGGAGTCCAAACGGAATAAAATCTTCGGAAACGTGATTTTTTCACCGAACGTGATCCAGGAGACTTGGACCCTACTGCAAGGGATCAAAGAGGTGGTCACGAGGGTGGGGGCGCCCCCCTAGGGCATGGCCCCTGCCTCATGGTCCCCTCGGTGCTCCACCGACGTACTCCTTCCTCCTATATATACACACGTACCCCCAAACAATCAGAACAGGAGCCAAAAACCTAATTCCACCGCCGCAACTTTCTGTATCCACGAGATCCCATCTTGGGGCCTGTTTCGGAGCTCCGCCAGAAAAGGGTCATCATCACGGAGGGCTTCTACATCATCCTAGGCCCTCCGATGAAGTGTGAGTAGTTTACCTCAGACCTTCGGGTCCATAGTTAGTAGCTAGACGACTTTTTCTCTCTCTTTGAATCTCAATACAAAGTTCTTCCCCTCTCTCGTGGAGATCTATTCGATTTAATCTTCTTTTTGCGGTGTGTTTGTTGAGACCGATGAATTGTGGGTTTATGATCAAGTCTATCTATGAATAATATTTGAGTCTTCTCTGAATCCTTTTATGCATGATTGGTTATCTTTGCAAGTCTCTTCGAATTATCCGTTTGGTTTGGCCAACTAGATTGGTAGTTCTTGCCATGGGAGAAGTGCTTAGCTTTGGGTTCGATCTTGCGGTGTCCTTACCCAGTGACATAAGGGGCAGCAAGGCACGTATTGTATCGTTGCCATCAAGGATAACAAGATGGGGTTTATTTCATATTGCATGAATTTACCTCTCTACATCATGTCATCTTGCTTAAGGCGTTACTCTGTTTTTAACTTAATACTCTAGATGCATGCTGGATAGCGGTCGATGAGTGGAGTAATAGTAGTAGATGCAGAATCGTTTCGATCTACTTGTCACTGATGTGATGCCTATATACATGATCATGCCTAGACATTCTCATAACTATGCTCAATTCTATCAATTGCTCAACAGTAATTTGTTCACCCACCATAGAATACTTATGCTCTTGAGAGAAGCCACTAGTGAAACCTATGGCCCCCGGGTCTATTCTCATCATATCAATCTCCATCACTTTTATATTGTTTTTCTATTTACTTTGCTTTTACTTTTTACTTTGCATATTTATATCAAAAATACCAAAACTATTCTATCTATCAGATCTCACTCTCGTAAGTGACCGTGAAGGGCTTGACAACCCCTAATCGCGTTGGTTGCGAGTAGCTATCGCTTTGTGCAGGTACGAGGGACTTGAGCGTGGGCTCCTACTGGATTGATACCTTAGTTCTCAAAAACTGAGGGAAATACTTACACTACTCTGCTGCATCATCCCTTCCTCTTTGGGGAAAACCAATGCAAGCTCAAGACGTAGCAAGAAGGATTTCTGGCGCCGTTGCCGGGGAGTCTACGCAAAAGTCAATATACCAAGTACCCATCACAATCCCTATCTCTCGCATTACATTATTTGCCATTTGCCTCTCGTTTTCCTCTCCCCCAATTCACCCTTGCCATTTTATTCGCCCTCTCTCTCTATCCTCCCTCTCTGTTTGCCTCTTTTGTCCGCTTGCTTTTTGTTTGCTCGTGTGTTAGATTGCTTGTTTGTCGCGATGGCTCAAGATACTACTAAATTGTGTGACTTCACCAATACCAATAATAATGATTTCCTTAGCACTCCGATTGCTCCTCTTACCGATGCTGAATCTTGTGAAATTAATACTACTTTATTGAATCTTGTTATGAAAGATCAATTCGCCGGCCTACTTAGTGAAGATGTCGCTACTCATCTGAATAGCTTCGTTGATTTATGTGATATGCAAAAGAAAAAAAGATGTCAATAATGATGTCATTAAATTGAAGTTATTTCCTTTTTCGCTTAGAGATCGTGCTAAAGCTTGGTTTTCGTCTTTGCCTAAGAATAGTATAGATTCATGGAACAAGTGCAAAGATGCTTTTATCTCTAAGTATTTTCCTCCCACTAAGATCATCTCTCTTAGAAACGATATAATGAACTTTAAACAACTTGATCATGAACATGTTGCACAAGCTTGGGAGAGAATGAAATTAATGATACGTAATTTCCCTTCTCATGGTTTGAATTTGTGGATGATTATACAAAACTTTTATGCTGGATTGAATTTTGCTTCTAGAAATCTTTTAGATTCGTCCGCGGGAGGCACTTTTATGGAAATTACTTTAGGAGATGCTACTAAACTCCTAGATAATATTATGGTTAATTATTCTCAATGGCATACTGAAAGAACTTCTAATAAAAAAGTGCGTGAGATAGAAGAAATTAATGTGTTGAGTGGAAAGATGGATGAACTTATGAAATTATTTGCTACTAAGAGTGTTTCTTCTAATCCTAATGATATGCCTTTGTCTACTTTGATTGAGAATAATAATGAATCTATGGATGTGAATTTTGTTGGTAGGAATAATTTTGGTAACAACGCTTATAGAGGGAATTTTAATCCTAGGCCATATCCTAGTAATCCTTCTAATAATTATGGGAATTCCTACAACAACTCTTATGGAAATTATAATAAGATGCCCTCTGATTTTGAATCTAATATTAAAGAATTTATTTCTTCGTAAAAGAATTTTAATGCTATGATTGAAGAAAAATTGCTTAAGATTGATGATTTGGCTAGAAACATTGATAGAATTGCTCTTGATGTTGATGCTTTGGAACTTAGATCTATTCCACCTAAGCATTATATTAATGAGTCTCTAAAAGCCATGAGAATTTCAATTGATGAGTGTAAGGAAAGAACCGCTAGGATGTGTGCTTCCAAAGATGCCTTTATTAAAGCGTGTTCTTCCAATTCCTATGAAAATCAAGATGAAGATCTAAAAGTTATTGATGTGTCTCCAATTAAATCTTTATTTTGCAATATAAATCTTGATGAAACTGAATATGATCTTCCTTTACCTAGAAGGCGTTCTAAAAATTCGGAGTATTTAGATTTTAATGATGAAATTGATGAAAGTGGGATTGAAAGAAATAAATATCTAGATGTTGCTAAACCCACTATATTGGATTTCAAGGAATTTAATTATGAAAGTTGCTCTTTGATTGATTGTATTTCCTTGTTGCAATCCGTGCTAAATTCTCCACATGCTTATAGTCGAAATAAAGCCTTCATCGAACATATTGTTGATGCCTTGATGCAATCTTATGAAGAAAAACTTGAATTGAAAGTTTCTATCCCTAGAAAACTCTATGATGAGTGGGAACCAACTATTAAAATTAACATTAAAGTTCATGAGTTTTATGCTTTGTGTGATTTGGGTGCTAGTGTCTCTACTATTCCCAAGACTTTGTGTGATTTACTAGATTTCCGTAACTTTGATGATTGCTCTCTAAACTTGCATCTTGCGGATTCCACTATTAAGAAACATATGGGAAGGATTAATGATGTTCTTATTGTTGCAAATAGGAATTATGTGCCCGTAGATTTCATTGTTCTTGATATAGATTGCAATCCTTCTTGCCCTATTATTCTTGGTAGACCTTTCCTTAGATCGGTTGGTGCGATTATTGATATGAAGGAAGGAATATTAGATTTCAATTTCCAATTAAAAAGGGCATGGAACACTTTCCAAGAAATAAAATAAAATTACCATATAAAACTATCATGAGAGCCACTTATGGATTGCCTACCAAAGATGGCAATACCTAGATCTATTCTTGCTCGTTATGCCTAGCTAGGGGCGTTAAACGATAGCGCTTGTTGGGAGGCAACCCAATTTTATTTTTATTCCTTGCTTTTTGCTCCTGTTTAGTAATAAATAAATTATTTAGCCTCTGTTTTGGTTGTGTTTTTTGTGTTTAATTAGTGTTTGTGTCAAGTAGAACCGTAGGGAAGACTTGGGGAAAGTCTTGTTGAACTTGCTGTAAAAAACAGAAACTTTAGCGCTCATGAGAACTGCTGTCATTTTTATTTGAAGAGTTCTATTTAGTTAATTATTTTTGCAGATGATTAATAGATAAATTCCTCACGTCCAGCAATTTATTTTAGAATTTTTGGGGTTCCAGATCTTGCGCTAGCTACAGATTACTACAGACTGTTCTTTTTTTGACAGATTCTGTTTTTCGTGTGTTGTTTGCTTATTTTGATGAATCTATGGCTAGTTTATAATCCATAGAGAAGTTAGAATACAGTAGGTTTAACACCAATATAAACAAATAATGAGTTCATTACAGTACATTGAAGTGGTCTTTTGTTTTCTTTCGCTAACGGAGCTCACGAGTTTTCTATTTTGAGTTTTGTGTTGTGAAGTTTTCATGTTTTGAGTGAATTCTTTTGATGGATCATGGAACAAGGAGTGGCAAGAGCCTAAGCTTGGGGATTCCCATGGCACCCCCAAGATAATCCAAGGAGACCAAAAAGTCAAAGCTTGGGGATGCCCCCGGAAGGCATCCCCTCTTTCGTCCACTTCCATCGGTAATTTACTTGGAGCTATATTTTTATTCACCAACATGATATGTGTTTTGCTTGGAGCGTCTTGTATTATTTGTTTCTTTGTTTGTTAGTATGCCACAATCATCCTTGCTGTACACACCTTTTGAGAGAGCCATACATGAATTAAAATTTGATAGAATACTCTATGTGCTTCACTTATATCTTTTGAGCTAAGTAGTTTTGCTCTATGTGCTTCACTTATATCTATTGAGCTAAGTGGTTTTGCTCTATGTGCTTCACTTATATCCTTTGAGCTAGATAATTTTTCTCTATGTGCTTCACTTATATCTTTTGAGCGTTATAATTTTGCTCTATGTTCTTCACTTAGATCTAGCACGGTGGTGGATATGTTTTAAAGAAACTATTGATCTCTCATGCTTCACTTAAATTAATTTGAGAGTCTCTTAATAGCATGGTAATTTTCCTAATAATAATATGCTTGGTATTCAAGATTTGTGAAACTCTCTTTTGAGTGTGTTGAATACTAAGAAAAGATTGAAGCATGATAATTGTTTTGAGTTATGGAGGTGATAATATTGAAGTCATGCTAGTTGAGTAGTTGTGAATTTAAAGAATACTTGTGTTAAAGTTTGTGATTCCCGTAGCATGCACGTATGGTGAACCGTTATGTGATGAAGTCGGAGCATGATTTATTTATTGATTGTCTTCCTTATGAGTGGCGGTCGGGGACGAGCGATGGTCTTTTCCTACCAATCTATCCCCCTAGGAGCATGCGCATAATACTTTTCTTTGATAACTTCTAGATTTTTGCAATAAGTATATGAGTTCTTTATGACTAATGTTGAGTCCATGGATTATACGCACTCTCACCCTTCCACCTTTGCTAGCCTCTCTAATACCGCGCAACTTTCGCCGGTATCATACACCTACCATATACCTTCCTCAAAACAGCCACCACACCTACCTATTATGGCATTTCCATAGCCATTCCGAGATATATTGCCATGCAACTTTCCACCATCTAGTTCATCATGACACACATCATCATTGTCATATTGCATATCCCGGCATTCACATAGAGTCATATTTTGTTCTAAGTATCGAGTTGTAATTGTTGAGTTATAAGAAAAATAAAAGTGTGATGATCATCATTATTAGAGCATTGTCCTAGTGAGGAAAGAATGATGGAGACTATGATTCCCCCATAAGTCGGGATGAGACTCCGGACGAAAAAAAGAGGCCATAAAAAAGAGAAAAGGCCCAAACAAAAAAATGATGAGAGAAAAAGAGAGAAGGGACAATGTTACTATCCTTTTACCACACTTGTGCTTCAAAGTAGCACCATGATCTTCATAGTAGAGAGTCTCTCATGTTATCACCTTCATATACTAGTGGGAATTTTTCATTATAGAACTTGGCTTGTATATTCCAATGATGGGCTTCCTCAAATTGCCCTAGGTATTCATGAGCAAGCAAGTTGGATGCACACCCACTTAGTTTCTTTTTTATCTTTCATATACTTATAGCTCTAGTGCATCCGTTGCGTGGCAATCCCTACTCACTCACATTGATATCTATTGATGGGCATCTCCATAGCCCGTTGATACGCCTAGTTGATGTGAGACTATCTTCCCCTTTTTGTCTTCTCCACAACCACCATTCTATTCCATCTATAGTGTTATATCCATGGCTCACGCTCATGTATTGCGTGAAGATTGAAAAAGTTTTGAAAAAGTTCGAGTATGAAACAATTGCTTGGCTTGTCATCGGGGTTGTGCATGATTTAAATACTTTGTGTGGGGAAGATGGAGCATAGCCAGACTATATGATTTTGTAGGGATAACTTTCTTTGGCCATGTTATTTTGAGAAGACATAATTGGTTTGTTAGTATGCTTGAAGTATTATTATTTTCTATGTCAATATAAACTTTTATCTTGAATCTTTCTAATCTGAATATTCATACCACAATTAAGAAGATTTGCATTGAAATTATGCCAAGTAGCACTCCGCATCAAAAATTCTCTTTTTATCATTTACCTACTCGAGGACGAGCAGGAATTAAGCTTAGGGATGCGTGATACGTATCCAACGTATCTATAATTTTTGATTGCTCCATGCTATATTATCTACTGTTTTGGACTATATTGGGCCTTATTTTCCACTTTTATATTATTTTTGGGACTAACCTATTAACCGGAGGCCCAGCCCAGAATTGTTGTTTTTTGCCTATTTCAGTGTTTCGGATAAACGGAATATCAAATGGAGTCCAAACGGAATAAAATCTTCGAAAACGTGATTTTCTCACCGAACGTGATCCAGGAGACTTGGACCCTACTGCAAGGGATCAAAGAGGTGGTCACGAGGGTGGGGGCGCCCCCCCTAGGGCGCGCCCCCTGCCTCGTGGGCCCCTCGGTGCTCCACCGACGTACTCATTCCTCCTATATATACACATGTACCCCCAAACGATCAGAACAGGAGCCAAAAACCTAATTCCACCGCCGCAACTTTCTGTATCCACGAGATCCCATCTTGGGGCCTGTTCCGGAGCTTCGCCGGAAGAGGGCCGTCATCACGGAGGGCTTCTACATCATCCTAGCCCCTCTGATGAAGTGTGAGTAGTTTACCTCAGACCTTCGGGTCCATAGTTAGTAGCTAGATGGCTTCTTCTCTCTCTTTGAATCTCAATACAGAGTTCTCCCCCTCTCTCGTGGAGATCTATTCGACGTAATCTTCTTTTTGCGGTGTGTTTGTTGAGACCGATGAATTGTGGGTTTATGATCAAGTCTATCTATGAATAATATTTGAATCTTCTCTGAATTCTTTTATGCATGATTGGTTATCTTTGCAAGTCTCTTCGAATTATCCGTTTGGTTTGGCCAACTAGTTTGGTAGTTCTTGCCATGGGAGAAGTGCTTAGCTTTGGGTTCGATCTTGCGGTGTCCTTACCCAGTGACAGAAGTGGCAGCAAGGCACGTATTGTATCATTGCCATCGAGGATAACAAGATGGGGTTTATTTCATATTGCATGAATTTACCTCTCTACATCATGTCAACTTGCTTAAGGCGTTACTCTGTTTTTAACTTAATACTCTAGATGCATGCTGGATAGCGGTCGATGAGTGGAGTAATAGTAGTAGATGCAGAATCATTTCGATCTACTTGTCACGGACGTGATGCCTATATGATCATGCCTAGATATTCTCATAATTATGCTCAATTCTATCAATTGCTCAACAGTAATTTGTTCACCCACCGTAGAATACTTATGCTCTTGAGAGAAGCCACTAGTGAAACCTATGGCCCCCGGGTCTATTCTCATCATATCAATCTCCATCACTTTTATACTGTTTTGCTATTTACTTTGCTTTTACTTTTTACTTTGCATCTTTATATCAAAAATACCAAAAATATTCTATCTATCAGAAGTCACTCTCGTAAGTGACCGTGAAGGGCGTGAAGGGCTTGACAACCCCTAATCGCGTTGGTTGCGAGTAGCTATCGCTTTGTGCAGGTATGAGGGACTTGAGCATGGGCTCCTACTGGATTGATACCTTGGTTCTCAAAAACTGAGGGAAATACTTACGCTACTCTGCTGCATCATCCCTTCCTCTTCGGGGAAAACCAACGCAAGTTGAAGACGTAGCAGACACCTGTAGAGCATCTTTATAATCACCTAGTTACGTTGTGATGTTTGATAGGACACTAAGTGTTCCTCCGGTATTCCGGAGTTGCATAATCTCATAGTCATAGGAACATGTATAAGTCATGAAGAAAGCAATAGCAATAAACTAAATGATCATAGTGCTAAGCTAACGGATGGGTCTAGTCCATCACATCATTATGTAATGATGTCATCTCATTCATCAAATGACAACACATGTCCATGGCTAGGAAACTTAACCATATTTGATTAACGAGCTAGTCAAGTAGAGGCATACTAGGGACACTCTGTTTGTCTATGTATTCACACATGTACTAAGTTTCCGCTTAATACAATTCTTGCATGAATAATAAACATTTATCATGATATACGGAAATATAAATAACAACTTTATTATTGCCTCTAGGGCATATTTCCTTCAAACATGATGTAGATGAGATCCGTTTATCTATGGCGGTAGATATATATCTCATCTTTTTATCCTTAGTAGCAACGATACATACGTGTCTGTTCCCTTTCTGTCACTGGGATCAAGCACCGTAAGATTGAACCCACTACCGGGCACCTCTTCCCATTGTAAGATAAATAGATCAAGTTGGCCAGACAAAACCCAAATATCGGAGAAGAAATACAAGGCTATAATAGATCATGCATAAAAGAGATCAAAGAAACTCAAATACTTTCATGGATATAAAAGATAGATCATCGATCCCAACAAACACACCGCAAAAGAGTTACATCATATGGATCTCCAAGAGACCATTATATTGAGAATCAAGAGAGAGAGATGAAGCCATCTGGCTACTAACTATGGACCCGAAGGTCTACAAAGAACTACTCACGCATCATCGGAGAGGCACCAATGGAAGTGGTGAACCCCTCCGTGATGGTGTCTAGATTGGATCTGGTGGTTCTGGACTCTGCGGCGACTGGATGAATATTTCGTCGAATACCCTAGGGTTTTGGGAATATTGGGGTATTTATAGAGCAAAGAGGCGGTCTGGGGGGGCACCCGAAGTGGGCACAACCCACCAGGGCACGCCTGGGCCTCCTGGCACGCCCTGGTGGGTTGTCCCCTCCTCGGGATTCCCCCTAGGTGCAACCAGGGCCCAATATCTTCCATCTGGTCCATAAAAAATCTCTGTAAAGTTTCATGGCATTTGGACTCCGTTTGATATTGATTTTCTGTGAGGAGGAGGAGTGGCCTGACGCGGTGCTAGACTTGGAGGAGGAGTGGCCTGACGCGGTGCCGGACTTGGAGTAGGAGGAGTGGCCTGACGCGGTGCCGAACTTGGAGGAGG
>NC_041390.1:464350932-464404262 GCF_002162155.2 Triticum dicoccoides
GGAGGAGGAGGAGTGGCCTGACGCGGTGCCGGACTTGGAGTAGGAGGAGTGGCCTGACGTGGTGCCGGACTTGGAGGAGGAGTGGCCTGACGCGGTGTCGGTGGCCTTGGAAAGATGATGCAATTCTTTCTCCATAGAATGATACGATGTATGGCATCTCCCAGTGTGTGCTCGTCGTCACCTCAATGAATGTAAAGCTCTAGCCCTGAATATTATGCCACCACTTCATCAACTGCGACACGAGCATAGCCAGCTGGAATCAGATTGCAATGAAAGGTTGCTTCAGGGGGATTTATATAAGCAACGTCGTCCTCCACCTTCATGGATATGTTCTTCATTTTGAAGTGTAGCTCACAATTAGTGTTATCCATGATGTCATCCATAGGGTATCTATCCAGCAGTGCCTCATCGCCCAGGCGACACCCACACTGCTTCTCAGCATGGATGGGACGGTGCTATCCAATGCTGGATCCGCTAGCTACTGCCACTGCAGAGACCCCCTTTCCTAGCTAAGTGAGTTGATCTGCTACTGCTGCTGCCGCTGGAATTGGAGTGCCAACTCCGTGTGCTTTGATTCTACTATGCGAAGGCGTTTTGCTTCCTACTTCCTCTCCTCCTCCTCCAGCTTCCTCTTCTTCTCCTCCAGCATCTTCTTTCTCGCACGACTTCTGTAGCCAGCATTCTAGTCCGAAAACCCCTCATACCACGGAACAACGCATTTGCCTCGTGTTCTTCCTAGTTGTTCAGGATTTCCCAGGGCGCGCATAAGCTCGGCGTTCTCTCTGTTGGGTGTGAACACCCCCGTTCGAGCCTCTTCTATTGCAACAAGTAGTTTGACGCTGGCTCCTTTAAGACTTGCCCGCTCCAAACCTAGCCTGTCTTTGGGTCCAACGTACCCCCATGCGCATAGAACCAAGTCCTGGACCTGGGGGCCAGCTCAATGTAACTGGAATGACCCCTGCATCCACCATCTGTTGCTCAGCCTTATCCCACTTAGGCCGGGCCACCGCGTAGCCACCTGGCCCCAGCTTATGGTAATGCTCCTTTTTCGCGGCATTGATCTTGTTTATTCTCGGCCGTTCCTGAGCTAATTCTGATTCCTTGAATTTCACGAAAGCAGGCCAGTGATCTCTTTGCTTCTCCAGTGTTCCCTTGAATTCTGGAGTCTTCGTTCCTCCTTCGACGTACTTGGCCCATATACTTTTCTTATGGTTGTTGAATGCTACCGCCATCTTCCTAAGAGCAGCGTCCTTGACTTTCTGCACATCTGCATTTGTGAAATGTGACATGAGAGATTCCCAAAGAGGATCTTTTGCACTTTGGTCGGCAAAAGTATGATCTGGACGTTACTTTGCTGGTTTTTCCATTCTTGAATGGAGATCGGGATTTGGTCCTTCACAAGAACTCCGCACTGACGAACGAACTTGCCCACATTCTTCTTAGGCTCGCTTGGTTCGCCATTAGGTTTCATGGCATCGATGTTGTATTTACGCCATCCTTCAACTTTTTGGCCGGGCCTCGCACTGTCAAGCTGCCTGTAGAAGATTTGCTCGATCCGGATGGCTGAAAGAAGAAAGATCGATTCGTTAATATATATACAAATCAATTAAAACATGTGATGATCACCAGATACCTACTTATATAAATATACCTTGCCGGTCTTTGTTATTTCAAGATCAACATTTTCTTCATCATCATAATCATAGTTCTGGACTTCATCTATTCGTTCGTCTTCATCAAATATCATACCCTCACCGGTAGGGTTCAGATATTGCGAGCCATCATCTTCTTCAAACTCATCTGGGCGAGGGAATGAGCATATGATGTTGAACATGGCCTCCTCTCCTTCTCTGCCAGTATTGTCCATAGCTTTTATTTAACTAATCCAGAAGAAATATAAAACAATTTAGTATTCAAATTAGAATGCATGGATGCAATCAATAAGGAAAAACTGAATCATAGTACATAATATGCATCATCGAATACATTGTCTCCAATATTATCGAATAATATATATAATCTCGAATACATCGTCTCGAATATTACTGAATAATATATATATAATCTTGAATACATCGTCTTAAATATTATCGAATACATCACTAGCTAGCTAATACAGATCGAATACTATCGAATAATCTAGTTCACTAGTGGTTCCTAAGGCGCGGGCGATGGACACCAAAAGAGAAGGAACCATCACATGATCATAGCTTGGGTGAGATCCCCGAAGAACCTGCCAGGTATTGGAGAACCTGACATCCAATGTAGACATGTAGCTACGGACGTGCTTGTCCTCCTCCCTAACACGGCGACATACCACCTCCGGCGGGGCCGGCTCCCTCCGCACCAAAAGTGGCCCACGCGAATGCCACCAAAGGAGCTCCGGGTCGACGACGGGATCTGGGGCTGGGTTCCTCACCAACCGGCGCGCCCCTGAAGGTAGCACCTCCTAGTGCCAGCCCGGCGGAGCCCAGTTCTGGACACGGCTCCTCTGAAGCAGGATGTCATCCCGAACGGGTCGACGGCGAGGATGCGGGTCGGGCATCGTTGATGCCGAGGACAAATTCTATATGCAAATGTAACATTTTTAAATGATTGGATTGTGATTTCTTATATACAAATTCTATATGCAAATTCTGTATGCAAATGTAACATAATGGATTGTCTTAACCTTTAAGGGATTTAACAAAATGGTGCCATTCTGGATGTGCAGAAAATGGTCCATATTTTTTTGAGATAGCTTACCATGCTTGCTGCCTGGTAAATGGTCCAAATTTTTCCTGATCTTATCTACCCTTCTATATGTCACATTCTCTAGTGTCAAAGGATTCAAGAAAACCATGGCTTCCTAATTAGCCGGAAGTAACAGGCGCATAATGGTATGAAGCTCTCCAAAATTGTTTTGGAAAGGAGTCCCGGATAGGATAATTAGCTTTTTGGTACAAAGTTCAGCAAAGCCTTCTGAATATCGCTATTTGGAAGGCCTTTGCTGAAATTCGTACCAAAAAGCGAGTTATTCTATCCAGAACTCTGTTCCAAAACAACTTTGAAGAGCTTCGTAGCATCATATGCTTATTACTTCCAGCTAATGATGAAGCCATGGATTTCTTCAATACTTTGACAGGCAACAAGACATATAGAAGAATATATTGTTGGGGAACGTAGCATGCAATTTCAAAAAATTCCTACGCTCACGCAAGATCTATCTATGAGATGCATAGCAACGAGAGGGGGGGATGTGTCCATGTACCCTCGTAGACCGAAAGCCGAAGCATTTGACAACGCGGTTGATGTAGTCGAACTTCTGCACACGTTTAGCTCGATGACGTCCCTTGAAATCTTGATCCAGCAAACTGTCGAGGGAGAGTTCCGTCGGCACAATGGCGTGGTGATGGTGATGGTGAAGTGATCCGCGCAAGGCTTCACCTAAGCACTACATGAATATGACCGGAGGCGTAAACTGTGGAGGAGGGCGCCGCACACGGCTAACAAATGTTTGTTGTGTGTTCTAGCAGTGCCCCCTCATATATATAAGTTGGAGGGGAGGAGAGGCAGCCAAGGGGGCGCCCCAAGTAGGAGGAATCCTACTTGGGGTCCTCCCAATTCGGCCTCCCCCCTTTCCTATTCCTATTCGGAGTAGGAAGGGAAGAGGGGGAAGGGGGAATCCTATTCCCCTTTTCCTTTCCTCCTTCCCCTTTTCTACTCCAATTTGGCCAGACCATATGGGAGGGGCCCACCAGCCCCTTAGGGGCTTGTTTGTCCCCTTCTTGGCCCATTAAGGCCCATATAGTTTGCTGGGGGTTGCCCGGAACCCCTTCCGGTGACCCGATACGTACCCGGTACCCCCGGAACACTTCTGGTGTCCAAATACTATCGTCCTATATATGAATCTTTACCTATCGACCATTTCGAGACTCCTTGTCATGTACGTGATCTAATCCGGGACTCTAAACAACATTCGGTCACCAAATCACATAACTCATATAATACAAATCGTCATCGAATGTTAAGCGTGCGGACCCTACGGGTTTGAGAACAATGTAGACATGACCGAGACACCACTTCGGTCAATAACCAATAGTGGAACCTGGATACTCATATTGGCTCACACATATTCTACGAAGATCTTTAACAACATACGTTATTCCCTTTGTCATCGGTAAGTTACTTGCCCGAGATTCGATCGTCGGTATATCCATACCTAGTTCAATCTCGTTACCGGCAAGTCTCTTTACTCGTTCCGTAATGCATCATCCCGCAACTAACTCATTATTCACATTGCGTGCAAGGCATATCATGATGTGCATTGCCGAGAGGGCCCAGAGATACCTCTTCGGTACTCGGAGTGACAAATCCTATTCTCGATCTATGCCAACCCAACAAACACCTTCGGAGATACCTGTAGAGCATCTTTATGATCTCCCAGTTATGTTGTGACGTTTGATAGCACACAAGGTATTCCTCCGGTATCCGGGAGTTGCATAATCTCATAGTCAAAGGAATATGTATATGACATGAAGAAATCTATAGCAATAAAACTGAACGATCATTATGCTAACCTAACGGATGGGTCTTGTCCATCACATCATTCTCTTAATGATGTGATCCCGTTCATCAAATGACAACACATGTCTATGGTTAGGTAACTTAACCATTTTTTATTAACGAGCTAGTCTAGTAGAGGCTTACTAGGGACACGGTGTTTTGTCTATGTATCCACACATGTATCAAGTTTCCGGTTAATACAATTCTAGCATGAATAATAAAAATTTATCATGATATAAGGACATATAAAATAATACTTTATTATTGCCTCTAGGGCATATTTCCTTCAGTATACCACTTGCACTAGAGTCAATAACCTAGTTCACATCGCCATGTGATTTAACACCAATAGTTCACATCACCACGTGACCAACACCCAAAGGGTTTACTAGAATCAATAATCTAGTTCAAATCACTATGTTATTAACACCCAAAGAGTACTAAGGTGTGATCATGTTTTGCTTGTGAGAGAAGTTTAGTCAACGGTCTGCAACATTTAGATCCGTATGTATTTTGCAAATTTCTATGTCTACAATGCTCTGCATGGAGCTACTTTATCTAATTGCTCCCATTTTCAATATGTATCCAGATTGAGACTCAGAGTCATCCGGATTGGTGTCAAAGCTTGCATCGATGTAACCCTTTATGACAAACTCTTTACCACCTCCATAACCGAGAAACATTTCCTTAGTCCTCTTAGGTAACTAAGGATAATTTTGACCGCTATCCAATGATCTACTCCTAGATAACTATTGTACCCCCTTGCCAAACTCACGGCAAAGTACACAACATAGCATACTTTATAGAACCTATGGCTGAGGCATAGGGAATGACTTTCATTCTCTCTCTATCTTCTATTGTGGTCGGGTTTTGAGTCTTACTCAATTTCACAGCTTGTAACACAGGCAAGAACCCTTTCTTTGATATATCCATTTTGAACTTCTTCAAAACTTTATCAAGGTATGTGCTTTGTGAAAGTCCTATTAAGCGTCTCGATCTATCCCTATAGATCTTGATGCTCAATATGTAAGCAGCTTCACCGAGGTTTTTCAATGAAAAACTTTTATTCAAGTATCATTTTATGCTATCCATAAACTCTATATCATTTCCAATCAACAATATGTCATCCACATATAATATTAGAAATGCTACAGAGCTCCCTCTCACTTTCTTGTAAATACAGGCTTCTCCAAAAGTCTGTATAAAACCATATGCTTTGATAACCTCATCAAAGCGTATATTCCAACTCCGAGATGCTTGCACCAGTCCATAGATGGATCACTGGATCTTGCACACTTTGTTAGCACCTTTAGGATCGACAAAACCTTCTAGTTGTATCATATACAACTCTTCTTTAAGAAGTCCATTAAGGAATGCAGCTTTGACGTCCATTTGCCAGATTTCATAATCATAAAATGCGGAAATTGCTAACGTGATTCCGACAGACTTAAGCATCGCTACGGGTGAGAAAGTCTCATCATAGTCAAATCCTTGAACTTGTCGAAAACCTTTCGCGACAAGTCGAGTTTTGTAGACAACAACATTACCATCAGCTTCAGTCTTCTTCTTGAAGACCATTCATTCTCGATGGCTCGCCGATCATCGGGCAAGTCAACCAAAGTCCACACTTTGTTCTCATACATAGATCCTATCTCAGATTTCATGGCATCAAGCCATTTATCAGAATCTGGGCTCATCATAGCTTCTTCATAGTTTGTAGGTTTGTCATGGTCTAGTAACATGACTTCCAGAACAGGGTTACCGTACTACTCTGGCGCGAAACGTGCTTTGGTTGACCTACGAGGTTTAGTAGTAACTTGATCTGAAGTTTCATGATCATTATCATTAGCTTCCTCTCTAGTTGGTGTAGGCATCACAGGAACGATTTTCTGTGATGAGCTACTTTCCAATTCGAGAAAAGGTACAATTACCTCATCAAGTTCTACTTTCCTCCCACTCACTTGTTTCGAGAGAAACCCCTTCTCTAGAAAGGATCCATTCTTAGCAACAAAGAACTTGCCTTCGGGTCTGTGATAGAAGGTGTACCCAACAGTTTCTTTTGGGTATCCTATGAAGACACACTTCTCCAATTTGGGTTCGAGCTTATCAGGCTGAAGCTTTTTCACATCGCAACCCCAAACTTTAAGAAACGACAGCTTACGTTTCTTACCAAACCATAGTTCATACGGTGTCGTCTCAATGGATTTAGACGGTGCCCTATTTAACGTGAATGCAGCTGTCTCTAACGCATAAGCCCAAAACGATAGTGGTAAATCAGTAAGAGACATCATAGATCGCACCATACGTAATAATGTACGGTTACGACATACGGACACACCATTATGCTGTGGTGTTCCAGGTGGCTTGAGTTGTGAAACTATTCCACATTATTTTAAATGAAGGCCAAACTTGTAACTCAAATATTCTCATACGCGATCAAATCGTAGAAACTTTATTTTCTAGTTACGATGATTCTCCACTTCACTCTGAAATTCTTTGAACTTTTCAAATGTTTCAGACTTGTGTTTCATTAAGTACATATACCTATATATTCTCAAATCATATGTGAAGGTCAGAAAATAACGATACCCGTCGCGTGCCTCAACACTTACCGGATCACATACATCGGTATGTATTATGTCCAATAAGTCATTGGCTCGCTCCATTGTTCTGGAGAACAGAGTTTTAGTCATCTTGCCCATGAGGCATGGTTTGCAAGTATCAAATGATTCATAATCAAGTGATTCCAAAATCCATCCGTATGGAGTTTCTTCATGCGCTTTACACCAATATGACCTAAACGACAGTGCCACAAATATGTTGCACTATCATTATCAACTTTGCATCTTTTGGCATCAATATTACGAATATGTGTATCACTGCAATCAAGATTCAATAAACCATTTATATTGAGTGTATGACCATAGAAGGTTTTATTCATGTAAACAGGACCACAATTATTCTTTGAATTAAATGAATAACTGTATTGCAATAAACATCATCCAATCATATTCATGCTCAAAGCAAACACCAAATAACATTTATTTTAGGTTCAACACTAATCCTGAAGGTAAAGGGAGTGTGTGATGGTGATCTTATCAACCTTGGAATCACTTCCAACACACATGGTCACCTCGCCCTTAACTAGTATCTATTCATTTTGCAACTCCTGTTTCGAGTTACAAATCTTAGCAACTGAACCCGTATCAAATACCCAGGAGCTACTATGAACACTAGTAAAGTACACATCAATAACATGTATATCAAATATACCTTTGTTCACTTTGCCATCCTTCTTATCTGCCAAGTTTTTGGGGCAGTTCCGGTTCCAGTGACCATTTCCTTTGCAGTAGAAGCACTCAGTTTCAGGTTTGGGTCTAGCTTTGGGCTTCTTCACGGGAGTGGCAACTTGCTTGCCATTCTTCTTGAAGTTCCCTTTCTTTCCCTTGCGCTTTTTCTTGAAACTAGTGGTCTTGTTAACCATCAACACTTGATGCTATTTCTTGATTTCTACCTTTGCCGATTTCAGCATTGCGAAGAGCTTGGGAATCATTTTCGTCATCCCTTGCATATTATAGTTCATCAAGAAGTTCTAGTAGTTTGGTGATAGTGACTAGAGAACCTATGACTGAGGCATAGGGAATGACTTTAATTCTCTCTATCTTCTGCCACCATTGGGCTTTGAGTTTTACTCAACTTCACACCTTGCAACATGGGCAAGAACCCTTTCTTTGACTGATCCATTTTGAACTTTTCAAAATATTGCCAAGGTATGTGCTTTGTGAAAGTCTTATTAAGCTTCTCGATATATCCCTATAGATCTTGATGCCCAATATATGAGTAGCTTCACCAAGGTCTTTCATTGAAAAAATCTTATTAAAGTATCCTTTTATGCTATCCAGAAATTCTATATCATTTTCAATCAACAATATGTCATCCACATATAATATCAGAAATGCTACAGAGCTCCCACTCACTTTCTTGTAAATACATGCTTCACCATAAGTCTATATAAAACCATATGCTTTGATCACCTTATCAAAGCGTATATTCCAACTCCAAGATGCTTGCACCAGTCCATAGATGGGTCGCTGGAGTTTGCATACTTTGTTAGCACCTTTAGGATCGACAAAACCTTCTGGTTGCATCATATACAAGAAATCCATTAAGAAATGCAGTTTTGACATCCATTTCCCAGATTTCATAAAATGTGGCAATTGCTAACTAGATTCAGACAGACTTAAGCATCGCTACGAGTGAGAAAATCTCATCATAGTCAACACCTTGAACTTGTCGAAAACCTTTTGCGACTAGTCAAGCTTTGTAGATAGTAACACTACCATGAGCGTTTGTCTCCCTCTTGAAGATCCATTTATTATCAATGGTTTGCCGATCATCGGGCAAGTCCACCAAAGTCCACACTTTGTTCTCATACATGGATCCTATCTCAGATTTCATGGCCTCAAGCCATTTTGCGGAATCTGGGCTCATCATCGCTTCCTCATAGTTCGTAGGTTCATCATGGTCTAGTAACACGACTTCCAGAATAGGATTACCGTACCACTCTGGTGCAGGACGTGCTCTGGTTGACCTACAAGGTTCAGTAGTAACTTGATTTGAAGTTTCATGATCATTATCATTAGCTTCCTCTCTAGTTGGTGTAGGCATCATAGGAATGGTTTTCTATGATGATCTATTTTCGAATTCAAGAGAAGGTACAATTACCTCATCATGTTCTACTTTCCTCCCACTCACTTCTTTCGAGAGAAACTCCTTCTCTAGAAAGGATCCATTCTTAGCAACAAAGATCTTGCCTTCGGATCTCTAATAGAAGGTGTAGCCAACAGTTTCTTTTGGGTATCCTATGAAGACTCACTTCTTCGATCTGGGTTCAAGCTTATCAGGCTGAAGCTTTTTCACATAAGCATCGCAACCCCAAACTTTAATAAACGACAACTTAGGTTTCTTACCACACCACAGTTCATACAGTGTCGTCTCAACGGATTTAGATGGTGCCCTATTTAACGTGAATGCAGTTGTCTCTAATGCATAACCCCAAAACAATAGTGGTAAATCGGTAAGAGACATCATAGAGCGCACCATATCTAATAAAGTACGGTTACGATGTTCGGACACACCATTACGCTGTGGTGTTCCAGGTGGCGTGGGTTGTGAAACTACTCCACATTGTTTTAAATGAAGGCCAAACTTGTAACTCAAATATTCGCCTTCGCGACCAGATCGTAGAAATTTTATTTTCTTGTTACAATGGTTCTCAACTTCACTCTAAAATTCTTTGAACTTTTCAAATGTTTCAGACTTGTGTTTCATTAAGTATATATACCCATATCTGCTCAAATCATCTGTGAAGGTCAGAAAATAATGATACCCGCCGCTAGCCTCAACACTCATCGGACCGCATACATCGGTATGTATTACCTCCAATAAGTTAGTGGCTCGCTCCATTGTTCCGGAGAATGGAGTGTTAGTCATCTTGACCATGAGGCATGGTTCGCAAGAATCAAATGATTCATAATCAAGTGATTCCAAAAGTCCACCCGCATGGAGTTTCTTCATGCGCTTTACACCAATATGATGTAAACGGCTGTGCCACTAGTATGTTGCACTATCATTATCAACTTTGCATCTTTTGGCATTAGTATTATGAATATGTGTATCACTACGATCGAGATTCAATAAACCATTCACCTTGGGTGTATCACCATAGAAGGTTTTATTCATGTAAACAGAATAACAATTATTCTTTGACTTAAATGAATAACCGTATTGCAATAAACATGATCATATCATATTCATGCTCAACGCAAACACCAAATAACATATATTTTAGGTTCAACACTAACCCCGAAGGTAAAGGGAGTGTGTGATGGTGATCTTATCAACCTTGGAATCACTTCCAACAAACATCGTCACATCGCCCTCAACTAGTATCTGTTCATTTTGCAACACCTCTTCCAAGTTACAAATCTTTGCAACTGAACCGGTATCAAATACCGAGGGGCTACTATGAACACTAGTAAAGTACACATCAATAACATGTATATCAAATATACCTTTGTTCACTTTGCCATCCTTCTTATCCGCCAAGTATTTGGGGCAGTTCCGCTTCCAATGACCATTTTCTTTGCAGTAGAAGCACTCAGTTTCAGGCTTAGGTCTAGCTTTGGGCTTCTTCATGGGAGTGACATCTTGCTTGTCATTCTTGAAGTTCCCTTTCTTTCCCTTGCCCTTTTTCTTGAAACTAGTGGTCATGTTAACCATCAACACTTGATGATATTTCTTGATTTCTACCTTCGCTGATTTCAGCATCGCGAAGAGCTTGGGAATCATTTTCATCATCCCTTGCATATTATAGTTCATCACGAAGTTCTAGTAACTTGGTGATAGTGACTAGAGAACTCTGTCAATCACTATATTATCTGGAAGATTAACTCCCACTTGATTCAAGCCATTGTAGTACCCAGACATTCTGAGAACATGCTCACTAGCTGAGCTATTCTCCTCCATCTTGTAGGCAAAGTACTTGTTAGAGGTCTCATACCTCTTAACACGGGCATGAGTCTGAAATATCATTTTCAGCTCTTGGAACATCTCATATGCTCCATGGCATTCAAAAAATATTTGGAGTCCCAGTTCTAAGCCGTAAAGCATGGTGCACTAAACTACCAAGTGGTCATCATACTGAGCTTGTCAAACGTTCATAACGTCTGCATCTACTCCCGCAATAGGTCTGCCACCTAGTGGTTCATCAAGGACATAATTCTTCTATGCAGCAATGAGGATAATCCTCAGATCACAGACCCAGTCCGCATCATTTCTACTATCATCTTTCAACTTAGTTTTCTCTAGGAACATATCAAAAATAAAATAGGGGAGCTATACGCGAGCTATTGATCTACAATATAGATATGCAAATATTATCAGGACTAAGTTCATGATAAATTAAGTTCAATTAATCATGTTACTTAAGAACTCCTACTTAGATGGACATCCCTCGAGTCATCTAAATGATCACGTGATCCATATCAACTAAACCACATCCGATCATCACGTGAGATGGAGTAGTTTTCAATGATGAACATCTCTATGTTGATCATATCTACTATATGATTCACGTTTGACCTTTCGGTCTCCAGTGTTCCGAGCCCATGTCTGTACATGCTAGGCTCGTGAAGTTTAACCCGAGTATTCTACATGTGCAGAACTGTCTTGCACCTGTTCTATGTGCACGTAGAGCTTACCACACCCGATCAACACATGGTGTCTCGGCACGACGAACTGTCGCAACGGTGCATACTCAGGGAGAACACTTATACCTTGAATTTTTTTAGTGAGGGATCATCTTATAATGCTACCGCCATACTAAGAAAAATTAGGTGCATAAAAGATAAACATCACATGCAATCAAAATATGTGACATGATATGGCCATCATCATCTTGTGCCTTTGATCTCCATCTCCAAAGCACCGTCATGATCTCGATTGTCACTGGCTTGACACCTTTCTCTCCATCGTAGCATCATTGTCGTCTCGCCAACTATTGCGTCTACGACTATCGCTACCGCATAGTGATAAAGTAAAGCAATTACATGGCGATTGCATTTCATACAATAAAGCGACAACCATAAGTTTCTTGCTAGTTGCCGATAACTTTTACAAAACATGATCATCTCATACAACAATGTATATCTCATCATGTCTTGACCATATCACATCACAACATGCCATGCAAAAACAAGTTAGACATCCTCTACTTTGTTGTTGCAAGTTTTACGTGGCTGCTACGGGCTTCTAGCAAGAACCGT
Source organism: Triticum dicoccoides (assembly GCF_002162155.2). Classification (NCBI taxonomy): domain Eukaryota; kingdom Viridiplantae; phylum Streptophyta; class Magnoliopsida; order Poales; family Poaceae; genus Triticum; species Triticum dicoccoides. The sequence goes on from NC_041390.1 coordinate 464,363,304, forward strand.
TCTTACCTACGCATCAAAACCACAGCGGTTTTTCATCAGGTGTGTTTTTTTAACCTTCAACAAGGACCGACCGTAGTCAAATTGATTCAACTAAAGTTGGAGAAACAGATACCCGCCAGCCACCTTTATGCAAAACAAGTTGCATGTCTGTGGGTGGAACCGGTCTCATGAACGTGGTCATGTAAGGTTGGTCCAGGCCGCTTCATCCAACAATACCGCCGAATCAAAATAAGAAGTTGGTGGTAAGAAGTATGACTATTATCGCCCACAACTCTTTGTGTTCTACTCGTACATATCATCTACACATAGACCTGACTCGGATGCCACTGTTGGGGAACATAGAATGCAATTTCAAAAAATTCCTACACTCACGCAAGATCTATCTACGAGATGCATAGCAACGAGAGGGGCAGAGTGTGTCCACGTACCCTTGTAGACCATAAGCGGAAGCATTTGACAACGCGGTTGATGTAGTCGAACTTCTTCTCGTTCCGACCGATCAAGCACCGAACGTACGGCACCTCCGAGTTCGGCACACTGTCAGCTCAATGACGTCCCTCGAACTCTTGATCCAGCAAAGTGTCGAGGGAGAGTTCCGTCAGCACGACGGCGTGGTGAAGGTGATGGTGAAGTGATCCGCGCAGGGCTTCACCTAAGCACTACGTGAATATGGCCGGAGGCGTAAACTATGGAGGAGGGCGCCGCGCACGGCTAACAATGTATGTTGTTTGTTGTAGCGGTGGCCCCCTCATATATATAGGCTGGAGGGGAGGAGAGGCAGCCAAGGGGGCGCCCCAAGTAGGAGGAATCCTACTTGAGGTCCACCCAATTCGGCCTCCCCCCTTTCCTATTCTTATTCGGAGTAGGAAGGGAAGCGGGGGAAGGGGGAATCCTATTCCCTTTTTTCCTTTCCTCCTTCCCCTTTTCTACACCAATTTGGCCAGCCCATATGGGAGAGGCGCACCAGCCCCTTAGGGGCTGGTCTGTCCGCTTCGTGGCCCATTAAGGACCATATAGTTTGCCGGGGGTTGCCCGGGACCCCTTCCGGTGCCCCAATACATACCCGGTACCCCCGAAACACTTCCGGTGTCCAAATACTATCGTCCTATATATGAATCTTTACCTATCGACCATTTCGAGACTCCTCGTCATGTCTGTGATCTCATCCGGGACTCTGAACAACATTCGGTCACAAAATTACATAACTCATATAATACAAATCGTCATCGAACGTTAAGCGTGCGGACCCTACGTGTTCGAGAACTATGTAGACATGACCGAGACACCTCTCCGCTCAATAACCAATAGCGGAACTTGGATGCTCATATTGGCTCCCACATATTCTACGAAGATCTTTATCGGTCAAACTGTTATGACAACATATGTTATTCCCTTTGTCATCGGTATGTTATTTGCCCGAGATTCGATCGTCGGTATCTTCATACCTAGTTCAATCTCGTAACCAGCAAGTATCTTTACTCATTCTGTAATGCGTCATCATGCAACTAACTCATTAGTCACATTGCTCGCAAAGCTTATCATGATGTGCATTACCGAGAGGGCCCAGAGATACCTCTCCGATACTCGGAGTGACAAATCCTATTCTCGATCTATGCCAACCCAATGAACACCTTCGGAGATACCTGTAGAGCATCCTTATAATCACCCAGTTACGTTGTGACGTTTTATAGCACACAAGGTATTCCTTCGGTATTCGGGAGTTGCATAACCTCAAAGTCAAAGGAATATGTATATGACATGAAGAATGCTATAGCAATAAAACTGAACGATCATTATGCTAAGCTAATAGATGGGTCTTGTCCATCACATCATTCTCCTAATGATGTGATCCCATTCATTAAATGACAACACATGTCTATGGTTAGTAAACTTAACCATTTTTGATTAACGAGCTAGTCTAGTAGAGTCTTACTAGGGACACGGTGTTTTGTCTATGTACACATGTATCAAGTTTCCTGTTAATACAATTCTAGCATGAATAATAAACATTTATCATGATATAAGGAAATATAAAATAACAATTTTATTATTGCCTCTAGGGCATATTTACTTCATATATATATATATATATATATATATATATATATATATATATATATATATATATATATATATATATATATTGATGAGATCAGAAAAAAATTGGATCAACTTGTGCACATCCATAATGGGGGCATTCTTGATAAATCTATGTCAAAAGTCAAACTTTGACATATGATCAACTGTTGCATATGTCAAAATTCAAACTTTGACATATGATCAAACTTTGACATATATGATCAAATGTTGCATATGTCAAAATTCAAACTTTGACATATGATCAAATGTTGCATATGTCAAAATTCAAAATTTGTCATATGTCAAAATTCATCTAATTAACATTTATATATCTAAAATTCATCAAACATTCCTATAACTAAAAGTATAAAAAACTAAAAAAACATTCATCTAAAAAACTCATCTAACATTTATATACATCTAAAAAATTCATCTAACACATTCATCTAAAAAATTCATCTAACATTCATCTAAAAAACTAAAAAAACTCATCTAACATTTATATATATCTAAAAAATTCATCTAAAAAATTCGTCTAACATTCATCTAAAAAATTCATCTAACATTCATCTAAAAAATTCATCTAACATTTATATAAAACAAAAAATAACTTGTGTGTGCGTGCGTGTGTGTGTGTGCATGTGTGTGTGTGGCCATGGCGCGGCAGGGGGCTCACAACAGCTAGGCGAGGCGAAGGGGGCGGCGACGGGGGGCGGCGATAGGCTGGGGCGGTGACGGGGATGGCAACGGGGACGGCGGCGGCGACGGGGACAGCGCGCGACGGGGGCGGGACAGGTGTAGCGCGTCGGCATTGATCGGGGCAGGCGATGCGTCGACGGAGAGGAAGAAATAGAGGGAATTGATTTTTTTTCCAAGTGTAGTATATATAGGATGGACCTTTAGTACCGGTTGGAGCCACCAACCGGTACTAAAGGCCTGCGCTTCCCGTGCACAATGTTTAGTCCCACCTCACTAGTTGAGAGGAGCTCGCACGGGTTTATAAGCCCTGCCGCAGCTACCATGTCGAGCTCCTCTCTAAGCAGGCCTTTGTGGGCCTATTACAACTCTTCTGCCCTGTGGGGCCTATTGGGTCGTACGGGCCTGCAACCTGGCCCAACTAAAGGTTGGATTTCTAGTCGTAAGCAGGCTGTGGCGGCCTAGTAGGCGGGCTTTTTAAAATTTATTTATTTTTCTCTTTTTTTCTTTTCTGCTTTATTTATTTTATTTTATTCCCGAGTTGTTTCTTGCTTTATTTAGAGTTTCTTTGTGAATCTTTTTGCTTTAGGTAAAAAATATGAACTTTATGTTAGTGCCAGTATTTTTCAAATTTGGATAGTTCAAATTTGAATTATTTGAATTTTGTGTGAATCACTAGTTTGTGAATAACTTTACTTTAAAAATAGTGTTTTCAGTAATTCTTTTTTCTCGCTATTTAATATTAGTGTGTTTTATCATTATATTCAATTTGGTAGTACTTAGGTTCTTTTAAAAAATGAAATTTCTTTGTAACATATGTGTTTTCGTTCGAAACCCTAATACTTCAAAAGTGATTGTCCATTTTGTATATGAAGTGCATCAAGTTTTTGCCGTAACCCTCTCAACTTTTTTTCACATGCTATGTGAGTGAAATGATGATACCATGCCAAATTTCAACCTTTTCAAAGTTCATTTGTAGTGCTTTTCAATTTTAGGGTCATTTAGCTCAAAAAATCAGTAAATGCATGAAGAATAGCAAATGAAGTCAGAAAGGGTTGAAAGTTGATGACGTGGCTTTGAATGGTGCATACTGAATGCACAAAAAGTCTGGAGTTGAAATAAGTTTAAAAAATGAAATGCCATTGTAACAGATGAGTTTTCGTCCAAAACCCTGATACTTCAAAAGAGATTGTCCATTTTGTACACAAAGTGCATCCAGTTTTTGCCCTAACCCTCTCAACGTTTTAGCACATGCTATGTGGGTGAAATGATGATACCATGCCAACTTTCAACCTTTTCATAGTTCATTTGTAGCGCTTTTCAATTTCAGGGTCATTTAGCTCAAAAAAATCAGTAAATGCATGAAAAATAGCAAATGAAGTCAGAAAGGATTGGAAATTGATGACATGGCTTTGAATGGTGCATACTGAAGGCACAAAAAGTCTGGAGTTGAAATAAGTTTAAAAAATGAAATGCCTTTGTAACAGATGAGTTTTTGTGTGAAACCTTGATACTCTGAAAGAGATTGTCTATTTTGTACACGAAGTGCATCTAGTTTTTGTCGTAAAACTCCTGACTTTTTAGCACATGCTATGTGGGAGGAATGATGATACCATGCCAACTTTCAACCTTTTCAGTGTTCATTTTGTAGTGTTTTTCAATTTCTGGGCCATTTAGCTAAAAAAAATCAGTAAATGGGCTGAAAAATAGCAAATGAAGTCAGAAAGGGTTGGAAATTGATGGCATTTGTCTGAAGCACAAAAGTACACGTTTCAAATGGGAAAAAACATAAGCACCCTAACTATTACAAAGATTCCCTACAGTTTGTCCAAAGTGGGACTTTCCAGATATATATAAGTCCGGAAATTCACTAAATAAGAAAGTGATGACAGTGAAGCCGGTCACATCCCAGAGTGGTATCTTTGGGTGTGAAACTTTTTCTTTGCGTGTGTCCCTTTGCGCCGTAACCATGGAAAATCTTCATCATTTAAGTGGATGCTCGGGTCAATTCACTGTGAAGGGAGCAATTTCATGAAACTTTTCATAATCTTCTGACATGTTTGTCTTGTCATCCACTCCCACGATGTTTCTTTTCCCTGAAAGAACTATGTGGCGCTTTGGCTCATTGTAAGATGTATTCGCTTCCTTATCTTTTCTTTTTCTCGGCTTGGTAGACATGTCCTTCACATAGAAAACCTGCGCCACATCATTGGCTAGGACGAATGGTTCGTCTACATATGCAAGATTGTTGAGATCCAATGTTGCCATTCGGTATTGCGGGTCTTCCGTTACCCCGCCTCGTGTCATATTGACCCATTTGCACCGAAACAAAGGGACCTTCAAACCACGTCCATAGTCAAGTTCCCATATCTCGTCTATCTAACCATAATATGTGTCCTTTCCCCTCTTGGTTGTTGCATCAAAGCGGACACCAATATTCTGGTTGGTGATCTTCTTATCTTGGGCAATCGTGTAAAATGTATTCCCATTTACCTCGGACCCTTTGAAAGTCATTATATTCGAAGATGGCAACTGGGACAACAAGTACATGTCATCTTCAACAGCGTCGTCATGCATGGCACATGTCTGCAACCAACCGGCGAAAGTCCCCGTTTGTTCACATGTAATCCAGTCGTCAGACTGCTCTGGGTGTTTGGAGTGTAGAATATTCTTGTGTTCCTCCATATACGGAGCCACCAAGGCGGAATTTTGCAGAACTGTGTAGTGTGCTTGAGTGAGTGAATGCCCGTCCATACATATTATTTGTTCTGGTCCTAGCGTGCCATTTCCACCCAGTCTACCCTTATGCTGCGATTCAGGAACACCAATCGGCTTAAGGTCAGGAATAAAGTCAATAAAAAACTCAATGACCTCCTCATTTTCATGGCCCTTGGAGATGCTTCCTTCTGGCCTAGCACGGTTATGAACATATTTCCTTAAGACTCCCATGAACCTCTCAAAGGGGAACATATTGTGTAGAAATACAGGATCCAGAACGTTAATCTCTTCGCATAGATGAACTAGGACGTGCATCATGATGTTGAAGAAGGATGGTGGGAGCACCAACTCAAAACTGATAAGACATTGCACCAAATCATTCTCTAACCTTGGTATGATTTTTGGATCGATTACCTTCTGACAGATTGCATTGAGGAATGCACATAGCTTCACAATGGCTAATCGAACATTTTCTGGTAGAAGCCCCCTCAATGCAACTGGAAGTAGCTGCGTCATAATCACGTGGCAGTCATGAGACTTTAGGTTCAGGAACTTTTTCTCTGCCATATTTATTATTCCCTTTATATTTGACGAGAAGCCAGACAGGACCTTCATACTAAGCAGGCATTCGAAGAAGATTTCCTTCTCTTCTTTGGTAAGAGCGTAGCTGGCATGACCCTGATGTATGCCGCCTTTTCCATGCATACGTTGCTAGTCCTCCCGTGCCTCTGGTGTATCTTTTGTCTTCCCATACACGGCCAAGAAGCCAAGTAGGGTCACACAAAGATTCTTCGTCATGTGCATGACGTCGATTGCAGAGCGGACCTCTAGATCTTTCCAATAGGGTAGGTCCCAAAATATAGATTCCTTCTTCCACATGGGTGCGCTCCCGTCAGCGTCATTTGGAACAGATTGTCCGCCGGGACCCTTTCCAAAGATTACCTTCAAATCCCTGACCATATCATGTACACCAGCACCAGTACAGTGGCGAGGCTTCGTCCGGTGATCTGCCTCACCTTTGAAATGCTTGCCTTTATTTCTTATGGGATGCCTGCTCGGAAGAAATCGACGATGTCCCAGGTACACATTCTTCTTACAATTATCCAAATATATACTATTCGTATCATCCAAACAGTGCGTGCATGTGCGGTATCCCTTGTTTATCTGTCCTAAAAGGTTATTGAGAGCATGCCAATCATTGATGGTCACAAACAGCAATGCATGTAGGTCAAATTCTTCCTGATCGAACTCATCCCACGCACGTACACCTTTTCCATTCCACAGTTGTAAGAGTTCTTCAACTAATGGCCTTAGGTACACATCAATGTCGTTGCCGGGTTGCTCAGGGCCTTGTATGAGCACTGGCATCATAATGAACTTCTTCTTCATGCATAACCAAGGAGGAAGGTTATACATACATAGAGTCACAGGCCAGGTGCTATGATTGCTGCTCTGCTCCCCAAAAGGATTAATGCCATCTGCGCTTAGACCAAACCATGCGTTCCTTCCGTCACCTGCAAGGTCCCCCCACTTCCTCTCAATTTTTCTCCACTGCGACCCGTCAGCGGGTACTCTCAACTTCCCATCTTTCATACGGTCTTCTCTGTGCCATCGCATCAACTTGTCATGCTCTTTGTGTTGGAACAAACGTTTCAACCGTGGTATTATAGGAGCATACCACATCACCTTCGCAGGAATCTTCTTCCTGGGGCGCTCGCCCTCGACATCACCAGGGTCATCACGTCTGATCTTATAGCACAATGCACCACATACTGGGCACGCGTTCAAATCCTCGTACTCGTACTCACCGCGGTAGAGGATGCAGTCATTAGGGCATGCATGTATCTTCTGCACCTCTAATCCTAGAGGGCAGACAGCCTTCTTTGCTTCGTACATACTCTCGGGCAATTCTTTGTCCTTTGGAAGCATATTCTTTAACATTATTAGCAACTTTCCAAATCCCTTGTCAGATACACCATTCTTTGCCTTCCATTGCAGCAATTCTAGTGTGGTGCCCAACTTTTTCTTGTCAGCTTCCCAATTCGGGTACAACAATTTCTTGTGATCCTCTAACATGCACTGCAACTTCAGCCTCTCCTTCTCACTTGCACAGTTTCTCTTTGCATCGGCAATGGCCCGACCGAGATCATCAGCGGGCTCATCTAATGCCTCTTCTTTAGCTTCTTCATGCATTGCCGGCTTAGCTTCTTCCCCCATTGTTGTACCATCGTATCCAGGGAACCCATGGCCCGGATAGTTGGCATCATCCTTTTCTTCTTCATTTTCTTCCACCATAACCCCTCTTTCTCCGTGCTTGGTCCAAACATTATAGTGGGGCATGAAACCAGACTCAAACAGGTGTCGGTTAATGGTTCTTGAGTTAGAGTAATTGTGATCATTCTTACAGCCAGCACATGGACAAGACATAAAACCATCTGCCCGCTTGTTTGCCTCAGCCGCAGGCAAAAAAGTATGCACGCCTTTAACAAACTGGGGAGAGCATCGGTCATCATACATCCATTGCTGGCTCATCTTCATTACACAACACCAAATAGACCAAATTAATACAAGTTCATACATAAAGTTCATACAACACTTATTCTCATAAAACAACATACAAATAACTTTCTAGCTAAAGCATTTAAATGCAACAACAAATGCGATCAAGATCGCAACTAAGGTAACAATTGATCCAACAGCATAATGATACCAAGCCTCATTATCGATGGCACCTTCTCTAATCTTTCTAATCTTCAAGTGCATTTTCTCCATCTTGATTTTATGATCATCGACGACATCGGCAACATGCAACTCCAATTCCATTCCCCCTCAATTCTTTTCAATTTTTCTTTCAAATACTCATTTTCTTTTTCAACTAAATTTAACCTCTCAACAATAGGGTCAGTTGGAATTTCCTGTTCACATACCTACTAGATAAAAATATCTATGTCAACTTGATGGGCATAATTTGTCATAAACACGAAATGCAACAAATCATTTTAAAAGAGAATATACCACATCTGAATCATAAACCGGACGAGGGCTGACGGGGACAGATATCAAAACCATGGCACTATGTACTCCCTCCGTTTCTTTTTAGTCTGCATATAAGGTTTGGTCAAAGTCAAGCTTTGTAAAGTTTGACTAACTTTATATTAAAAAATATAAACATTGACAATATGAAATCAATATTATCAGATGCACCATGAAATGTATTTTCATACTATATAATTTTAATATTCTAGATGTTCATATTTTTTTATATAAATTTGGTCAAACTTTGGGTAGTTTGACTTTGACCAAATCTTATATGCGGAGTAAAAAGAAACGGAGGGAGTATAACAACCAACGTACGGGTAAGATAATTATACAAGTAACTATATATCTAAATCACACAAACATTTTTTTAATATAAGAACAAGAGGCTCACCACAAGGTGGTGCCGGCGACGGGATGGTGCGGGCGATCGACAGTGGTTAGGACGGAGACGGGAAGGCACTAAGTAAACCACACCTACATATGCAAACTAAGAGTTATTTTGACCTAAGATTGCATATAAATCAAATACTACCACATATAATTCCTCCCAAAATAAAACCCACAAATCACTATATTTATAAAGCATTGCAAGAGCTAATCTAGCAATGAGAGATGAAAGGGCAAAGTTGCTAACCTTTGTGATCACTTGGATGGATGAGGTGCCTTCGAATCTTCACAATTTTTGGCAAAAATGGAGTGTGAGCTCGAGAGGAAGAGGAAGAAAATAGAGGAGAGGAAAGGGGAAGAACAGAGAGCTCGATCTCGACGAAGGGTTTATATATGATGATCTTTAGTCCCGGTTGGTTATACGAACCGGGACTAAAGGTGCATCTCTTGTCCCGGTTCGTGCCACAAACCGAGACTAAAGGTGTTGGTGGGGCCGCAGCCTAACACTAGCCTGCCACCACCTCTTTAGTCCCGGTTCGTGGCACGAACCGGTACTAAAGATTCGCCAAGAACCGGGACTAATGAGCGCCGCCCGCCTAGCCGTTGGAACTGGCACTAATGGTCACATTAGTGCTAGTTCAGTTACAAACCGGGACTAATGAGCTGAACATTAGGCCCTTTTTGTACTAGTGAGATCATGAAGTAGAAAGTTGGAAAGAGTTAGTGCTAGCCATACATACAAAGTTTGGCTAGGATAAACACTTAAAGTACTTAGAGGCATTAGAAAGGTGTAAACAAATTGACTCTATGGAAAATTATCACCACAAGTTCGAAAAGCTCAGACACAAAGTGTTAATACATAACTGTCATTATGACGAGGCATTTTTTTGTTACTAAATTTATAGGAAGATTGCATATGAACATTCAAAAGGCTATTAGGTTGCATGATCCTAGAATAATTGATGTTGTGTTATCTCTTGCTTTGACACATGAAGAACCGCTAGAAGAAGCTCGACAGTATTCGAGTGCTAAGTACAAGCACGACTACAAGAGTCCGTCAAAACACACTTATGGGGGCAAAGGCATCATGCCCACTGATGACCTGCAAGTGCACCGTGCTGTTGTAGCACTTTCGTGATAAGTGAAATATCGAACCCACATGAGCAAATAGGAAGGAATTACAAACCCCGCAACTACGCTATCACTTGCGTAGTTATGTACGCACACAAATTGTAGTTTGAAAATAACCTACTATAGTAAGTTGTTGTGAACACAAATAAAAGGGTAGCAGTTATCTAAACTACAAACAAGAAATAAAAAACAGAAAATTAAATGAAATAAACTGAGAGAAACAGTGCTTGAGTAGTACACGTTCTCGAAGGAATTAGAGTCATCACCATAAGTATGATGCTGACAATGCATGATAGACATGGCTCTCTAATTGTATCACTAAGCCACTTGTATATGATCTCGCGTGGGCGGAGCCAATAAAGTAGACATCCCCACTAAGGTTACCGCGTACACTCGTTCCACCACCGTGCTTCCCCACTCTGGTTATCATAACGATGATTAAGGGGAGTGAACTCTTCGTGGTCATGGCCTTAAGTTCCAGGGTTCTCCACCAATCCCTATTGCAATGACCAGGGATGAAGCGAGAATAGGTTCTGTCACCAGCTACCCTCCACAACTACCCTTCTCACCAACATAAATCACCACAAGTCCATAGGTGGCTAATGTTGTGTGGGAGCCCTTCACAACACGATGAGCCAATCAACACAATACATATAAGGAGAATACCGGGCTATGAAGACTACAATACCCACTCACCCTTTGAGATGAGATCTAGAAATCGTCAAAGCAAAATCAGTTGGAGGATCACCCCACACAGTACATACTTGCAATCAATTGTTGGGGAACGTAGTATTTCAAAATTTTCCTATGATCACGCAAGATATATCTAGGAGATGAATATCAACGAGAGGGGAAGAGTATGTCTACGTACCCTTGTAGACCGAAAGCGGAAGCGTTATGAAACACGGTTGATGTAGTCGAACGTCTTTGCGATCCAACCGATCAAGTATCGAGCGCACGGCACCTCCGCCCTCTACACACGTTTAGCTCGGTGATGTCCCTCATACTGTTGATTCAGTTGAGGCCAAGGGAGAGTTTCGTCAGCACGACGACGTGATGATGGTGATGATGAAGTTATCGACGCAGGGCTTCACCTAAGCACTACAACGATATGACCGAGGTGGAATTCTGTGGAGGGGGCACCACACACGGCTAAACAATCAACTTATGTGTCTATGGGGTGCCCCCTCCCCCGTATATAAAGGGGTGGAGGAGGGGAGGGTTGGCCCTCTCATGGCACGCCCAAGGGGGGGGAGTCCTACTCCCAATAGGAGTAGGTTTCCCCCCTTCCCTAGTTGGAGTAGGAGAAGAAGGAAGAGGGAGAGGGATAGAAGGAAAGGGGGGCCGGCCCCCCTCCCAATTCGGATTGGGCTTGGCGGGGCGCCCCCACCTTGGTCGCCTCCTCCTCTCTCCCACTAAGGCCCATTGACTCCCCGGGGGTTCCGGTAACCTCCTGGCACTCCGGTAAATGCCCGAACTCATCCGGAACCATTTCGATGTCCAAACATAGCCTTCCTGTAGCGACCCGACCTCAGACGGTCAAGTCTCTATGCTTAAGTATCATCCCTGGATCGGTATGCTGACACACACAATACTCAAGGATTTATAACAGAGGTAAATCTGTAACATCCCAAATTTTCAATTTGGAATGTTATACATTAGATCATCACTGCATATCATATTTTATTTGCTTTTGGTTTGATCCTAGAAATTCTACGCAACTCAAGGACCCTCGGAGAGAGTTGGGGGTTTCGTTATTTTCATATTTGAGTTTTCTCAAATTTTGAAAATAGGATTATTTGATTTTATTTATTTTATCTTCAATTTTTTCTATCATAAAAATATGAGAGAGGGAATAAAATGACTTTCCCAAAATAAAGAAATATTGAGGATTTAATAATAAAATCAAATAAGATTTTATTTTGGAGTTATTTGCTGTTTTATTTGAATTTAGGAAAAATGCGCGTTTTCAAAATTACAGTTAGGCCCCAAATAAATGTTCATCCTGTTCGGCTTGATTTTAGAAGTCGGGGAAAATTTATTTCGGGATTTTTCGAGTCAGTTTAATATTTATTTTATTTGTTTTTCTATGCGTAATTATTAAAAAACGCACAACCGACTTTGGGTTGTGTTCGGCCAGGACTCTGTCCGGTCGGGCCTTTAAAAGGCGCCGCCCCGAGCCCGTTAAGCCCCAAGCCACGCCGCGCCCTAACCCTAGCCCGCCGCTGCCGCGTGCCGCCGCAGCCGCCGGACCCCGCCGCACGCCGCCCTACCGCCCCGCGCCGCCCGACGCCGCCGCCGCCCTGCGCCGCCGCAAGCCGGAGCCGCCGCCATCGCCGGACCCCGCCGCCCGCCGAGGTTGACCCCGCCCCGCCGCCGGTTTTCCCTAGAAACCGTTCGGTTTTCCGTTCGGTTTTTTTAGATCCTTTTTTTTTTATTTAGATCGGTTTATTTCTGGTTTAGTTTATTTAGCGAGCGTTCGCTCGTTCGTTCGTTTTAACGAACGCATTGATCGTTTAGTTCCAGAAAATGAACGTTCGTTCGTTAATATGTTCGTCGTTTTTCTTTTTCTCAAATATTCCGCGATTATTTCTGATCGTGATTTCTGATCCGATTTTCGTCCTAGTATAACTTTTCGCTCGTTTATCGGAATCGGGCGATTCAAGCGCCTGGAGTTTCGTCTCGAAACCCTCTTTCTGTTTAACCAACTTAAACAAGTTTTTGCTTTTATAAAATTTGACTTAGATCCAGATTAATAAACGAAGCTTGTTTCTTTCGCCGTTTGACTTTCGTTGCTTTGTTTGATTTGATTCTTTTTGCAAACCAGAGTTCTTAATTTGAACTGTCTGGTTAGATCACTTATTTGAGTATTACCTGTGCATTAGATGAGTGCTTATTGTGTGCTTGTTTGTTTGCGAAAGATTACCCGGAGTGCGTCGCTTGCTACTTTGAATCTCTAGGTTTCGCGGATCATCAACAAGGCAAGTAACACTTTGATCATACCTCTTTACTACCCAGTTTTATTGCATTAGATCAATCCTCAAACATTGCATGAATAGGATCTAATTAAATTGTGGGTTTTGGGAAGTAGATGAGGTAGTACCTATTACCTGTTTTATTATCAAACCTTTGGGAGTTACTTCTACGTTTGCTTATATTGCCATGCTATGCTAGGGTGAGTGTATCCATGACAGATGTGAGATTGTTAAATTAATGGTTTATTTAAGGTGGCAACTTAAACACACATCTGGGTGGATTGAGGCACCTGGGTATTCCAGCGATTGCCTATTTTTCTTTATGGACCGCCACCCAGGCTCAAAGGGATCATGAGATTATTCATACTAGAAACTTCCGTGTGCAGCCACAAGTACTATGGGCTCTAGCATAGTTGATTAAGTCATGCGAACTCTTACAGTGGTAGACTAGCATATGTAGGGGAAAGTAGGTGTAACGGTCTACCCGTTCGTAAGGTGCTAGCGCTTCTGAAAGACTATGTCTCGGTCATTCGTTTCTCAAACATCATGTAGTGCGAGAATCCCAACGGAGGAGATCGAGTCTTGTGGGGAAACGTGCGCAAACCTCTGCAGAGTGTATAAACTAATCATGGTTAGTCGTGTCCCCGGTTATGGACATCTTGAGTATCTAGTACTTGGATTATCATGTGAATCTCATCACGTTACTCTAATTAATATTGTTAGGTTTTAAAGATGATGCTTAATTGGGATTGAGAGGGTGTCTACACTCTCAATGTTTAACAACTACCATGATACTTAAATAAACTTTATTCCTATTGCAGTAGGGAAAAATTGGCTTTACGCAAACTGTAACCATAGAGCTTTCCACCAGCCAATTATGCATGTAGTATAGTCTTATTCTTTTATTACTCTCTATGTGTTACTTTGCGAGCATATTCCATGTGCTGACCCGTTTCGGGCTGCAACGTTCATGTTGCAGACTTTTCAGACGACGAGTAAGGTGCCTTTAGGTCGTGGTTCTATACTCAGTGATGCCGTTGGAGTTTATGAACTCACTTATCTTCCAAGCCTTCCGCTGTTATCGTTATTAGATGGCCTTAAGCCATATTTATTGTAATAAGTTCTCTTTTGAGACATTCGATGTCATAAGTGTGTGATTGCTACTCTGTTATAAATCCTTCAAGTGTTGTGCATGTCAGCATTACTGATCCAAGGATGACACTGAAGCACAGAGATCAGACTGGTTGAGGTCTGGTCGCTACAAGATGGTATCAGAGCACACGCTGACTGTAGGACACGACCACTAAGCTAAATCCCTAGATCACTACTCACTCTTCTCATTTCTGACTCCTCATCTTTTCTACTCCTTAGGATGGCGGATGCAAGGAACAAGTTCACGCAACCGGATGAAGATACACCCTTTGGACGTCACTTGAGGGAAGTCACTGGATATCTAAACATCGGAGTACCAAGCTTCACCGGAACCTACAACGCCACTTTACCTGAAGAGGAGCGTTGGATGATTCAAGTTCAAGTTCCAGGAAGGACGTTCATGCCAGTCACTGAGCCCATAGAGTTTTCCTTTGATGCACCAACCTGGAGTCTAGGAAAGAGCATGGCAGCTCACATCGCCATGGGACGTATTGGAGAAGTTTACCGTAATGACCTCAAGGATACTATCTACCAGATTTGTGGGCGCCGAGATGAGCACTGGGAGATGATCAGCACCAAGAAGGATAGATCAATAGCAGCTTTTATCCAGGAGTTAAACCAACACATTCGATGTCAGGAGAACCAGATGTGCGCAGACATGATAGATCTGAAGAAGGCGAGGACAAGAATCACGGAACTGGAGGAAGAACTCAAGGCTACACGTGAAGATTATGAGGAGGAAATCCTCGTACTAGTGGAGAAGAATGACGACCTGATCAAGAAGATCGGAATATTCATGGGAGACCCTAAACCAGTAGAAGAAGACAAAGAACCCAAGGAGATTCATCCGGAAGACTACATCATCATCGATGACACCGACTCGGACATAGACGATAGCGATGATGACTATGTTGATGAAGCTGGAGCAGATATCATGGAGTCTACAACCGAAGAATATTTCTAGTAGACCACCCCATCAGTAGTAGTATTCCCCATGTAAATAGAGTAGTCCGAGAACTTTTGCGATAGTTAGACCGATTGTATGCCCTTGTTTGATTGAATGAAGTGATTTGGTTGCTTTTGCCTCATGTGCATATGGGTAGTGTTTTATCTCTAGACCTCTCTCTATTCTTAAATCTCATCTTTTCTAAACCCATCTGATGCCTCCGAGACGTGACCCCGGATTTACCTTCCCACTGGAGCTCACTCAGTTGATCCAGCAGCAGAATACGTTGATGTAGTTGCTAGTACTGAATCAGAATCAGGGGAACAACAACAACAACCCACCACCACCACCACCTGTGGATCACTTAACCCGTTTTCTTAGGCTGAATCCACCGGTGTTCTCTAGTAGCATCGATCCTATAGTAGCAGATGATTGGCTCCGCAAGACAGCAAGGGAGTTGACCACGGCAGGATGCACAGATGCAGAAAAGGTGAAATTTTCCGCACATCAGCTTGAAGGACCCGCAGCATCATGGTGGGAGAATTTCATAGCCACTTACCCTATCGACACTGTCACATGGGACCAGTTTTAGCAGGCTTTCCATACTGCCCATGTTTCAGCAGGAGCTATGGCCATGAAGAAGCGTGAGTTTCGCAACTTGTGCCAAGGAGGACGGACAGTTGGCCAGTATGTGGATGACTTTAGTAAGCTAGCACGTTATGCCCCAGATGACGTTGCTACGGATGCAGCTAAGCAGGAGAAGTTTCTGGAAGGACTGAATGATGAGTTGAGCATGCAGTTGATGGTAGCAAGCTTCAACAACTACCAGGAGTTGGTAGATCACGCTCTTATGATTGAAGGGAAGCAGCAGTAGATTGAGAACCACAAGAGGAAGTATGGACATGGGAAGTGCAATTCAGGAGCTCGGCAGAAGCCACATTTTACCCCTAAACCAGGAGGACATTTTCAGCATACCCATGGAGGAGGTAGCTCGCACAACCACAATGGCCCCAAGAATGGTAACGGGAATGGAGGAAGCAACGGCCAGAACCGTACCAACCCATCAACACCAGCCAAGAGAGACTTGAGCCAAGTCACTTGCTTTAAGTGCCAGAAGACCGGACATTACACCAATGAATGTCCTGAATCCCAGAATGGAAATGGCAATGGAAGCTCTGGGAAGAAGCCTAACCCTTTCAACAGGGGATAGGTGAACCACGTAAACGTGGAGGAGGTTGAAGAGCAGCCGGATGCAGTAATCAGTAAGTTTTTGGTTAAGTCTTTTACTGCAATCGTTCTTTTTGATACTGGTGCATCGCATTCATACATATCAAGGGGATTTGTGGATAAGTATAACATGCCCACCATGGTTCTTAGAACACCTATGCTAGTAAGCTCACCAGGAGCGGAGTATATGGCCAGCCGAGGGTGTTTTCAAGTGCCATTGAGTATAGGTAGGCATGTGTTTCCCTCGGATTTGATCATTTTGGAATTTCAAGGTTTGGATGTAATTCTGGGTATGGATTGGCTGTCGATGTATGGAGGAAACATCGATTGCGCCAGTAAGTCGATTTTGCTTACCACCCCAAAAGGAAGAAGGATCAAGTATGTATCCCGGCATGTGCCGAAGAGGACTCAAGTAAATTCCTTATCAGGAGTTGTGCAGGAGGAAGTACCGGTGGTAAAGGATTTTCCGGATGTATTTCCAGAGGAGTTGCCAGGCATGCCACCGGATAGAGACATTGAGTTTTTGATTGAGATTTTGCCAGGCACAGGGCCAATATCTAAGAGACCATACAAGATGCCCGCAAAAGATTTGGAGGAGATTAATAAGCAGATTAAAGAATTACTGGATAAAGGTTATATTCACCCAAGTTCTTCGCCTTGGGGATCGCCAGTACTTCTAGTGGAGAAAAAGGACGGATTGTTAAGGATGGTTGTTGATTATTGAGGATTAAATGAAGTAACGATCGAGAACAAGTACCCACTACCGATGATCAATGATCTGTTCGATCGAGTGCAAGGAGCTAAGATATTTTCCAAGATCGATCTGCGATCAGGATACCATCAGTTGAAGATTCGAGAACAGGATATACCTAAGACGGCTTTTACCACCAGGTATGGGCTGTATGAGTATACCGTTATGTCATTTGGTCTGACTAATGCACCTGCCTATTTTATGAACATGATGAACAAAGTGTTTATGGAGTTTTTGGATAAGTTTGTCGTAGTGTTCATTGATGAGATTCTGGTTTACTCGAAGAATGTAGAGGAGCATAAGGAGCATTTGTGTTTGGTACTTGAGAAGCTCAGAGAACATCAGTTATATGCCAAGTTTAGCAAATGTGAGTTTTGGTTGAACGAAGTTGGATTCCCCGGACACGTTATATCCGGAGAAGGTATAGCAGTAGATCCCACCAAGGTTGTCACTGTGACAAATTGGGAAGCACCAAAAACAGTTGGAGAGATCCGGAGTTTTCTTGGACTTGCAGGATACTACCGGAGATTCATTGAAAATTTCTCGAAGATTGCGAAGCCTATGATGGAATTGTTGAAGAAGGATACCAAGTTCATATGGAATGAGGAATGTGAGGCCGGTTTCCAGGGGTTGAAGAAACTTTTGGTTACTCACCAGTGTTGATTTTGCCGGATCAGAACAAAGATTATGAGGTGTATTGCGATGCTTCACGTCGAGGACTTGGAGCAGTGCTCATGCTGGAGGGAAGAGTTGTTTCGTATGCCTCATGACAGCTTAAGCCTCATGAGTTAAATTATGCCACGCATGATTTGGATTTAACAGCCATAGTGCACGCCTTGAAGACTTGGAGACATTTTCTCATTGGAAACCATTATGAGGTGTACACGGATGACAAGAGTTTGAAGTATATTTTCACGCAGAAGGAGTTGAATCTTAGGCAAAGGAGATGGTTGGAGCTCATCAAGGATTATGATATGAGATTGCATTATCATCCCAGAAAGGCTAACGTAGTAGCCGATGCGCTGAGCCTGTAAAAGCCATGTCAACACACTAATGACGGGAGATTTACCGAAGGAGTTAGCCGAGGACCTTCGTGAGCTATGGTTGGAGATAGTTCTGAGAGGCTATGTAGCAGCATTGGAGATTCAGTCTACTTTGATGGATAAGATCAGAGAAGCTCAGAAGACTGACAAGGAGGTTGCCTCTATAAAGGAGAAGATGAGCAAAGGAAAAGTTAAAGGATTTCGTGAGGATGAGCACGATACCCTATGGTTTGAAGACCGTGTTTATGTGCCCAATGACCCGGAGATCAGGAAGTTAATTCTGCAGGAGGCCCATGATTCACCATATTCGATTCACCCAGGAAATACCAAGATGTATTTGGATTTGAAGGATACTTTCTGGTGGACCGGAATGAAGAAGGATATTGCGGAGTATGTAGCAGTTTGTGATGTATGTCAGAGAGTAAAGGCAGAGCATCAGAAGCCAGGGATTGCTACAGCCATTGCCGATACCCGAATGAAAGTGGGATAAGCTAGGCATGGATTTTATTACGGGATTGCCCAGAACGCGTTCAGGCTATGACTCAATTTGGGTAGTAGTCAATCATTTGACAAAGGTAGCTCATTTCATCCTAGTGAAGACTACCTACACCAGTGCTAAGTTGGCAAAGATATACATGACCAGGATCGTATGTCTGCATGGAGTTCCGAGGAGCATTGTATCAGATAGAGGAACCCAGTTTACCTCGAAGTTCTGGAATCAGTTGCACGAAACTTTGGGTACCAGGCTAGAGTTCAGTACAACTTTTCATCCGTAGACAGATGGACAGACCGAGAGAGTCAACCAGATTCTCGAGGATATGCTGAGAGCTTGTGCGCTAGATTATGGATCTAGTTGGGACGACAATTTGCCATATGCAGAGTTCTCTTACAACAACAGTTATCAATCCAGTTTGAAGATGGCCGCTTTCAAAGCCTTGTACGGAAGGAGGTGTAGGACCCCATTGACGTGGGATGAAGTTGGAGACCACCGGTTGTTTGGACCGGATTTGATTAAGGAGTCTGAACAGAAGGTGAAATTGATTCTCGATAGGCTCAAGGTAGCCCAGTCCAGGCAGAAGAGCTACGCAGATTCTAAACACAAGGAGACAGTTTACGAAGTCGGAGACCGAGTTTATCTTCGAGTATCTCCACTTTGAGGAGTTAAGCGTTTTGGAGTTAAGGGAAAGTTAGCGCCACGTTTTGTAGGACCATACAAGGTTTTGGAGCATATGGGAGAAGTAGCCTACAAGTTGGAATTGCCCGAAGGATTGTCAGGAGTTCACGATTTATTCCATGTTTCCCAGTTGAAGAAGTGCCACGCAGAGATGGTTGATATACCGCTGAGAGATACAGTGCCGCTGGAAGCTATTCAGTTGGACAGTGATTTGACCTATGAGGAGAAACCAGTCAAGATACTTGAGTATGCCAGCCGAGTCAGCCGCAGCAAGGTTAACAAGTTTTGCAAAGTTCAGTGGAGCCACCACACCGAGGATGAAGCCACCTAGGAGCGAGAGGAAGATCTGCTAAAGGACCACCCTCACCTATTTTCTAGCCAACCCAAATCTCAAGGGCGAGATTCATCTTAAGGGGGGTAGGTTTGTAACATCCCAAATTTTCAATTTGGAATGTTATACATTAGATCATCACTGCATATCATATTTTATTTGCTTTTGGTTTGATCCTAGAAATTCTACGCAACTCAAGGACCCTCGGAGAGAGTTGGGGATTTCGTTATTTTCATATTTGAGTTTTCTCAAATTCTGAAAATAGGATCATTTGATTTTATTTATTTTATCTTCAATTTTTTTATCATAAAAATATGAGAGAGGGAATAAAATGACTTTCCCAAAACAAAGAAATATTGAGGATTTAATAATAAAATCAAATAAGATTTTATTTTGAAGTTATTTGCTATTTTATTTGAATTTAGGAAAAATGCGCGTTTTTTAGAATTGCATTTACGCCCCCAAATAAATGTACATCCTGTTCGGCTTGATTTTAGAAGTCGGGGAAAATTTATTTCGGGATTTTTGGAGTCCATTTAGTATTTATTTTATTTGTTTTTATACACATAATTATTTAAAAAAACGCGTAACCGACTTTGGGCCATGTTCGGCCAGGACTCTGTCCGGCCGGGCCTTTAAAAGGCGCCGCCCCGAGCCCGTTAAGCCCCAAGCCGCGCCGCGCCCTAACCCTAGCCCGCCGCCGCCGCCGCGTGCCGCCGCAGGTGCCGGACCCCGTCGCCCGCGCCGCCGCATTGCCGCACGCCGCCCTGCCGCCGCAGCCACCCCGCGCCGCCGCACGCCAGACCCCGCCGCCTGCCGAGGTTGACCCCGCCCCGCCGCCGGTTTTCCCTAGAAAACCGTTCGGTTTTTTTAGATCCGTTTTTTTATTTAGATCGGTTTATTTCTGGTTTAGTTTATTTAGCGAGCGTCCGCTCGTTCGTTTGTTTTAATGAATGTGTTCATCATTTAGTTTCAGAAAACGAACGTTCGTTCGTTAATCTGTTTGTCGTTTTTCTTTTTCTTGGATTTTCCGCGATTATTTCTGATCGCGATTTCTGATCTGATTTCCTTTCTAGTATAACTTTTCGCTTGTTTATCGGAATCAGGCGATTCAAGCGCCTGGAGTTTCGTCTCGAAACCCTCTTTCCGTTTAACCAACTCAAACAAGTTTTTGCTTCTGTAAAATTTGACTTAGCTCCAGATAGTAAACGAAGCTTGTTTCTTTCGTCGTTTGACTTTCGTTGCTTCGTTCGATTTGATTCTTTTTGCAACCCGGACTTCTTAATTTGAACTTTCTGGTTAGATCACTTATTTGAGTTTTACCTGTGCATTAGATGAGTGCTTATTGTGTGCTTGTTTGTTTGCGAAAGATTACCCGGAGTGCGCCGCTTGCTACTTTGAATCTCTAGGTTTTGTGGATCATCAGCAAGGCAAGTAACACTTTGATCATACCTCTTTACTACCCAGTTTTATTGCATTAGATCAATCCTCAAACATTGCATGAATAGGATCTAATTAAATTGTGGGTTTTGGGAAGTAGATGAGGTAGTACCTATTACCTGTTTTATTATCAAACCTTTGGGAGTTACTTCTACGTTTGCTTATATTGCCATGCTATGCTAGGGTGAGTGTATCCATGACAGATGTGAGATTGTTAAATTAATGGTTTATTTAAGGTGGCAACTTAAACACACATCTGGGTGGATTGAGGCACCTGGGTATTCCAGCGATTGCCTATTTTTCTTTATGGACCGCCACCCAGGCTCAAAGGGATCATGAGATTATTCATACTAGAAACTTCCGTGTGCAGCCACAAGTACTATGGGCTCTAGCATAGTTGATTAAGTCATGCGAACTCTTACAGTGGTAGACTAGCATATGTAGGGGAAAGTAGGTGTAACGGTCTACCCGTTCGTAAGGTGCTAGCGCTTCTGAAAGACTATGTCTCGGTCATTCGTTTCTCAAACATCATGTAGTGCGAGAATCCCAACGGAGGAGATCGAGTCTTGTGGGGAAACGTGCGCAAACCTCTGCAGAGTGTATAAACTAATCATGGTTAGTCGTGTCCCCGGTTATGGACATCTTGAGTATCTAGTACTTGGATTATCATGTGAATCTCATCACGTTACTCTAATTAATATTGTTGGGTTTTAAATATGATGCTTAATTGGGCTTGAGAGGGTGTCTACACGCTCAATGCTTAACAACTACCATGATAGTTAAATAAACTTTATTCCTATTGCAGTAGGGAAAAATTGGCTTTATGAAAACTGTAACCATAGAGCTTTCCACCAGCCAATTATGCATGTAGTATAGTCTTATTCTTCCATTACTCTTTATGTGTTACTTTGCGAGCATATTCCATGTGCTGACCCGTTTCGGGCTGCAACGTTCATGTTGCAGACTTTTCAGACGACGAGTAAGGTGCTTTTAGGTCGTGGTTCTATACTCAGTGATGCCGTTGGAGTTGATGGACTCACTTATCTTCCAAGCCTTCCGCTGTTATCGTTATTAGATGGCCTTAAGACATATCTATTGTAATAAGTTCTCTTTTGAGACATTCAATGTAATAAGTGTGTGATTGCTACTCTGTTATATAAATCCTTCAAGTACTGTGCGTGTTAGCATTACTGATCCAGGGATGACAGTGAAGCACAGAGATCAGACTGGTTGAGGTCTGGTCGCTACAAAATCACATGTATAAAGCAACGTAAATACCATTACCTCAATCCATATAGCGGAAGTAACAAAGGTTGTCGATTCCCATCAACACCAACAGCAAAGTTGAGTGTAGAAATCGTAACCCTAACGTATCACTTACTCATTGTAAGAATCCCGCAACATCAGGCGTTGCAGCCACAAAGGGTCAGTACATTGAATGTACTGGCAAATTCACACCATAGGACAAGGATGAATAGCTATCACTACATGCATATTTGGCTGGTGGAAGCTCTATGGTTATAATGTTTTTGTGAAAAGCCATTTTTTCCTACAACAAAGGAATATATCTTATTTAACT
The DNA here is from genome assembly GCF_002162155.2 of Triticum dicoccoides. Classification (NCBI taxonomy): domain Eukaryota; kingdom Viridiplantae; phylum Streptophyta; class Magnoliopsida; order Poales; family Poaceae; genus Triticum; species Triticum dicoccoides. The sequence goes on from NC_041390.1 coordinate 464,385,972, forward strand.
ACAAAGTTGGTTGAAAATTATTGAGAAGGTTCCTCCAACTCAATCCCAAAGTAATAATTATAACCCAACAAATTAATTAAGTAAAGTGATGAGATCAACATGATAATCCAAGAACCAGATACTCAAGATTGTCCATAACCGAGGACATGGCTAATCATGATTAGTTTGTACACTCTGCAGAGGTTTGCGCACTTTTCCCCACAAGACTCGATCTCCTCCATTGGATTTCTCGCACTACATGGTGTTTGAGAAATGGATGACCGAGACACAATCTTTCAGAAGCATTTACTCTCTACTCCGGGCAGACCAATACACCTACAATCCCCCTACATCTGCTAGTCCACCTCTTCAAGAGCTCACGCAACTTATTCAACTATGCCAGAGCCCATAATGGCTTGGGGTTGCACACGGAAGTTTCTAGTATGAATAATCTTTTGATCCCTTTGAGCCTGGGTGGCATTCCATAGGATGATCACACGGGTCCTCCGGGATCCCCTTGGGCAAGGACTAGGTTCTCCAGGTGATCGGGCAAACCACTAGGTGCTCCAGGGTGCCCCTACCAATCCACCCAGATGTGTATTAGATTAGCCACCTTAAGTTAACCCTTAGTTAACAATAATCTATCACATCTTTCATGAATTCTCTCAAACCAATCCACGTCTACGAGCATAGCATAGCAGTATAAGCACAACGTAGTAGTAACTCCCAAGGTTTGAATGCAGGATAATAGGTTCCTACCTCATCAACTACTTCCCAATACCCACATGTCATCAATCCTACTCATGCAATGTTTGAGGGTGAAACTAATGCATAAAACTAGGTATGAAAGGTATATGATCAAAGTGTGAACTTGCCTTGTACTGTTGATGAAGATTATCCACACTCATAACTCATGATAGTTCTACTCGTCACACTTTGTTTCAATCTATCGTAAGCAAGCAATACCAATCACACATAAGCAATCATGCAAAAGAATCGGAGAAAAGATCTCGGAAAACTCCAAAATAAGCAATTAACTCTTGTAACATAAAACAATTTCTAACAGTATCAAAATTATGTGAATTTGACCTTATCAGAAAGTTTAGATCAAGAGCTTCGATTTGCAAAAAGAATTGATTAATCAGAGTTATAAAACTCATGTTATGATCAAAAGAAGTTTGAATATGAATTTGAACAAATTTCAAAATTTAAAAATTTCAAAAATTTGATGTGACAGGTTCACTAGATAGGTGAAAACAAGACAAAACTATAGGCGCTAGTTTTATCTAATTTGGATGAACGAGTAAAATGTTATGACTATTTGAAAAATCAAGGCCAAGCTGTTTTACAAAAAAAATAGCTACGGCTAAAAGAATTCTAGGTCTAATGTATAATAATCTAATTATTCAATCGTACTAGTCTAGAAATAATAAACTACAAAAGTATTAAAAGAAAAAACGAAGAAAGATACCTTTATAAGGTAGAGAAAAGATGACTTCGGAGAGAAAAGACAAATTTCAGAAGTCGCGCCGGAGAGGAGAAAAATATTTTTCATAAATGAATCTAGTCAAACCAAAATATTGATTTAACCCGAATCGGATGATTTTTGGAGGCTCTATGGATCTATATTTATAGGTGAAAAGGAGGTTTAGGGGTCAAAGGCTATGCAATATGGGACTAAACGTAGACAAAAATAAACAAAACAGAGAAGGAAAAGGCTAAACGCCTCGCACGGGCCTAAAGGCCTCGGCCGGCCATGCGTTGTAGTTTTTTTTTAAAATATTCGGCCTAAGTTAAAAAAATGAAAAGGCTGGCTGGGCCTGGCCCATTTAGGAGAAAGAAAAAGATGAGGCGCTCGCTGCCACTATGCTACGCGTGTGGGCAACAAATAATTATGGGCTGTACGTTCAATTTTTTAATAGAAACAGAAGGAAAACCCAATAAAACATAAATTAAAATTTTATATTGGCATATTATATATCAAAATTTTCCGAAAAAGATTTCTACGATGTGAACATTTTACTAACGTCAAATAAAATCTACAAAATTTCAAATAAAGCAAAGAGTGCTACTGATGCAATAAAACCCAATAAAAATTATTTTAAAAATACCAAAATGATTTCAAATTTATTTATCTCCAATTTTGTGATGTAGGGAATCATTTTACCCTAATTACCATATATTTTATTTTTGGAGAAAATAATTTGAATAAAACCCAAATAACTCCAAATTGAAAATAATTTCAAAAGGACTTTAAATTTGTTCCTTTGAAAGTTCCAACTCATATTTCATATGTTTTGAAGAAGTCATTTTATCTTCTCTCATGAAAATCATTGAGTTGCTTGAAGTTTCTGAATTTGAAATATTTCCAAATGAAATTCAAATATTTTCAAAAACCCTTTTCATTTGTTTAAATGGAAGAAGTCATGTCATGTTCTCTCTAGGGTTTAATATTTGAAAAGAATTTGAATTCACGGAGATCATAAAAGCAAAAAATGAAAGTTTGAGAAAGTCATTTTATTCCCTCTCGTTTAACTTTCAAAAAGTTTTCGAATTTCACTCAATTTCACACAAGCAACCACACCACAATCAAACAATCAATCAAATCTATCTATTTAATATAACATTCCAAATTTTAGAATTTTGGGATGTTACAAACCTACCACCCTTAAAATGAATCTCGTCCTCGAGATTCGGAGAGGCTAGAAAGAAATAGGTTAGGTTTGGGGGTCTTCTCAAAATCCGTTCATCATCATAGGGGGTCTGGGGTGCTACCACCCTTAGAAGCATGGTTACGGTTCCATCAAAACTCATATACTCCATCCTTATTCTTGACAGTGTCAGTCTTCTCTGATTTTCAGGATAATTCCTTCTCTAGGCTCTTCCGGTAGTGGCATAACCTTTTTCCTCAATTCTTCTGTCCTTCCATCTTGGCAAGGTTCTTCCATTACTGGGTCTTCTTAGCTGACGGGGTTGGTGTCAATACTAATCAACTATAGATATCTCATGGTGGTCAACAATTTATGGTTTCTCCTGCAGGAAATGGGTCTGGGTTGAACCTCACTGTATGACCTACGATTGGCAAGAGCTGCCTTGTACAAGGGAAAATTGCTATACCATTCGAAGGTTCAAACAAGGTTTAATATCGCCGTCTCTCTACTATAGGTAAGTCACTCAGATTTACCATCCCATATAGAAAGGCGAATAATAAGAGTAAGTCGGTATGGTGATCAATCCATCCCGCACCCAAATCATTACCTTGTACATGGTTTAGCGAATCTCACATTCTAACACTCGGTCATCCTCACAAGCATTGCAGAATTTCTCTTGTCGACGAAGTAAGTTCGGATAAATCTATGGATTGTGCAAGCCAAACAAACATCTATCGTTCCTTCACAACTCTCAGGTTTTGCGTAAGCTCCTATAAGATCGTCTGTCGATAAAATCGTAACCTCTACCAGGGTTTTTCCTTCAGCAAGAGTGTGCTTGCTTCTTGGCGGGTCCTGTGGCATGTGGGTTATGGCCCATCTCATAACTTGTAAACCTTGAACTCATCATCGGGGCAACTGATCACTACTCCAACATACAACTTCCTGGCATACTTAAAATCCATCCAATTGTACTGTATTTCTTCCTTCTATTGGTACCAAACTAAGACGTGATTACTCGGACTCATCATGAGTTTACTATTGCTCCATATTACCAACATTCAACCTCCTGTATATCCAATAGTACGTCATCCCTTCATACTCGTGGGGTATCCCACATATCGAGACAAAACTCATACTTATTTTGTCCGAAATAGACTCCGTGGTATATCATTATCTTTTTCCAGGGGTCAAGGGTCCTCACAGTTACCACCATCCTTGAAATGCACAAACTCATCCATAGACCATATTTCTCATATCCCCAAAAATGGTCAAAATCTTTCTTCATAGAGTAACACTCATAAATTCCAAATCAGTACCCACGATACTAACTTTATTGATTCTCAAATTATTACCATCTTCTGCATTTCCGTTACATGCCTCAACTCAACACCTCAATAATAAAAGTTGTTCCCACTTCTACTACTATATTTCTTCTGTTGCAAACTCAACTAATTATCACAAGTCTCCTTCTCCTTGGGACAATCTCTGGCAAAGTGGCCTGCTTCATTATAACGAAAACATATTACTTTTGAAAAATCTTGAGGTTTCCTTTTTTTGGGCAATCGCTGAAGTAGTGCCCTGACTCCTTGCACCTGTAACAGGTGATATGACTCAGGTCCTTCCTGGAATCCAATCTACTTCTCTTCCTGGACTTTTCCGTTCCAATCAGGGCTTCTATTTCTTATGGGTCATACTCTACTTCCTCTGTCGGGAATTCTACTAGATCCCCATCATACAATTCTGGGAGATGTGTCCTTCTTCTCCACATGAATAGCACGACTTGGTGCAGGGTGTAATTGGGTCTGCTTTGGGTGTGTCCTTCATCACTGGTTCTTCTAAAATTTCCATGAGGGCTCCTTTCATTGCTTCTTTCTTCTGCTGGATGGTTCGTTGTACCATGGGGTAAATGTGACACTGAGCAGGGTAGTGGGTAGTCCCTTCACATAAGAAACAAGTGATCTGCCTAGTTGGGCATTCTTTAGCTGGGTGACTTCCTTCACAATTAGGGCATTCATCCTTTTGTTCTTTATGGTTGTGTCCTATTTCTCCACAAAGCTTGCATGCACAGGGTTTCTTCATATTACTTCCATAAGGCTTCAATTTCTGGGACACAACCCGAGACTTTAGCAAAGTCAACTCAAATTCTTTCCAAGTGGTTACTCTTTGCCATCCATTGATGGTTTGGTACATCCTCCACCAAGTAGCAGCACCTCTTTCAAAGCAATGAAGAGCATGCTTGGTTATATCATTTCCGGCTATAGGGTTGTTCTCCATGTGATCCTCCATGTTTTGAATCCATTGGTCTGTCTCCAACTGACTCATCGGTCCAGAAAATACAAGCTCATCTCCATTCATCCTCTATTAGGTCCAAGGGTTTTGGGGTGAGAGAGAGATAGGGACGGATACACACAATAAAAATAAAAGTTTTGTAAAGGAAGATTTTATTTGTGGCTGTTGGAAAAACATCAAACAAGATGACAGCTCACAATCATCGCATCTAACGTAGGTACATAACAGGGGTTTGGTCTTCTAAAGGTCAATAAATCTTCAAAGTCATCCAACTCTTCAAGTCTTGTTCATGCTCCGATGGGTTCTTCCGATCGTGCTTGTCCTTCTCAAGTTCCTTTGTCAGATCATCTCTGTTGACGTGAAGTCTCTCGTGGCGTCCTTTAATATTTTTGGAGTTGTGTTCCAAACTTCTGGGTCTCAACATCCTTGGTATGAACCACGGTACTATTGCCCTTTAGTTCCTGACGGATCTCCGGTATCTCTAGGTTTTGCACCTCCAGTTTGGCTACTTCAATTTCTGGGTCCTAAGTTCTTCTCGAAATGCTTTCTCGTCAAATACAGCTTCCTGCAGGCCCATCTTAAAATTCTTGATGTAATACTCCAGATCCTAGTGATACACCGGCTAAGGTTAAGACTTCATCTCTTGCTAGTAGATGCTCTATCAGCCTTCTACCATCCAATCCTTCTGAAGAAATGCATGCTTATCTCAGCACAGTGGCAACAACATATGTGGGCGATAACTTCATGGTTAGCTGTGTTTCTGCTCTTGTCATTTCCATGAGCTATCATTCCATAATGGATATCTCCTGCCTTAGGGTTTTCTTGACAAAACTTTGAGTTCTGATGCTCCATGTTTCAGTCTTTCTCTGATACACCTTGATCTCGAGTATTGACAGCTTCCTTAGTCTGCCAAGTTCCATAAAGATAGCCTTCCTAGGTCATACAAATCTGGAAATTCTACAGAGCCTTCAAATTCTCCTAGTCTTCGGAGTCTTCAACCGTTGAGGTTTCCATTATTCTAATGCACGGTAAAATCCTCTTCATTCTGAAGTGATCTTGGTTGTCCGATATCTTGTACTCCTTGGAGTGGTCTCAACAGTCGATTCCTCATGTGGTCCAAAGGGGAAAGGGGTATAATCTCACTAAAAGGGAAATATTTTGATAAAGCTCAGAAAAGAGGAGAGGTAAAAGATCTTTTGAAAATGAAGTTTGTAGAGAAAATATTTCCTATGGGCTTGCCAGTTTCTAGGGGTCACGTCCTAGAGTCAACATGTGCTCCGATACCATCTTGTAGCGACCCGACCTCAGACGGTCAAGTCTGTGTGCTTAAGTGTCATCCCTGGATCGGTATGCTGACACACACAATACTCGAGGATTTATAATAGAGGTAAATCACATGTATAAAGCAACGTAAATACTATTACCTCAATCCATATAGCGGAAGTAACAAAGGTTGTGGATTCCCATCAACACCAACGGCAAAGTTGAGTGTAGAAATCGTAACCCTAACGTATCACTTACTCATCGTAAGAATCCTGCAACAAGACACGTTGCAGCCACAAAGGGTCAGTACATTGAATATACTGGCAAATTCACACCATAGGACAAGGATGAAATAGCTATCACTACATGCATATTTGGCTGGTGGAAGCTCTATGGTTATAATTTTTTTGTGAAAAGCCATTTTTTCCTACAACAAAGGAATATATTTTATTTAATTATAAAGTTGGTTGAAAATTATTGAGAAGGTTCCTCCAACTCAATCCCAAAGTAATAATTATAACCCAACAAATTAATTAAGTAAAGTGATGAGATCAACATGATTATCCAAGAACTAGATACTCAAGATTGTCCATAACCGGGAAGACGGCTAATCATGATTAGTTTGTACACTCTACAGAGGTTTGCGCACTTTTCCCCACAAGACTCGATCTCATCCATTGGATTTCTCGCACTACATGGTGTTTGAGAAACGGATGACCGTGACACAATCTTTCAGAAGCATTTACTCTCGACTCCGGGCAGACCGATACACCTACAATCCCCCTACATCTGCTAGTCCACCTCTTTAAGAGCTCACGCAACTTACTCAACTATGCCAGAGCCCATAATGGCTTGTGGCTACACACGGAAGTTTCTAGCATGAATAATCTTATGATCCCTTTGAGCCTGGGTGGCATTCCATATGGTGATCACACGGGTATTCCGGGATCCCCTTGGGCAAGCACTGGTTTCTCCAGGTGACCGGGCAAACCACTAGGTGCTCCAGGATGCCCCTACCAATCCACCGAGATGTGTATTAGAGTAGCCACCTTAAGTTAACCCTTAGTTAACAATAATCTCTCACATCTTTCATGAATTCTCTCCAACCAATCCACGTCTACGAGCATAGCATAGCAGTATAAGCACAACGTAGTAGTAACTCCCAAGGTTTGAATGCAGGACAATAGGTTCCTACCTCATCAACTACTTCCCAATACCCACATGTCATCAATCCTACTCATGCAATGTTTGAAGGTGAAACTAACGCATAAAAACTGGGTATGAAAGGGATATGATCAAAGTGTGAACTTGTCTTGTACTGTTGATGAAGATGATTCGCACTCATAACTCCTGATAGTTCTACTCGTCACACTTCGTTTCAATCTATCGTGAGCAAGCAATAGCATCACACATAAGCAATCATGCAAAAGAATCGGAGAAAAGATCTCGGAAAACTCCAAATACAAGCAATTAACTCTTGTAACATAAAACAATTTCTAACAGTACCAAAATTATGTGAATTTGGCCTTATCAGAAAGTTTAGGTCAAGAGCTTCAATTTGCAAAAAGAATCAATTAAATCGGAGTTATAAAACTCAAGTTATGATCAAAAGAAGTTTGAATATGAATCTGAACAAATTTCAAAATTTCAAAAAGTTGATGTGACAGGTTCACTAGATAGGTGAAAACAAGACAAAACTATAGGCGCTGGTTTCATCTAATTTGAATGAACGAGTAAAAAGTTATGCTATTTGAAAAGTCAGGGCCAAGCTGTTTTACGAAAGAAAAAATAGCTACGGCTAAAAGAATTCTAGGTATAATGTATAAATACATAGACTAATGGATAATCTAATTATTCTATCATACTGGTCTAAAAATAATAAACTACGAAAGTATAAAAAGAAAAAAACAAAGAAAGATACCTTTATAAGGTAGAGAAAAGACAACTTCGGAGAGAAAACAATTTCCAGAAGTCGCGCCGGAGAGGAGAAAAATATTTTTCTTAAATGAATCTAGTCAAACCAAAATATTGATTTAACTCGAATCGGATGATTTTTGGAGGCTCTATGGGTTAGGTGAAAAAGAGGTTTAGGGGGTCAAAGGCTAGGCAATGTCGGACTAAACGTAGACAAAAGTAAACGAAACAAAGAAGAAAAAGGCTAAACGCCTCGCACGAGCCTAAAGGCCTCGGCCGGCCGCGCGCTGATTTTTTTTTTAAAAAATCCGGCCTAAGTTTAAAAAAATGATAAGGCTGGCTGGGCCTGGCCCATTTACGAGAAAGAAAAAAAGATAAGGCGCCCGCTGCCACTATGCTACGCGTGTGGGCAACAAATAATTATGGGTCGTATGTTTAGTTTTTTAATAGAAACAGAAGGAAACCAAATAACAAAAATAAATAAATAATTTATATAGGCATATTATATATCTAATTTTCAGAAAAAGATTTTCTACGACATGAACATTTTACTAGCATCAAATAAAATTTACAAAATTTCAAATAAAGCAAAGAGTGGCACTGATGCAATAAAACCCAATAAAAATCATTTTAAAATACCAAAATGATTTCAAATTTATTTCTCTCCAATTTTCTGACGTAGGGAATCATTTTACCCTAATTTCAATATATTTTATTTTTGTAGGAAAATAATTTGAATAAAACTCAAATAACTCCAAATTGAAAATAATTTCAAAAGGACTTTAAATTTGTTCCTTTGAAACTTTCAACTCATATTTCATATGTTTTGAAGAAGTCATTTTATCTTCTCTCATGAAAATCATTGAGTTGCTTGAAGTTTCTGAATTTGAAATATTTCCCAATGAAATTCAAATATTTTCAAAAACCCTTTTCATTTATTTAAATGAAAGAAGTCATGTCATCTTCTCTCTAGGGTTTTATATTTGAAAAGAATTTGAATTCACGGAGATCATAAAAGAAAAAATGGAAGTTTGGGAAAGTCATTTTATTCCCTCTCGTTTAACTTTCAAAAAGTTTTCGAATTTCACTCAATTTCACACAAGCAACCACACCACAATCAAACAATCAATCAAATATATCTATTTAGTATAACATTCTAAAATTTAGAATTTTGGGATGTTACACTTCCAATATATTGATCTTTATGTCTCGACCATTTCGAGACTCCTCGTCATGTCCGTGATCACATCCAGGACTCCGAAGTACCTTCGGTGCATCAAAACACATAAACTCATAATACCAATCGTCATCGAACGTTAAGCATGCGGACCATACGGGTTTGAGAACTATGTAGACATGACCGAGACTCACTTCCGGTTAATAACCAATAGCGAAACCTAGATGCTCATATTGGTTCCTACATATTCTACGAAGATCTTTATCGGTCAAATCGCATAACAACATACATTGTTCCCTTTGTCATCGATATGTTACCTGCCCGAGTATCTCGGTATCTCAATACCTAGTTCAATCTCGTTACCGGCAAGTCTCTTTACTCGTTCCGTAATGCATCATCCCGCAACTAACTCATTAGTCACATTGCTTGCAAGGCTTATAGTGATGTGCATTACCGAGAGGGCCCAGAGATACCTCTCCGATACATGGAGTGACAAATCCTAATCTCGATCTATGCCAACTCAACAAACACCACCGGAGACACCTGTAGAGCATCTTTATAGACACCCAGTTACGTTGTGACATTTGATATCACACTAAGTGTTCCTCCGACATTCGGGAGTTGCATAATCTCATAGTCATAGGAACATCTATAAGTCATGGAGAAAGCAATAGCAATAAACTAAATGATCATAGTGCTAAGCTAACAGATGGGTCAAGTCAATCACATCATTCTCTAATGATGTGATCCCGTTCTTTTCCATGGCTAGGAAACTTAACCATCTTTGATTAATGAGCTAGTCAAGTAGAGGCATACTAGTGACACTCTGTTTGTCTATGTATTCACACATGTACTAAGTTTCTGGTTAATACAATTCTAGCATGAATAATAAACATTTATCATGATATAAGGAAATATAAATAACAACTTTATTATTGCCTATAGGGCATATTTCCTTCACTCTCCCACTTGCACTAGAGTCAATAATCTAGATTACATAGTAATGATTCTAACACCCATGGAGTCTCGGTGCTGATCATGTTTTGCTCGTCGGAGAGGCTTAGTCAATGGGTCTGCAACATTCAGATCTGTATGTATCTTTCATATCTCTATGTCTCCCTCCTTGACTTGATCACGGATGGCACTGAAGTGTCTCTTGATGTGCTTGGTTCTCTTGTGAAATCTGGATTCATTTGCCAAGGCAATTGCACCAGTATTGTCACAAAAGATTTTCATTGGACCCGATGCACTAGGTATGACACCTAGATTGAATATGAACTCCTTCATCCAGACTCCTTCATTTGCTGCTTCCGAAACAGCTATGTACTCCGCTTCACATGTAGATCCCGCCACGACGCTCTGCTTGCAACCACACCAACTTACAGCTCCACCATTCAATACACAGTCTGACTCAATTTCACACCTTATAACACAGGCAAGAACCCTTTCTTTGCTTGATCCATTTTGAACTTCTTCAAAACTTTATCAAGGTATGTGCTTTGTGAAAGTCCAATTAAGCGTCTTGATCTATCTCTATAGATCTTGATGCCCAATATATAAGCAGCTTCACCGAGGTCTTTCATTGAAAAATTCTTATTCGAGTATCCTTTTATGCAATTCAGAAATTCAGTATCATTTCCGATCAGCAATATGTCATCCACATATAATATCAGAAATGCTATAGAGCTCCCACTCACTTTCTTGTAAATACAGGCTTCTCCAAAAGTCTGTATAAAACCATATGCTTTGATCACACTATCAAAGCGTATATTCCAACTCCGAGAGGCTTGCACCAGTCCATAAATGGATCGCTGGAGCTTGCACACTTTGTTAGCACCTTTTGGATCGACAAAAACCTTCCGGTTGCATCATATACAACTCTTCTTTAAGATATCCATTAAGGAATGTAGTTTTGACTTCCATTTGCCAATTTTCATAATCATAAAATGCGGCAATTGCTAACATGATTCAGATCGACTTAGGCATCGCTACGGGTGAGAAGGTCTCATCGTAGTCAACTCCTTGAACTTGTCGAAAACCTTTTTCAACAAGTCGAGCTTTGTAGACAGCGATATTACCGTCAGCGTCAGTCTTCTTCTTGAAGACCCATTTATTCTCTATGGCTTGCCGATCATCGAGAAAGTCAACCAAAGTCCACACTTTGTTCTCATACATGGATCCCATCTCAGATTTCATGGCCTCAAGCCATTTTGCAGAATCTGGGCTCATCAGCGCTTCCTCATAGTTTGTAGGTTTGTCATGGTCAAGTAACATGACTTCCAGAACAGGATTACCATACCACTCTGGTGTGGATCTTACTCTGGTTAACCTACGAGGTTCGGTAGTAACTTGATTAGAAGTTTTGTGATCATCATCATTAGCTTCCTCACTTACTAGTGTAGGAATCACTGGAACTGATTTCTGTGATAAACTACTTTCCAATATGGGAGTAGGTACAGTTACCTCATCAAGTTTTACATTCCTCCCACTCACTTCTTTCGAGAGAAACTCCTTCTCTAGAAAGGATCCATTCTTAGCAACGAATATCTTGCCTTCGGATCTGTGATAGAAGGTGTACCCAACAGTCTCTTTTGGGTATCCTATGAAGACACATTTCTCCGATCTGGGTTCGAGCTTATCAGGTTGAAGTTTTTTCACATAAGCATCACAACCCCAAAATTTAAGAAATGACAACTTGGGTTTCTTGCCAAAGCACAGTTCATAAGGTGTCATCTCAACGGATTTCGAGGGTGCCCTATTTAACATGAATGGAGCCGACTCTAAAGCATAACCCAAAAACGATAGCGGTAAATCAGTAAGAGACATCATAGATCGCACCATATCTAATAAAGTGCAGTTACGACGTTTGGACACACCATTACGCTGTGGTGTTCCAGGTGGCGTGAGTTGCGAAACTATTCCGCATTATTTCAAATGAAGACAAAACTCGTAACTCAAATATTCTCCTCCACGATCAGATCGTAGAAACTTAATTTTCTTGTTACGATAATTTTCCACTTCACTCTGAAATTCTTTAAACTTTTCAAATGTTTCAGACTTATGTTTCATGAAGTAGATATACCCATATCAGCTCAAATCATCTGTGAAGATCAGAAAATAACGACACCCGCCACGAGCATCAACACTCATCGGACCGCATACATTAGTATGTATTATTTCCAACAAGTTTGTTGCCCGCTCCATTGTTCCGGAGAACGGAGTCTTGGTCATCTTGCCCATGAGGCATGGTTCGGAAGCATCAAGTGATTCCAAAATACCATCAACATGGAGTTTCTTCATGCGCTTTACACCAATATGACCTAAACAGCAGTGCCACAAATAAGTTGCACTATCATTATTAAACTTATATCTGTTGGCTTCAATACTATGAATATGTGTATCACTACTATCAAGATTTACTAAAAATAGACCACCCATCAAGGGTGCATGACCATAAAAGATATTATTCATATAAATAGAACAACCATTATTCTCTGATTTAAATGAATAACCGTCTCGGATCAAACAAGATCCAGATATAATGTTGATGCTTAACGCTGGCACCAAATACAATTATTCAGGTCTAAAACTAATCCCGAAGGTAGATGTAGAGGTAGCGTGCCGACGGCGATCACATCGACTTTGGAACCATTTCCCACATGCATCATCACCTCGTCCTTAGCCAACCTTCACTTAATCCGTAGCCCTATTTCGAGTTCCAAATATTAGCAACAGAACTAGTATCAAATACCCAGGCGCTACTGCGAGCATTAGTAAGGTACACGTCAATAACATGTATATCAAATATACCTTTCACTTTTCCATCCTTCTTCTCCGCCAAATACTTGGGGCAGTTACGCTTCTAGTGACCAGTCCCTTTGAAGTAGAAGCACTCAGTCTCAGGCTTAGGTCTAGACTTGGGCTTCTTCACTTGACCAGCAAATTGTTTCTGTTCTTCTTGAAGTTCCCCTTCTTCCCTTTACCCCTTTTCTTGAAACTGATGGTCTTGTTGACCATCAACACTTGATGCTCCTTCTTGATTTCTACCTCCGCAGCCTTTAGCATTGTGATGAGCTCGGGAATTGTCTTATCCATCCCTTGCATATTATAGTTCATCATGAAGCTCTTGTAGCTTGGTGGCAGTGATAGAAGAACTCTGTCAATGACACTATCAATTGGAAGATTAACTCCCAGCTGAGTCAAGTGATTGTGATACCCAAACATTCTGAGTATATGCTCACTGACAGAACTATTCTCCTCCATTTTGCAGCTATAGAACTTATTGGAGACTTCATATCTCTCAATCTGGGTATTTGCTTGAAATATTAACTTCAACTCCTGGAACATCTCATATGCTCCATGACGATCAAAACAATGTTGAAGTCCCGGTTCTAAGCCATAAAGCATGACACACTGAACTATCGAGTAGTCATCAGCTTTGCTCTGATAGACGTTCTTAACGTTGTCAGCAGCATTTGCAGCAGGCTTGTCACCCAGCGGTGCTTCCGGGGCATAATTCTTCTGTGCAGCAATGAGGATAATCCTCAAGTTACGGACCTGTCTGTGTAGTTGCTACCATCATCTTTCAACTTAGCTTTCTCTAGGAACGCATTAAAATTCAACGGAACAACAGCACGGGCCATCTATCTACAACAACATAGACATGCAAAATACTATCAGGTACTAAGTTCATGATAAATTAAAGTTCAATTAATAATATTACTTAAGAACTCCCACTTAGATAGACATCCCTCTAATCATCTAAGTGATCACGTGATCCATATCAACTAAACCATGTCCGATCATCACGTGAGATGGAGTAGTTTTCAATGGTGAACATCACTATGTTCATCATATCTACTATATGATTCACGCTTGACCTTTCGGTCTCAGTGTTCCAAGGCCATATGTGCATATGCTAGGCTCGTCAAGTTTAACCTGAGTATTCTGCCTGTGCAAAACTGGCTTGCACCCGTTGTATGTGAACGTAGAGCTTATCACACCCGATCATCACATGGTGTCTCGACACGACGAACTGTAGCAACGGTGCATACTCAGGGAGAACACTTGTACCTTGAAATTTAGTGAGAGATCATCTTATAATGCTACCGTCGAACTAAGAAAAATATGATGCATAAAGGATAAACATCACATGCAATCAAATAAGTGATATGATATGGCCTTCTCCATCCCCAAAGCACCTTCATGATCACCATCGTCACCGGCTTGACACCTTGATCTCCATCGAAGCATTGTTGTCATTTCGCCAACTATTGCTTCTACGACTATCGCTACCGCTTAGTGATAAAGTAAAGCAATTACATGGTGATTGCATTTCATACAATAAAACGACAACCATATGGATCCTGCCAGTTGCCGATAACTGTGTTACAAAACATGATCATCTCATACAACAATTTATATAATCACGTCTTGACCATATCACATCACAACATGCCCTGAAAAAACAAGTTAGACGTCCTCTACTTTGTTGTTGCAAGTTTTACGTGGCTGCTATGGGCTTCTAGCAAGAACCGTTCTTACCTACGCATCAAAACCACAACGTAGTATAGTGATTGCTTTTTGATCTTCAGAAAGAACCCTATTCATTGAAACCGATTCAACTAAAGTTGGGGAAACAGACACCCACTAGCCACCTGTGTGTGAAGCACGTCGGTAGAACCAGTCTCGCGTAAGCGTACGTGTAATGTCGGTCTAAGCCGCTTCATCCAACAATACTGCTGAATCAAGAATCAACTAGTGACAGCAAGCAATATGTATATACTCATGCCCACAACTCCTTTGTGTTCTACTCATGCATATAACATGTACGCATAGACCTGGCTCGGATGCCACTGTTGGGGAACGCAGTATTTCAAAATTTTCCTACGATCACGCAAGATCTATCTAGGAGATGCATAGCAACAAGAGGGGAAGAGTATGTCTACGTACCCTCATAGACCAAAAGCGGAAGCATTATGAAACACGGTTGATGTAGTCGAACATCTTCGCGATCCAACCGATCAAGTACCGAACGCACAGCACCTCCGCAATATGCACACGTTCAGCTCGATGACGTCCCTCGTACTCTTGATCCAGTTGAGGCCGATGGAGAGTTTCATCAGCACGACGGCGTGATGATAGTGATGCTGAAGTTACCGACGTAGGGCTTCGCCTAAGCACTACAACGATATGACCGAGGTGTAATTCTATGGAGGGGGGCACCACACACAGCTAAACAATCAATTTATGTGTCTATGGGGTGCCCCCCTCCCCTGTATATAAAGGAGTAGAGGAGGGTAGGGCCGGCCCTCTCATGGCACGCCCAAGGGGGGAGTCCTACTCCCAATAGGAGTAGGTTCCCCCCCTTCCCTAGTTGGAGTAGGAGAAGAAGGAAGAGGGAGAGGGAGAGAAGGAAAGGGGCCCGGCCCCCCTCCCAATTCAGATTGGGCTTGGGGGGAGTTCCCCCACCTTGGCTGCCTCCTCCTCTCCCACTAAGGCCCAATAAGGCCCATTGACTCCCCGGGGGGTTCCGGTAACCTCCGGGCACTCCGATAAATGCCCGAACTCATCCGGAACCATTCTGATGTCCAAACATAGCCTTCTAATATATCGATCTTTATGTCTCGACCATTTCGAGACTCCTCGTCATGTCCGTGATCACATCCGGGACTCTGAACTACCTTCGGTACAACAAAACATATAAACTCATAATACCGATCGTCATCGAACGCTAAGCATGCGGACCCTACGGGTTCGAGAACTATGTAGACATGAACGAGACTCACTTCCAATCAATAAACAATAGCGGAACCTGGATGCTCATATTGGTTCCTACATATTCTACGAAGATCTTTATCGGTCAAACCGCATAACAACATATGTTGTTCCCTTTGTCATTGGTATGTTACTTGCCCGAGATTCGATTGTCGGTATCTCAATACCTAGTTCAATCTCGTTACCGACAAGTCTCTTTACTCGTTCCATAATGCATCATCCCGCAACTAACTCATTATTCAAATTGCTTGCAAGGCTTATAGTGATGTGCATTACCGAGAGGGCCCAGATATACCTCTCCGATACACTGTAGCGACCCGACCTCAGATGGTCAAGTCTTTGTGCTTCAGTGTCATCCCTGGATCGGTAATGCTGACACACATAGTACTCGAAGGATTTATAACAGAGTAGCAATCACACACTATTACATCGAATGTCTCCAAAGAGAACTTATTACAATAATATGGCTTAAGGCCATCTAATGCGATAACAGCGGAAGGCTTGGAAGATAGGATGAATCCATCAACTCCAATGACATAGCTGAGCTGCACGGCAACGACCTAACGAACCTTACTCCTCCTCTGAAAAGTCTACAACATAATACGTTGCAGCCCGAAAATGGGTCAGCACATGGAATATGCTGTCAATATAACACAGTAGAGCAAAAACAGAATAATGCTATCACTACATGCATATATGGCTGGTGGAAAGCTGTATGGTTGTAGTTTTGCGAAAAGCCAATTTTTTCCTACAACAACAGAATAGATTTTAATTTTACTATCATGGTGGTTGAAACATCATTGAAAAGGTATCCCCAACTCAATCCCAATTAAGGTGAATTAACATCCCAACAGTATTAATTAAGCATGGTGAGATACATGTGATAACCCAAGTACTAGATACTCAAGAATTGTCCATAACCGGGGACACGGCTAACCATGATTAGATTGTACACTCTGCAGAGGTTTGCGCACTTTTCCCCACAAGACTGGATCGCCTCTGTTGGATTTCTCGCACTACATGGTGTTTGAGAAACGGATGACCGAGACACGGTCTTTCAGAAACGTTAACTCTCTACTCCGGGTAGATCATACCAAACCTACAAAACCCACTACCTGCTGATCTACCTCTTCAAGAGCTTCACGTAACTTACTCAACTATGCTAGAGCCCATAATAGCTTGTGGCTGCACACGAAAGTTTCTAGCATGAATCATATCAGTTCCCTTTGAGCCTGGGTGGCGGTCCATAGGAAGATCACACGGGTACCCCGGGATTTCCAAAAAAACAGACAACACTGGGTTCCCCAGGTGCCTCAATCCACCCAGTTGTTTGATTAAGTTGCCACCTTAAGTTGAACCATTAATTAACATTCTCACATCTGACATGAATTTCACTCAAACCCAAACCACGTCTACGAGCATAGCATAGCAATATAAGCAATGCGTAGAAGTAACTCCCAAGGGTTTGAATATAACAGGGCAATAGGTTCTACCTTAGCAATTACTTCCCAACCCACAAGTTAATGACATCCTAATCATGCAATGTTTGAGGATTGGAACTAATGCATAAAAACTGGGTAATAATGGGATATGATCAAAGTGTTACTTGCCTTGTTGACGATCCGTGAATCCTAGAGACTCGTAGTAACACGCTTCGCACTCCGGGAATTCTATCGCAAGCAAACAATAACATACATAAGTAACAAGTACCGATGCACAAGCAAAACTCAAATAAGAGAGGTTGATCAGAAAGTTCAAATTAAGAACTCTGGTTCGCAAAAAGAATCAAAACAAACGGAGCAACGAAACTCAAACGGCGAAAGAAAGAAGCTTCGTTTACTAATCTAAAACTAGGTCAAATTTTACAGTAGCAAAACTTGTTTGAGTTGGTTAAACGGAAAGAGGGTTTCGAGACAAAACTCCAGGCGCTTGAATTGCCTGATTCCGTTAAACGAGCGAAAAGATAAACAGAAACTAAGATCGGATGAGAAATCATGATCAGAAAAATCGCGGAATAAATCCGATAAAAGAAAACTCACGAACAGACTAACGAACGAGCGTTCGTTAGTTGTTTCTAACGGGCAAGGAACCGTTTGTTAAAACGAACGTTCGGACGAACGTCCGCTAACTAGAAGAACCAAAAAAAAACCGGCGATTCCAAAGAAAACGGATCGAGGGTTTCTAAAAAAACAAACGGTTTTTATAAAAAAAACGGCGGCGGGGCACGGTGGCTACCTCCGA